>NC_048222.1:48846119-49192863 GCF_002007445.2 Ailuropoda melanoleuca | reverse complement strand
ATCCCCCCGCCCCCGCCCCGAACTCCCACCCCATCCTCCTGGCCCTGGCAACCACTCATGAACTCCTGGTCTCTATGGATTTGCCTGTTCTGGACATTTTGCATACATGAGATCACGCAGCATAGAAGCTTTCGTGTCTGACTTGAACTTAGCCCGGTGTTTTCGAGGGCCCACCCGTGTCATGTACTGCTGCTTTGTTCTTTGTTATGGCTGATGAGATTCCATTGTGTGAACAGACCACATTTTGTGCGTCCGGTTATCTGTTGATGGACATCTGAGCTGTTTCCGCTGTTTGACTATCATGAATAATGCTCCTATGAACCTGAGGGCACAAGTTCTTATTTGAACATATGCTCTCCGTTCTCTTTATACACCTAGGAGTGGAATTGCTGGGCCATAAGGTAACTCTCTGCTTGACCTTTCGAGGAACTGCCAAGCTGTTGTCCAAAGTGCCTGCTTAATTGTATGATTACACCAGCCTTGTAGGAGGATTCCATGATTTTTCATTGCAGCTACCATGACAGTCTCTAAAAGCTAGGCAGTCATAGGCCAACTGGCCCAATGGCTCCCCAGTTCACAGCCCCACGGTGCCGAGGACGTTCTCAATCAGCTGTGATCCCCTTATCTTTCTGCAAGATAAGTGGACAGGTATATTGGGTCTTCATGTCTCATGTTTGCATATGTTGTTTAGACAGTCGTTCCTAGTGACTCAGAGTTTTCCTACTGATACCTGACTTCAGCGCGGACGCTTTGTCACACTTTTGCCTAGAATCCCGTGCTTAGGACCGAAAACAACACCCTCTTTGTACGGTTCTTTGCAGTTTACAAAGCACTGTACTCCTTCCCTTTCCTTTGCAACCTTGTGCTCTGCTTTTAAAGGTGTTGGCCTTATGAGAGCAAAGTAATCCCTGCTAAGGTGTGTTCAGGCAATGAGGTGGTGGCCTTTCATGAGAGAGCTTGCTGAGTCCCAGTATTTGCCTAGTGTGAACACGTCTGTGATGTGTCTGTAAGTGTAGGCCCACAGCAGAGTAGACTAGTTTCTGAGGCCCTCTCAAATCTGGCCCTATGGGGTCCCTCTCTCTGCACAGGCCATAATCTCGGCACTGTTGTAGGAACATAGCACCATGTTCAAGCCACAAGGTTTTTCTAGATCTTTGCTCTTATGCAAAGATCATTTATGAAAAATCTAAGATGGGTGGCAGGATTTCAAGGAATTTTTCTTTTTACTTATTTTCATTTTCCTAAACGTTGAAGATGTAATCACTAAAGATGTTCAAAAGAAGCAAAAGAGTGGTCCAAAGCCCGGGATCCAGAAGCCTCCAGGGTTTAGAGTTCTTCTCCAACAGCAATTCTTGGTCACGAGTATTCCTTCCTTCCTGCCCCTTTGCCAGTTCTCTGTGCCTGAGAGAACATTCCTCACAACCATGGCTTCTTTAAAAAGACACCTTTTGCCAAAGACTCTTGTCAAATGTTTTTTCATCATCTATAAATTACATACAGCTGCCTTCCCCCCACATTAGCATCAGTGTATGTGCTGATTTCCTCTGAAAATGCTCATCCCTCAGAGAAGCTATGTTCCTCTCTGTCTCTCTCACCAAAGTTTATGTATTCCCAAGCATTCTTTGCATGAGCTTTTTATTATATCAACTCACCCTGGGGAAAAAGATACCAGATTCTGTAGAGAAACCCCCTTTAAAGCCCAGCTCCTAGGGGTGATGTGTGTTTCCCAAGCCTGAGCAGTCCAGAATCCTAGTGAGAAGGCCCTGTGGCCAATCCGAGTGCTGGATATTCCTTGTTTAAATTCAGATTTATTTTCTAGCTCTAATGCAAATACAATTTGCAGTACTACCCTACACCTCTTACTGGTATAGACCATCTCTATATTTCCAGCCATTCAGAGATAGTTCTAATATTCCGATAAGCTACCCCCCTGGAAATAAAGCAATTCAAATTCCCAGCAACAGTGAGCTATCCTATTTCCATAGCCCTGTGTCCCTGTGATATTTACTCATCAGAGACACACCAATTCATTGTGATTTCAGAGCCATCTCGCTCAGTTCCTGCTTCTAGAGAGGACGGTCTAAAGTAACCATCACATTCTGTCTGCCCATTGTAGTCTTCGGATTGCATGGGTGCGGGAAATGACATTTCAGCAAATGCTGACTTCCAGTGCCCAATTTGTAGGGATTTAGGAAGTTGTATTAGAGCACAAGCTGCATATTTCTTCGCCGCATCGCAGGCCATCGTCTCAGAGTGGATCTGGTAACTGCAAACAGGAACCGTGATGCGTTGAGTACATATTACACGCCTCACAATTACTATTACAGTGCTTTACAAATGGTACCTCGTTTGATTCCTCGAATCGCCCTGGGAGGTGTGTATTATCAGCAGTGCTTTCCAGAGAAGGGAGAAGAGGCCTAGAGACACGAAGTAACTCACCGAGATGTCAGATTTCTGGTGAAGTGGCAGGTTGAACTCACTTATCACTGCTCCTTCTTGAATCCCCGCTAAAATAGCACTCAGCTCCTTTAAGGCCATAAAACAGCAACAGTAAAAGAGAAGAGGACAGTAAGCAACAGCAATAAAATCTGGGAAACTGAAAAGAGATGGACAAGTGTCACTTTGATAGACCAGAGAATGGTGGAACCCAGGGCAGAATGTGGATAGAGAGTGAGGGGAGCTTGAAGTGTGCTGTATCCTCCGAAAATGGGATGCAGCCCTAGATCCTTTCCCCAACCTCGCAGAAGACTAGACATTGGTCTCCTGGAGCTGTGGGCTTTGGGCAGTAGCACGGCTGAGGACAGGGCATTGTGCGACCCTGGGAACCAAATGGTAGTTGGTACCCTGACCAGTGAGAGCACGGACCACTCCCCTACCCAGCTCCAGGAGCACTGGCAGCCAGCTTGCTGTCTGCCAGACGGGAGCCTGGAGGATTCCTTCCTGGCCAAGATGGCTGGCTCAGGGCATAGAACGTAATGCTGAGGATTGGACGTCCCCCAGGGAAAGTGGTCAATCATGGACGCTGGTGAAGCCCACGTTGCGTGGGTCTGTCCGCACCCAGACGGCTGCCATCCGGTAATCAGTACTCAGCGCTCCAAAAGGAGTCATCAGGCATTTGAGAGAAATCACTAATATCAAAGAGACAAAAACAAAGAAAGAACTAGGAGGAACTTGGGAATTAATAGGCAGTTTAGGCGGAGGAAGGGAACGGCCAACATAGCAATGGCAAGGTCTTGTGATTGATCCCCAGGGGCTTTATACTCAAGCACAGGGGACTGTCATAAGAGAACAGAGAACAGAAGTAGCCTTTGGAACTTCAAAGTTGGAGAGTAGAAGAAAAAATTAAGTAAAACAGAAAACAAAGCTAAGGAAATCATTCAGAATGTAGAATAGTAACATAAATGAGATGGAAAATAAGAGAGAAAACATAATAAAATTATGAGATCTGTCCAGGTGGCCTAATATTCAAACAACAGGAGTTCCGTAGACATAGAGAATATGGAAGGAAGAAGAGTATCAAAGACACAATTCTAGAAATGTCCCCATACCTGAAGGACATGGACGTATGCACGGAGAAGGTCCACAGAGCGCCAAGCACAATGCATGCAAATAGATCCACAACAAAGAATGTAATCACGACATTTCAAACCATTGGGGGTGAAAAGGAGACCCTAAAAGCTTCTTCTGGGAGAGAGAAGGGGCTCTCAGGAGTCAGCATGGCATCAGACTTCCCCCCCCCAAAAAAAAACAACACTACATGCTAGAAAATCATGGAGCAAGTCTTCAAAATCCTGAGAAAGAATGATTTCTCTATACCAGAATTCCGTTGACACCCAAATCATCAATCAAGGCAGTTTCAAAACTGCAAAGTCTTGAAACCTTCAATTCCTCGGTATCTTTAGGTATATTCCTCCCACATGAGGGCATTCTCCAAAAAAGAGGAAGACATAAGAAAAAATGGCGTGATCCATCCCAGGAGATACTTTCTAAGAATCCCCAGGATGGAAAGGGACACCCCGGGTGGGGGGGTGCTTTGGCTGGCCTGGAGGGCAACCAGTCCCGGCTGGAGCAGGAGAGTTTGGAGGCCTCTGCCAGGTCGTGGGGCTGGGTCTGTCTCCAGAAAATGATGCCGAAGGACCCAGTGTGTTTTGTTGTACTGAGAGATTGCTACTTTTGCAGGGAAGTTAGCGATGAGTTAGGAGTAAGTATATAGTAGTTAAGTAAATGAAGAAAAAGCGATAATTGTTAACTCCAGGAAAATGAAAATATTTTATAAGACAAAATATTACTATATAGTGCACTTCATGGCCTAAGAATCACACGGCAATGGGGTGTAAGCACTGAAGATTGATTTAACCAGAATTATGACGTATTTCTATCTGGAGAACGGAAGAGTGGAGGTGGGCAGGGAGATTTAAGAGAGCAAAACCTCAGCTTCCATGTGGGAAGTCGATAGATAAGAACTAAAACCCAAATAAAATCTAGGTATAGCCATATAAATGAGTTGTTTGAATATATAGAGATAAATACCATGGAAGAAATAGCTAAAAGAGTTCAAAGTGGTTGTGTCTAGAAAGTGGGAATCAGGGGGTAGAGAACAGAGCAGGAGAAGGCTCATTTCTGTATAAAGCTGGGAGAACCTTTGGACTTTCAAAATCATAAAATGTGAAACTTTTATTTCTTTTCAATAAAGCCAATAGCTAGTAGTTGCAGAATCAGTATTTGAACTCGATTCGCTCTGGAGTCAAACCTCTATTATCTCAATTTTGTCTCTCAAAATAACTGTTAATAGTTATTTGCCCTAAGACTTGGATTTTCTTTTGAGTCTGGTTCATGCAATTCACCCAACAATCTTCAGATAACACAAGCCTATGGTCTGTGCTTGTTTCGCAGCCCAGCTGGAATCACTAGGCTCTCACAAAACACCATCTGGGCCTTAGATCCAGTTTCTCCATCTCTACGAAGTCTGCATCCCTCTTTAAGGGTGTTTCTGTCCTGCCTACAGACATAAGTATCGCAATAAGATGGGTGTGCAGAAAAGAACTGGAATTGCATGACCCCGCAGGAAACCCGGGGTCTGAAGGAGGGGCCTCACTGCTCAAATACCCATGGCTTTCCGGGAAAAGACGCCATTCCTGCCTCACCTTGGCCGGGGAGGTCCTGCTGGAGCCAAGTCTGGCCTAGAATTTAATGGGATGAGATCTTACCTTGTACTTGAAAGGACTGGCTAACAGATGCTTCTTGTCCCTGTCCTTCCCTTTCTTGGTCCTGTCCCTCCTGCCCTCGGCGAACGTGTATGGAAGCACCTAGTACTCACTGGGCACAGGGAGGGAGGTGGGTGGGGAGAAATCGGAGAAGATGGGAGTAAAACATGAATGCTCTCCTCGTCATCAAAGAGCTCACAACCAAGTGAGGGTGTTGGGCGTGCAGCCAGCTTCCCAAGTAGAGCGAGGCAGAAGGCAGCTAAGAGCTAAGCTCGGACCCGTGAGGGGTGTGGGAATGCAGAGCAAGGAGCATCCGACACCAGCCAGGGATCCGGGGACACTTGGAGGGCAGCGTGGGGCTTGCAGGAGACACAAGGCTCCAAGTGGACGGGACACAGGCCCGCAGAGGCCTCAAGTGAGCGCAGAGGAGATAGAGCACGGAGCCCAGCATGTCCCACAGACCATCCAGAGGGGCCTCCGGCTCCTTCTTTGCCCTTCAGCTTCCTGGCCTGTGGCTTCTAGCAGCCCAGCCAACAAGGGTGGTGGTCTCAGCGGCTCAGAAACTCTAACTGACAACGATAAATCTTTCTGGTTAAGGGAAATGTTGAAAAAGAATTACTCATGAAGGTGTGATTGGAGAGTCAAAGTCTTTCCAGATGTGCTGTTCTTAGAGGATATTCCTGAAAGCTGCCCTTGGTGATGGCGGGTCTGGGGGCCACTGGCAGAGGGGACTGGATCCTTCAGGGTCCTGGGTCTCGCATGTTTGGTTTCCACATTTGGCTTGTAAGTGACAGATTTCCCCTCAACTTTCCCCCAGGGATATGTCCTTGGTATGTACACCCCTCCAAAATTCATAGAATTCCGAGATTTGGAAAACTTCAATCATTTCACCATCTGGGATGGGGAGCAGCCTGTCATCACCATCCAGGCCCCACGGCCAATCCCCATGCTCTCTGTTCAGCCTCACGGACTCCGCGCCTGGGAATGTGGCAAGCTTTACGCTATGCCGTCTCCAAGAGCTAAGTCAGAGTTGTAACGGCAAATTCCTAAGTTTATGCTGCAGCCCTGCACGTCACTGTCGCACTCACAGCACCAGTTCTAATCCCTTGTGGAGACCACAGGCACCTGGGCCCTCCCGGTGCGCTGCCATCACACTCTCCTTGACCTCCACCGGCGCCTCCAGCCCTCACCCTGCGGGAAGGCCGCCTCCGCCAGAGTTAAGGGCGTGTGCGCAGGGGCCAGCTGCCTGGGCCTTGTCCCCACGCCTTCCCTGCTACGGCCTGCGAGACTGTAAGGAGGTTACTTCCTCTTTCTGGAACTCAATTTCCTTATCTGTAAGCTGGGGTTTATGAGAGCACCTACCTCATAGGGAAGGATGGGATGAATAATTCTGTATGTGTGTACGTACCTGTAATGAGATAACGCGGGTAAAGCTTTCTATGGCGCCTGGATCGTAGATTCTCTCAGCAAGTGTTAGCTATCCTTAGTTCCTGCTGTCTTTCCACCTGCTTTCTTCCCTCAGCCGTTGCGGCTGCTCAGAGAAAGCTGGAGAATCAGACTGCTTGTCTCTGTTGCAGTCACCATACTCCCACACTGGACCTGCCCACGGCCCGGCCCTCAGTGTGTGTGTGTGTGTGTGTGTGTGTGTGTGTGTGTGTGTGTGTGTATGCGTACACGTGCGTGTGTGTAAACATTTGATCCATAAATATGTGGTCAGTGTGTCTTTTTTTTAAGATTTTATTTCTTTATTTGAGAGAGAGCGAGAGAGAGCACAAGCAGGGGGAGGGGCAGAGGGAGAAGCAGCAGCAGACTTCCCGCTGAGCAGGGAGCCCGATGTAGGACTCGATCCCAGGACCCTGGGATCCTGACCTGAGCCAAAGGCAGATGCTTAATCGACTGAGGCACCCAGGCGCCCTGATGTGTCTTTTCTTGGTAACGGTTTTATTAAAATGTATTTCACATGCCATACAGTTCACTCATTTAAAGTGTACAACTCAGGGGCGCCTGGGTGGCACAGCGGTTAGGCGTGTGCCTTTGGCTCAGGGCATGATCCCGGCATTCTGGAATCGAGCCCCACGTCAGGCTCCTCCACCATGAGCCTGCTTCTTCCTCTCCCACTCCCCCTGCTTGTGTTCCCTCTCTCGCTGGCTGTCTCTATCTCTGTCAAATAAATAAATAAAATCTTTAAAAAAAAAAGCATTAAAGTGTACAACTCAGTGGATTTCAGTATTTTCAGAGTTTTACAACCACAACCACAACCAACTTTAGAACATTTTCATGACTCTCAGAACAAAGCCCATACCTTTTGTGGTCAATCTCCATTTTTCCCCAAGCCCCTGCAGCCCCAGGCCCCCACTAATCTGCTTTTTTTCTCTTTAGATCTGCCTATTCCAGACATTTCATGTAAATGGGACCATGAAATACATGGTCTTTCGTGACTGTTCTGTTTCACTTAGCGTAATATTTTCAAGGTTCACCCATGGTGTAGCATGGATTAGCACGTCGTTCCTTTTTATGGCCAAACAATATTTCATCGTATGTCTCTTGGGTTCTGCCCTCAACTCTGATGTAGGGGGAGAATTTCCCCCATACCAACAAGCAATGCTCTGACACGAGCCAGGTGTCCTACAGCTCAACTCCGTTCTGACAGTGTTTACCTGGAGACAACATCAGATCCCACAGGTTAAGGGTTTAGTCTGAAAGAGGACTTAAACTACTTCCATTTTGACCTCAGTACAGACCTCAGTCTGTACTTTTTTTTTTTTTTAAAGATTTTATTTATTTATTTGACAGAGATAGAGACAGCTAGCAAGAGAGGGAACACAAGCAGGGGGAGTGGGAGAGGAAGAAGCAGGCTCATAGCAGAGGAGCCTGATGTGGGGCTCGAACCCATAATGCCGGGATCACGCCCTGAGCCGAAGGCAGACGCTTAACCGCTGTGCCACCCAGGTGCCCCTCAGTCTGTACTTTCTAATTGATTAAGTTTTTTCCAGCTTATCTCAACTCAGACAGAAAACTCTGTGGGCAAAGCATCCCTGTGAGGGGAACTGAAACCATCCCCTTGAGCAACAAGGACTGCTCTGAGCCAGCCTGCGATTGACCCCAAGACAATGATCGACCTGACCTTCGCTGCCCACCTGCAAGTACCCACTGACATTTAACCTCTGTCCTCCATTTTCCGTTTATTTATTTATTTATTTTATTTATTTATTAAGAATTTATTTGTCAGAGAGAGAGAGCAGGGATAGGGCCAGAGGCAGAAGGAGAAGCCGACTCCCCACTGAGCAGGGAGCCCGACTCAGGGGCTGGATCCCAGGACCTGGAGGTCAAGATCTGAGCTTAAGGCAGGTGCTTAACCTACTGAGCCACCCAGGCGCCCCTGTATTTCTTATTATAAGTCATAATATCACGGTATGAATATAATACATTTTGTGTATTTATTTATCAGCTGATGGACATTTGGGTGGTTTCTCCTTTTTGGCTATTATGAATAATGCTGCTATGAGCATTTGTACCTAAATTTGTGAGTGGCCACATGTTTTCATTTCTATTGGGTGGAGTGGAAACGCTGGGTCCTAGATTAAGTCTAACCATTTGAGGAACTGCCAAACCCTTTGCCAAAGTGGCTGAGCCATTTTACATTCCCACCAGTGCTGCAGGAGGGTTCCCGCTTCTCCGTAATCTCGCCAACCCTTGGCATTAGTCATCTGTTTGATTATAGCCGTTCCAGTGTATTCAAAGTGGTATCTTGTTACGGTTTTGATGTGCATTTCCCCGATGGCTAACGATGTCCAACCTCCCGGCCATCGTTTTAGCCATCATTTGCTTATTAACTCCTGGATTCCCACGATGGTACTCTAGACATGTTCCAAACCTCCTGAGGTCCCAATTCCTGTCCTCTCCAGAGATCCCATCTCTTCTGCTGGTGTGAAACCTCTCCATGCACTCATTCGTTCTTTGACAAATAGCTATCGTGCCTGTTTTGTGTGGCATGGGCTGGTCGCTAGGGATACGTGACTCTATGCCCTGTGCTTTGCCTTCAATCCCCATTTGTTCTTAGTCGCTCTGTGCCCCTTACAGGCGGCTGGCAACACGGCACCATGAGACACCTCTGCTTAAAATATTTCAGTGGCTCTGCAGTGCTTTTGGGACAAAATTTAACGGCAAACTTCATGGCCACACAAGGTTCTGTGTACAGCCACCCTCCCGGCCAGTCTCCCTGCCACACATACTCCACTACCATCTTAGGCTCCAAAAGAATAATTCTTTCATGCAGCCCAGCCCTTGTTCTCCACAGCCCACCTCTCTTCTGCAAGCTTCTCCAGGGCTGGGGGTGATTCCTGCACATCCTCGCCTTTCCTACAGCCCTAAGACAATCCTCAACACATTGAAAGGACCGGGTGCCATACAGCCTACGCGGTACATTTACCATTCAATTCGTAGATGAATGGAGGCGAAATATGTGAACACAGATACACCATTCTGCCAAGCAGACAGATTTATTTTGGGTTTTAGTTGGCTGAAGGTGGCCTCTGTTCTGATCCTCGTTTCACACGGTCCAGCCAGAGTGATATGCCAGGCCACCCGAACTTATGAGGCTTTCTTTTACTTTTTTTTTTTTTTAAGATTTTATTTATTTATTTGAGAGAGAGGCACAAGAAGGGTGGAGGGGCCGAGGAAGAGGGAGGACAGGTTCCCCACTGAGCACGGAGCCCGATGTAGGGCTCGATCCCAGGACCCTGAGATCATGACCTGAGCCAAAGGAAGACGCTTAACTGACTGAGCCACCCAGGCATCCCTCGAGGCTTTCTTTTATTCAAATGTTTGTAACGGATAGTGATGCCTTAAGGGGTCTTAACTCATGGCAAGTTCAGATTTGTTTGTACGCTGCGGGGTTTTCAGCAAAATGAGATAAAATGATAGCACATAAAACCCCTATAATCTGAATGTAAGCACGTTGAACAGAGCCAGCTGGGGTGGCTGTGCGCACATGTGGAAGGAACACTGGAGGGGTGAAAGTGTCCAGTCACGCTGTACTTTCCCCTTTCGTCCTCATCTAGGCGGGACAAAGGTCTCTCTCCACCCAAGATGGGGGGGAAATGTTTTCCTCCTGGATGGTTTTGTTGAGGGAGGGGATGGTGAGGACGGAAGTGGGATTCTCGTGGAGTATCCGGCCGGGCCCGGCCCCGTGGGAGACAGGATGCAGGCGAGCCGGTCACCCCAACCCCCTCGCATCAGGCTGTTTCCTATTTTCAGAGGTATATGTGGTGGCCGGTGTGATGCAACAGTCATAAATGCATTGTCCTCAAATCTAAACTGGGGTGGGAGGAAACGCCTGGAATTTATGATATGTCTGTCTTCTTATTCGCTGAGACTGTTGTTTGGGAGAGATTAAAAAACACGGTGGAGATGACTGACAGTCTCAACTTGCCCCTGGCTCTTCCCCTCTGCTTCCCTCCTTTCCTCTCTAGGTCCTCCCAGTCATCCACGGCGCCCTGGGGTTGCCCTTGACTCTCCCCAGGGCACTGATCATAGGTGGGTGCAAAGGCCCCCCAGCCTTGTCTCAGTGGGCACGGCTCTGAAGGGCCATTGAAGCTCTAGGGCGCCCCAGGGGACCAGCCAGAGCCTCTGGTGTGCCTGCACCACAGGCCGCCCCTCCTCTTGTCTGCCCTGTTTCCCCCACTTCAGGACAGGTAGGTCTCCTCAGGGCACCCCTGAAACCGCCCTGCACACATGCCTGCCTCCGAGTGTGCGTCCCAGGGAGCCCAAGACACGTGGAGGCACGGAGGGGCAAAGGTACAGAACGTGTTCCAGAACTCTGAGAAACAAACTGAGGGCTTCAGAGGGGAGGGGGGTGGGGGAATGGGATAGACCGGTGATGGGTAGTAAGGAAGGCACGTATTGCATGGAGCCCTGGGTGTTATACGTACTAATGAAGCATGGAACTTTACATCAGAAACCAGGGATGTACTGTATGGTGACTAACATAATTTAAAAATATTATAAAAAATAAAAATTAAAAAATTAAAAAAATAAAATTTTAAAAAAAAGGAACATGTTCCAGAAAGTCAAAGCAGTCCAAGGCTGGCAGGCTGGCGGATACGGGGCTGCAGGACACACTGCGCGGGCAGCCCTTCCTGCAGGTGGAACTGAAAGTCCGGAGAAGGACCTGTGCCTGGTGTTCTGCAGAACCTAGCCTGCAGGGCCGCCCCCCCGGCCACAGGGGCCTCGCCTGTTATAAGGACAAACTGCTTATGACTTAGAGAAAATGGCCGTTTATAACCTGAGTAAATAACAACCCGGAAACGTTGGGGAATCATTCTGTTTATCAAAGCTTTGGAATGTCAAAGCTACAAAGCAGCCCGAGAGCACATCCCGTCCAAAGGCCCTCAGTTATCACGTGGACGTGTGAAGCCCCCGAGAGGAAACATGACTTCAGGTCAACACGGATGGTGTCAGAGCCGCCATGGGAAGCCAGTGCATTAGTCCGCCCACCACTTCTTGGGTCAGTCTATATTTCATAGCTAATGAGAACCTGGACATCAGCCCTTTGTCCCCAACTTCGTACTGTGACAGTGACTCGTCCAAAGGAGTGCAAAATGCCCTTGAAGAAGACTGCCCTCCAGCTTCCCCCAAGGCCATGCTCAGGACAAATATGGAAGCCAAGAAACCAGAACTGGGGGGACCTCTACCTATGTGCTTTTCTTTAGAAGGGACCTCGCGTGCTATAGTCACTACGTTTATGTTCCTTACTCTCATTCAAGCCTCACAAAGACTCTAAGAGGTGGTAGGGTGACCTCCCATTTCACAGGAGAAGACTGGAGCGTTTAGTGCCAGCTCTGGTTATGGGATAGTGGCTTCTCTTCACCACACTCCTCAGGTTGGACCCCCCTTCTGGGGGAAAGGGTCATCAGGAAGCTGACCTTTAGCAGGGGCATGTGTCATGACCAATAGTTATACTCAGCTGCAGCAACTCAACCTCTGATAAATGGACGACTCCAGACTCGCCAGTGTGGGAAACAGCAGTGCTCAGTTTTAGGTGTCCTTTCTAGAACTGAGGCTTGGCCTTTTGATCGGCCTCTTTGAGCTGAACAATACTTAACCCACACAACCAGGTTCTTGTGAACTTCTCTTCTCAGATTAGGCACAGTCTCCAGCTGTCTGTTCTGCTAGCTTCCTAGGAGCCCAATGTATTGCTTATTCCATGGATGGGGAGGGTTCTGTGGTTGGTAAAGTTGGAGAAACACTGCATAGCTATAAATCTTTGGAAGATGTTCCATCTACTTTAAGGCAGTAAGTCATATTTTAAATTTGCCTACTTTTGTTTCACTTAGAGTTTTCTAATTTTTTTGACTATAGATACTTTTTTTTTTTAATGGAACACCTTTTAACCTTCTTGAAGGGACTTTACCTCACCTTTCTGATCCAAATTTCTCTCATCTGTCCTGGTTCTTACAACAGGGCTTTCTGTCTTGGTCACTCTTTTGGAGTCACTGTTTTGTGTCTTCCCTGTGTCCCCTCTACATGCCAGTGTCTGGCCTTGCTCTTGGGTTTTTGCTCCCTGCCTCTGGTCTTGGTTCGCCTGGGACTGATGGCGTTTCCTGGGACAAGGGACTTCCAGTGCCGAAGCCGAGAAAGTCCGAGGCAAACCAGGACATGTTGGTCGTCTATGCCGAGCCTTGCTCCATGCCTGCAGCTCCCTGGTGGCCGCCCTGGTGCCTCCCTGGCCACTCCAGGGATTCTTGTTGCTGGTATCAACCTACCTGGTAGAATGGGCAGCTGTTTAACCTTCAACTCCCTGCCCCTGGTCTGGGGCCATGACTACAGGTTGCTCCCTGTCTGTGAGCTAACCTCAACGTCCTCAGGCCCCTGCAGTGGGGCAGACTTGAAGCTCCCTTGCTGCCCCCATGAGCGGAGCCCCTTCCGGCCCCATCCCATCCACCTCAAGTGGACTCAAGGAACCCCACCCCCTGCTGCCAGCTCTGACAGGCACAAGGGGGGCTAAGTGGCTCTCATTGATGTGACCTTGGCTGAGAGGGAGCTGATGGGACACGGGCTGCCCCGACATGTTTGTGTGGAGGCAGAGAGAGAGCCAGTGTGCACAGGGAGCAGAAGCTGCGGACTCCCAGACCCTTCCCCACGTCTGTCCTGTCACCACAGTTAAGCTGGGCTTGGAGGATTGGCACCTGGGCCTGGTGGCTGTGTCTGTGTCTGGGCCACACAGATGTCTGCTCATGAAGGCCTAGTCTCTCATGTCAAAGGCTCGCTCACAGTTGAGGAGGGTGATGGAGACGTGGGGAGGAATGAGCTCAGTCAAGTGCACAACTGATGGAGTGATCAATTTGCCCCTCGTTTTTGCTGCTGTGGATACCTTTCCTTGCCCCCCTGACTTTCCTAGGCCTTCCTACTTTGTCGACTCATGGCTCTGGTGTGTAGGTTCAGATCATGAGTTCCTTTTGTTCTCTAAAGCTCTGACATTGAGAGATCCGTGACATTCGTTCCCGAAGGGGAGGGCTTGAGCTGACATGCTGCAGGGCACGAGGCCGACACAGCCAGATCAGAGGGAGCTTTGGACCAGAAGTAGATGTTTCTCCAGGTCCGGGGAGCACTGGAGTCCGACACTGCTCCCATCCAGAGGTGCTGGGACCTCGTGTGGACTGTGGACTGTGGAAAGACCTCGCGCTCATTCAAGAATACTCTACTGGGTGCCTACGTGGTACCAGGCGCTGTTGTCGACTCTGGGTTGGAGGAATGAACAAAACAGACTAAAACCCATGCCCTTATAGACCCTGGATCTTAGTTAGGGGGTCAGACATAAACCAAAGGCACAGGACTCGGGGCTTTGTCTGAGGGGCTGTGAAGCCATGGCAGAGGTCTGCCCGGAGGACTGTGGGTTTACAAGGACCACGGCGGCCTCTGGGGTGCAGGGGCAGAAGCAGAAAGGCCAGCTAGGAGGCTATATTTCAAGGATCCACGGGAGAGGTGATGATGTTGTAAAAGGCTTCAGATGTTGGACCTGTTTTGAAGGTAAAGCTAGATAGATAAAAGGTAAGGTATGAGATTAAAGGGAGAATTCAAGGGTGACTCCAGGATTGTGGAATGAGTCTCCAGCAGCTGAACTGTGGAAGACTATGGCAGGAATGGTGTTTTGGTGGGGAGGGGATCTGGACAACGATAGCTGGGTCCGCGTGTCTCCCATTCTAGGCAGGGCCACACTAGCCCATATGGCCGTGTGTGGATTAGAAATGGCATCCTTTCCTCTAGTGGACACAGCCCCACGCGGGGGGCACAGCTTACCGAGAGGAGCGTTAGCTCATCCAACCCCAAACCCTGCCGCTGTGAACAACCTTCACAACCACATATAAAGGCCCTGCCTCACGTGACTATGGGCATAAGAGAAAGACCCCCCTGCAGGCAGGATGGGGCCAGATGTGTACCGGGAGTGGAGCCAACTGAATTTAGAGAATTGTTCACGTCCCCATGTCATGTTCTATAGTAAACTTGATACTTGCCTCAGCAGCCATAGTGGAAGCCTGCTTGCACGAATTCATTAGAGGTATAAAGGCAGAAAAATAATGTTAGTGAGTATTGTTGGTCTTCTTAGGATTGAAAACTAATGAATGCTGTTTTGTTTTGAAGTTCTTTGATTCTCTTTCATAACATGCTAAGAGCAGGTCAGTTCTCCATATTAACGTTTCTTATTAGAGCAAACCAAATATAGGGAAATTACAGCATATATTCTTTTCTAAATGTCTTACATCAGCACTCAGTTGGAACATTCCACATCCTCGCTTTGAAGAATTTGTTCCGAATCTAAGGAGTGTTCCATTCTCTTTCACACTCATCATTACACCAAAAATGACCGGGTGATTCCTGCTTTTCTTTAGAAGGGATCTCACGTGCTATAGTCACAAAGACTCTAAGTGGTGGTAGGGTGACCTCCCATTTCACAGGTGAGAAGACTGAGGTTTGGAAAGTAGAAATGACTTGTCCAGGACCTCCCAGCTAATACATGACAGAGCCTGAATGTAAACTCAGGCTCGTTTTGCTCCAAAGCCTGTGTTCTCTATTAAATAGTGTTCCTCAGACTGACTTCTCTTATGTAAACCCTAGTATCCCACAGTCCCAGGGCCACTGATGTCTAGGATTTGAAGGGAATACATGCATCTTCTCTGTGCCTCTTTTCCCCATGATACCTGGGCCCCTTCTAGTCATCCTTGATGAGATGTATCCATCAGGGGTCCCAGACCCTGGTCCTAGCACAAATGCTGGGAAAAGTTTGGAAAGCTTATTAGAATATGCATTTCTGGTTGTCATTCCAGAAAGGTATTATTAGGAAGTCCCCATGTAGCTTCAGTGCAGAGTGGGCCTGGGGACGGCTCATGGAGCCCCATCCCCATGATGGGGAATGTGCCGCCTACCTCTGGAGTGGGCCTTGTCCGTTGCCCCCCACCACCCTGTTCTGCCCCGTATTCTCTCTCCTCAGCTAGCTCTGGCCCTTGGAGTATCCCTTAGATTACACTGAACCCCAACTCCCTGTTGCTTTTACCTACTGGGTCCTATTCTACAACTGGGTCACACAGAACACATCTAACTGCTGTGTCGCAGAGACAGAATTAAAGGCACCTAACATGTCTCCAGGTCTTTCCTTCTCTACAGGCAATATTCCCAGTTTTGTAGCCTGCATCTCCCATTATTTGATACCAAGTTCATAGACCATCAGTGTTATGTGCTTCTGAAATCATTTGGGTGGTCCACATTCTTTAAATTGTGGCACCCAGAAACAAGGCCACACTCCAGGCATGGTGGGGCTCGCACCACACAGCAGGGCCTCTTGCCTCTCTGGTCCAGACCCTGCCTTCCTGTGAATGCACCGGATGTTCTGGGTCATGGAAAGGTTGGCTTCTGTGGAGTTATTGGTCAAACTGAGTTCCACAGGTATCTTTAGTAAGTGACGCCCGCGAGTGGGGGTCCAGTACCGCTACAGGTGCCATTGTTGACTTTGGGCCCAAGGTGAGGACCATAGGACCATTCCTATCACATTCCCTCTTGTCAGATTCTCCAGCCTCTAGGGTTTTTTTGGATCCCCCCTCTTCCCTCAGTAGATTGAGTGTTCCTTCCTCTGAATCTTTCAGACTGTCTGTGTTCAATGTTCACACTGGTTCCTACCAGACTCCCCAGGCCACACAGTGGTTTGTGGTTACTGCTGTGCCAGAGATCTTTACTCTGAGCCCTGCCATATTCCATGCCCATTGGTATCTGTATGTACACCCAGATTGTATAGCAACACGACACATGGATGTCATGGACCCAGTTGGTGCCCACCTCAATCTCCTTGGCCCTCTTTTGCCAGCTCCACGTGTCTCTTTCCCAGCTGTTTAACATGTGCTTTGATGCTAATAGTTTGTACCTGTGACCTTCAGAGGATTTCCTGTGGACATGGAGGTTCTTGCCCACATACCTCCCCTCCCCTCCCGTCCCCTCCAGGGGATGACTGGCCCGTGTAGGAGGATGAACGCCCTTTTGTCTTAGCACACAACTGCCTCTGAGGTGCTCTTTATACCCATAGCTGTCCGTGGAATCAGGCTGGTTCTGGAACTTTCCCTAAAATGGTGCCCTTGCTTGCTTCTTCCTCTTCCTGTGTCTCCATTCCTTCCTGGTTTCCCCTCTGAGCACCTCCTCAGTAATCGTATGGATCCTTGGCTCAGAGTCTGTTTCTGGGGGAAGATGGTGGTCATGGCATAAATAGATGGATCCGATAGTCTGCCTGGATGCACATTTATAAACATCTCATTATTTATTTATTTATTTAAAGATTTCATTTATATATTTGACAGAGAGACAGCCAGCGAGAGAGGGAACATAAGCAGGGGGAGTGGGAGAGGAAGAAGCAGGCTCCCAGCAGAGGAGCCCGATGTGGGGCTCGATACCGGAACGCCGGGATCATGCCCTGAGCCGAAGGCAGACGCTTAACGACGGAGCCACCCAGGCGCCCCAAGGCTTTTTTATTTTTTAAAAAGCAAAAAAAAAAAATCACTTCCCATTTTAAATAAGCTATTTCATTTTTGGTATAGATGCAAATACAGCTATTACTCATATTTTGATCAGTCCAAATGGGATTTACTGAGAAGTCACCAATCCTGAAGCTTTCGGGCAAATCTAAATTACTCATGGAAGGAAGCACTTGGTTACAAAAGGGGATGTTCCTCGTGCCCTCTGCTCTGGAAGGCCCCTAATTCCTTTAACATTTCTCATCGGACTTACTCCTTTCCTTCTGTGAGGATTTTTTTTTTTTTTTGACATTGGGTGGAACCTGCTTCCTCTTAAAGACAGTCACCAGGATGTCTTCCTGAAAAAATACACACATAAGATTTCCACCTTTGCACCTGCAACTTTTCTACTACAAGCCCATTTAGCTATTTGGAAAAGTCAGAAGGCCACCTGTTTTTATATTTGCCCTTTTGTGTTTAATGCAATGCCCCAGGACCTGAGAAAGGAATCACCTGTCCTTTACTGATGCCCCTTCCCTCAGGATCTGTACAAGGTTGGCTGACTTCTCACTAGGGTGACCTACGATTCACAAAAGTCCTCCAGCTTGTGCTTGGTCACTCAGTTCTGTTGATGGTCTGTCGGTTGAATTCCTCCCCTCCTTTCCTTTCCTGGCCCTAGTACAGAGCCTCTTTGCCTCGCATCCATCCCATTTCAGCAGACGCCAAAACACTTGCTCTGCAGTCTCTGCCTTCCATCCAGAGCCTGGTCTCTGCTGCCTGAACCCATCACTACCCTGCTCACAGACCTTTTATAGCTCCCTGTCACCTCGAGATTGATTCGCAACCTTATTCAAGGCCCGTGGCATCCTGGCCTCTACTGGCCAGTCCCTTCCGCTCTGAAGTTGAAGCTAAACTGGCTAAAGCGTGTTTCCCAGACTCTCTGACCCCATGGTTTCCTCTGACCTCTGAGCCCTGAATACCTTGACCTTTCCTTCTCATCCTTCAGGCCCAGGCCCGGGCTGCCTTCCTGGGGAAGTCTTTCTGCTCTCTGCCGCCGCAGCAGCTTGGCCCCCCTCTCCTCTGCCCACCACAGTGCTTCGGACATGCTTCGCGTCTGGCGTCTGCTCCCACCCCAGTATCGGAGGTAAGCTGGCAAGTGTCAGGACTCTGGAGCCACGTGGCATGGACCGAAGCTTACTTAGCCCCACCCCTTCCTAGCACTGGTACCCTGGACAAGTCACATCAGCTCCCTGTGCTGTGATTTCCTCCTCTGCAAAACAGGAGACAGAATGGCACCTTCCTCACTCAGATGCCAGAAGGTAAATGAGTTGATGAATCTGAAAACTTTTGAATGCGGTGTGTGCCGTCGAAGTGGTGGGTATCATTTTACTTTACTAAGTAGCCGTCTCTCTTCCCAAATTGATCGGGAACTCCTAGAAAATGGAGCGGTCTTCTTCATGTCTGTGTCCCCTGTAGGCACCTGCTCCCTATTCGTTCAATGACTGGCTTTATTATTATCTGCCAGTGGTTCCTCTGTTCACGGGTTAACTGGTGAGCGCAGGATTCTTTTCAATGAGCTTGTATTCCCCAGAGTGGGCCAGCAGCGCCTTCCAGCCCCGTGTCTATCCAGGTTTATAAATGGGGTGTGTCTGGGTGGCTTGGCCAGGGTGTTGGGATCCTCCCAGTCTGCTTATCTCTGGAGCCTGCTCTCTTCTTCTCCGACGCCCCGTGAATACAGGGTGTTTCTTTTTCCACACTCTAGCACTCAGAACAGGACTGTGATGGCTGAATGGCAGAGGGAGAAAAGGGAAGCTTCAGAGACGTAAGGGTGAAGAGGGCACAAAGTATCAGGAAGCCTGGCTTTGCTTGGGCTCACCTACCCTGTGTCCTTGTCCAGCGATTCAATTTCTCATTGTCTCTGCCAAGAAATAACAGCAGTCTCTGCGGCTCAGGGCTTTGCTGGAGAAACGGGTCCTCTCATAAGCCCCTCAAATAAACATACCAGTAGGGAGTTTGGGGAGGGTTCAGCAGAGAGCAACAAGGACAATTCTGAAAGCAGAGGCTGGGAAGGTATGAGAGAATTCTAGAAGTAGGGTGAAAGAAGGAAGTTCAATTCAGTGATTGATTTCAAGAGAACAGAGCGTCTATACAGATATCTGGAATTTTCTGTAGACCTGTGCTTCAGCAGGGAAATTCAGGACAGCTCTTAGGAATGGGTGACTACTATTGTGGTGGGCAGGATGGCAACTAAAGCAGTCCTGTCATAGCTCCTGTTCCCTTCAGCAGGAACAGCTGTGGTCCTTGTCACCAAAGCTCATGGTGGGGCTGGAGTAGACCAAAGCAATGTTAAGAGGGAATCGGGTGACCTTCCACCCCAGAACCCTACCCTGTCCCTCTCCCATCTGCCCATCCGACCTTTCAGTTCTGTAGGCTGTGGAGGACATCTGGCTGGAGCAGAAGTGCTCACCTTTGATTCCCCTTTTGAAAGGAGTCCATCTTTCTACCTTCTCCTCCCAGAACTGTTCATGGAAACTTGTGACTATGACTTCGTTTTTGACTTCTTCCTTCCATTTTAGATCCACTTTCCATATATTTCTCAATCCCAAATTGCCTTTCCACTCCCTGTCCTTCTCCTTTCCCATATCCTGGGGGCTCCCCACTCTCCTCTCTGCTGCAGTTGGCCTGTAGGGAGGGGCTGTGGCACCTGTCCAATCGCAGCCCTTAGTGACAGCCAGTGTGGGGAACTTTCCTAGCTGGGATAATCCTGGGGCTCTGACTGCTTCAGCTGGCCAACTTCTTGGAGACCCTAGCCCGCCCTAGAAGCTGGCTTGGCAAGGATCTTGGTTTCTGTTTTGCTTGCCCTTGAGTGAGTTGCAATATTGCTCTCTAACATCATTTCTTCATCCGTTCAACATTTAACGTGCACTTGCAACATGCCGGTTACTGCTCTAGGCAGAGATGTAAACACGATCGGATTACAACAAAGAGCTCACAAGCTGCTGTGCAGTCTGCTGCTTTTGTAATAAACTGCAATACAGAGTGAAAAGTATTGTATTAACAATATGAAAAAGACTTGGGTAGACAGAGGGAAACTTAATCCGTGGACCTCACCTCCTCTCAGATGCTGACTCCATCTTGGGTGGTCACTCGGGTGGTTGCCATAATATAAATAAACATTGATGATGCCAGGCTATTTGACTCTGTCTGAATGGCAGCCCATTTCCTTTCTCCTCAGGGCAACATAACAAAACAACAATAATCATTAGCTTCTTTCTACTGAGATAAACATGCAGCTATTTGTAACCCATGTTGACTTGCCACAGCCACATTTTGACCACTATCACTATTTATTGAAAGGCAGACCCAGCTTTTAGTTTTACAAAACCCTCTGAAAAAGAGTGGGCTGCGTGGAGGTAGGATATGAAGAGACCCCTTGTGAAGGGTGGGGGGATGGGAGGGTGGTAAAAGGCAGTTGTAGACCTGAAGGTAGAACACTGCAGGTCTGGTTCCTGTCTATTCACCGATTAACCTAATGTCCCTGCGTCTCATTTGCAAAATGGGGATAATAACAGTATCCAACTTTTGGGGTCCTGGTGAGAACTGGAGGAGAAAATGCATACAAAGCATGTAGAACGCAGGCACAGTGGTGGTGGTGGTGATGACAACAGGCGGGGTGACTTTGGGACAGTCACTTAGAAACTCTGGCCTGTTTCCTCATCTACAGAATAACTGAGACCCACAGGAGCATTCGAAATTCTGTGCAGCCACAATTTTTGAGCATTTTTCATGTTGCTGCCACACTGGGGATTCAGAGAAGGGCAAGGCCAGCCCTCACCCTCCAGAAGCTCACCACTGGGGAAGGGGACCCACACACGACTGTAACAGAATACAAGAGCTGCTGGGTTCATGAGTGTGAGTGTTCGGGCCAAGAGGGTCCTGGAGAGCTTGATGGGGAGGCCGGTTGGATGAGCTTTGAAGCGTGAGTACAGAGAGATTGTCTTTCCCTGCTGAAAGACGCTTCATATTCAGGAGAAGAGCCAAACCCTCTAGCTAAGGACTCCCGGCTCTTCAAGGTCAGGCTTGCCGCCCTTCAGCGGCTTCTCTGCGTGTCCCACCAGTGCCCCTCGCACTGCGATAGTTTCAGTACCTAAAAAGCACACCGCGCCCTCTCTTGCCTTGTGCCCATCTTCGCACATGCCGGTTCTTTGGGTCTGTAAGTCGCCCCTCCCTCTGCTGGGGGAGGGGAACAGCAGAGCAGACAAGCAAGGCGCTGGGGACAGACGGTAGGGTCCAGCCCAGCTTTGCCCCTGCCAGCTGGTGGGGCTTCTGCTGTGTTACTCAATCTCTGGGTGGGTCAGTGTCCTCATCCGCGAAATGGGGACACAGGATAATAACAGTGCCAGCCTCAAAGGGTGGTTGCGGGGACTCAATGATGTAATACATGCGAAGTGCTTGCCAGCTGGGCCCACGGTAATCACCGAATAAGTAGGAGCAGTTGTGATGAACGCTGTACGCCTGGCCTGCTCCCGCCTGTGTTTCAGGTGCTCGCTTCGTCATCTCCTCCCCTCGAGGCTTTTCCTGCACGGGCTAGCTCCTAGGGCTCTGCTATGTTCTCCCGGTTGGTATCTCCTCTTCTACCAAAGCACCGACACCTGTCACCTCTAGGTATCCCGACCAGATTGCAAACATCACGAGGACAGCGCCAGTCGATTGTGTTGGCTGCTGGGAGGGGAACATGTAGGCACTCAATACATAATGAATGCCAAGGGTGATGGGGGGGAAGCCTCCTGCGGGGCTGGCGGGTTGGCGGTGGGCCGCTGCGTACCGTGAGATGACCTTGACACCGCAGGCAGGAGAGAGAGCCTGGGCGGCCAGGGGGTCTAAGGTTCCCGCCCGCCCCCGGGGGCACCCCTGGGCGGGCGCTGCGCCGCGGGGCTTAGACGGCGCGACACTGGGCGGGGTCTNCCGCGCCGCCCCCGCGCAGGGCGGGCTCCGCGCGCTTATTCGGCCGCGAGCCGCGCTACTGCGGGCCAGCTGCGGGCCAGCTGCCGGCCGCCGCTGCGGGATGCTGCGCTCCACGTCCACCATCACCCTGCTCTCGGGCGGCGGCGCCAGGGCGCCCGGGGCGCCCAGCAGGAGGGTGAGTAGCCGGGGGCGGGAGCCTTCGCCCTCCCGCCTCCCGGTGCGGTCCGCCTGGCTGTAGCGGGGTCTGGTGTTGGCGGCGCGCGGGAGCCGGTTTCCCGGCCTTGAACCCCCCTCCTCCGCCTCCCAGACTCAACTCTCCTGTCCCGCCCCAGCTCCGGCCGTGATCTTTCTCGAAGTCCCTCCGCTGGCTCCTAGGGCTTAGGGGACTTTCTGGAATTCCCAGAAATTTCCTCTCCTTCCTGCCTCTGTCAGGCCACGTTTATTGGTGGCAGGAGTTTAAAAAGCAGGGGGGAAACGTTCCTGCAGTGTCCCTATTGAGATTCAAAGGTAACGCATGTCTTTAACACCCAAACTTGCCTCCTTTCAGTGGTGAAAAGAAAAGGTCACTTGTTCGCACTGGTGACAGAATAACACTGATTCTGGAGTGAGCTTAGCCAAGGTAGAGGCTTCACCTTACAATGGCGAGATCAGCAGCAGCTCGTTCCCCAGGAGCCCAGTGGTATGGGACTTGGGTTTCTGCAAACCACTTTCTTCGTTCTGGTTTAAATACCAGCACAGTGGCAGCAGGCGTAGCCCTGGGAGCCCTGGGCACCATCTCCAGGGAGGCTGCCCTTCAGAATCGCTCTGTTTCTCCGGCACCTTAGTTGCACTTTCCCTCCCCTCTCCAGATGCTCTGTGAAAGATGCTAGGCGCCCGTATGCTGCATCTGTCTGGTTCTTATCTCTTCGGAGATCCGCGCCCCAGAGCGCACTGCCAGGGGCTGGCCCCGTGGCTGTTTAGTTCAGCCACTCCTCAGAGTATTTATGATACTTATCATTTGGTGCCTCTTTTCTGTGGTTGAGAATTCTCTAATCACCTTCCCTAAGTTTTAGCTAAACAGATGCTTAAGTCCAAGTCAGGACCCCCGTTGGCACTCCCGACTTCCAGTCTTGTGCACAGGCCTGGTTGCGTTTCCATACCTCAAACCAGTGACTAGCGGTCACCTTCTGTGCTTTCTTTAGCTAGGAGAAAGGCATTGTGTGACTCCTGGGTGTGGGCCAAGTGATGGATTATGAGGGGTGGGTGCCGGTGTGTGTGTCTCCGTGAGCATCTGCGAGCACCTGCGTGTGCGTGTCTGTACACGAGCCATGTAGGGTGGGCAGAACTCCGGTTGTCCGGTTATTAGTTTTGTAAAGCAAATGGATGGATCCCCATCAGGTCCAAGTGGGTTTCCAACCCCAGTCCCAGCCTTACTCTAAACAGGCATTGGCCTTTTTTCTATGGAAAGCCTGCTCAGTTGGAACACAGTTGTGATTGAGAAAGAATGAAGTCACTGAGAAGCCAGCCTGAACCTGGACCGAGTCCTACGTGGGACCAGATTGCATGGAAGTGTCAAGTGCCCCTCAAGAGATGGGCGGCTGGAGTGGGTGGGTGCAGATATGACTAGTACACAGATAAGCTTTCTGAAGATTGTTTTTCTCAAATGTTTACTTTCAACTCTTTCTTCAGTTCTAAGTGGCACAGTGGACAGACTATGGAGAAGGCTTTGCCTTTTGAATAAGACAACCAAAATGCTTTGGGCTGGAAGGGTCAGGGACCCGAGCCAGACCATGTAGGGCTGTTCTGAGCACACGGGAAAGAAGATCTAAAGGTTCTAGGGTTCCCTTTACGTTTTCTTCTGCTCATGATTTGCAAATGCCCCAGGTCCTGTCTACGTGTATGTGTGTGGTGGGGGACATGGTGGGAAGATGTGATCTTTGATTTTTTATTTTATTTTATTTATTTTAAAGATTTTATTTGACAGAGACAACCAGTGAGAGAGGGAACACAAACAGGGGAAATGGGAGAGGAAGAAGCAGGCTTCCAGCGGAACATGGAGCCCGATGCGGGGCTTGATCCCAGGGAGCTGGGATCACACCCTGAGCCGAAGGCAGACACTTAATGACTGAGCCACCCAGGTGCCCCTGATTTTTTTTTCTTTTTTAAACATTTATAGATATCCTTTCTGGATGATACAGGGCTAGGCTTGGGGTCCACTCTACCCGTGGAGGTAGTCCTTGTCACAAACTACCATCGTGAAGGTTGTACAGTGTTAACAAAGTTGGGTGAAGCTAAAAGGAAGGATTCTTTCCAAAGCAAATGAGGAAGACCCCCCCCCCCTTCAGGAGACCTTTGAGTTTGGTCTTGCAGGGCGAGTAGGAGTTTGGGGGGCGATTGACATTGGGATACGGAAAGGAGGAACTATTACTCGTTTTAATGTAAGTCTTGGCATATACTGTATATCATAAGGGCATGTTGAATTTGCAAACGCTTATTTTTTTTTTGGAAAAACAAGAATGGGATGTCTTGAAAATAAAGTTGTAGACCAAATAATTATGAAAAGGGTTCCTAAAGCCAAAAGTAGTTTGTCAGCAAACTCTGTTTCATCCCCTCTTTCCTCTTGAGTGTTGGACAAGTGATGGTCTTGAACAAGAACATGCTAGCCATCAAAATAACATTTCTGCTTTATCCAAAGAGCTTACCAAATTAGGGACTGCGGGAGAATTAGGCTGTGTTGGTCCAGATATTCAAGCCAACTAGAAATGGTGGTGACAGCTGACACTGAGCAGGGAGTGTTCTGAGTCAGCCATCCAGGGTGGTGTAGCCAGACTGTACTGTCACCGGTTATCCCCTGTCCCGTGGCTGCCACCTACCATTTGTACTTCCTTCTTATCTGAAATCATCTCTCAAAGGAAGAAAAAAAAAAACCTGTGGGAAAGTAATTTCTGTCAGCTGATAAGCAAAGAGGCATTTGTGGATGCCAAGCAGCAGGAGTTGTGAAATTAAAAAAAAAAATCTACCTTCAAACCAGTTGCGCACTAAAAATAGTTTTATCTATGGCAACAACAGGAAGATAGATTGGCTGGAGAATAACCACAGACAGCACGATGCCCTTAGAGAGTGAGGGAAAACATTTACAAAAATACTGACCTCGCCTCTCGATTGTGAAGGGAATTTCGCAAGTAAAGTTAATCCCACTAAATGAGCCTTTGACATGGAAGGTCAGCTGTGTGGCCAGGTTGTGTGCGTGGAGGGGGAAGGCACGTGTTGCTTCGTGCAGCCAAATACTTTTGGTGAGGCTGTTCGCTGGGGCGGTGAGAGACCGAGATCTGTCAAGGGTTTCCTCCAGCACCGTGCTGTCTTGATAATAAGAGATTATTGGCTGGTGTTGCTGGTGTCATGGCCCCTCAGTGGCTCATAAAAAGAAAAACAAAACAGAAGCAAACCCAAAAAGGCTGCAAGATAGGACTGTTTCCTACCCTGCTCTTGCTGATATCTCGATTTGGCAAAGGCTTCCTATCGAAACCCAATTGGCCTGCCAGTCCTCACTCCCTAGCTAACACACACTCTCTTAGGTCCCATTTCTGTCTGATTGGCTCAAAATAAAGAATTTTCTTTAGCTGACCAGTGAATGGGTCAGACAGGTATTTACTTCCTTTTCACAGAAACATCTGAGTGCGTAACTTCTGTATCTGTGGGCTCTGAGGAAGGGACCTGGCATTGTGGGACCTCCGTGTCTGGTAGAAGGAAGCTAGCAGTGGCATCCGCCAGGGACGGGTGGGCAGGGGGCCCACTGCACCCAGAAAAGAGGCTGGCTCCTCACCAGGGCTCCCTGGCCCTGGCCCTTGACTGGCCAAGTTGCAAAGTTTTGGAACCCTGGCATCCTCAGGCCTTAGCCAAAAAGCCTCTGTCACTAACGTGTGACAGTTGTAGGTTCGGAAAAAATGTCCCAGCCTCCGTGCTTTGGTTCACCCAACTTGCTGTGTCAGAGGTAGGACGAACAGACCTGAGTCTTGGGGACTCTTAAGGAAACTTGATTTCCTCAAGATGGCGAGCCCGTGGTGGTTCTGCAGAGGGTGTGGAGTGGGATTCTGGAACTTTCCGTGTCTTCAGTGTCCTGTGAGAGAGCTGCATACGTGGTCTGCGTCACAGTTCATCTGTGCTGAGCAGCCATACCTGAACGAGAAACCTGGACACCCGAGCTTCTGATCACTTGGAAAAGCCTTTCAAGTCAGTCAGCCTCAAAAATGGTCTAGTTGTGCTCACAGAGCTGTGGATCCAGGGCTCACTAACCAGAGATCATGTTGAAAAGCTTCCATCTGAAATACTTTCAGCCATTACCTGTGTCATGGTATTAGAGCTTCCTGTGGCTGGCTGGCCCAGCCTAAAACAGTTCCAGTGTTTTCCAGCACACAGAAGAGGGACACGGGTATTTCCCTCTGTCCCGCTTTAGGTGAGTGATTATTCCTAAATTTCAGTCCTACTGCTGACTCTTATTTGTACTTTAAGGCCAGAGTGCCCTTTCTAAAATGCGAAACCCAGTGAGCTGATGACCCTGCTGTGGGAGCCCCCTTGGAGCTACCAGCAACAAGTACAAATTCCATACTTGAGCATCTAGGCCTTTCTGATCTGGCCTTTGCCTTCCTTGTCTCCCTCCCACACTTTTTCCAGATATTCCAAATTACTTGCCATTCCCCAAGAATTCCATGCTGTTCCTCCCGCCTTCCATGCTTCTTTGAGGAAGGGTCTGCTCCTCCAGGGAACCTGTCTGAACTCGCCTTCGTTTCCCTGGAGGCCTGTGCCCCCGGTCATTGCTTGCATCATCTATGATTAACTACTTGAGAGGGTTTAGGGACCCTCTCCCTCCAGGCCTGGTGTAATGGGTGCTTAAAAAGAGGAGGGGGTCACTGGGGTCCTAAAGGGGCCACACTTTACACTGAACTGGCAAACAGGAAATGAGGAAGAGAAGCTTGGGGTAAAGCCAACCCGTCACCTCTGGCCCACCTGGGCAGGAAGCAGGTGATACAGATGGGAGTGCTGGTCCAGGTGAAGAGTTTGACGGTTCTGGGAAGGCCTCCAAATAGTCCAGTTGCCTCCTCCTGTTGCACAAGTTGGAGTTTCATTCCTTTGGTTGAGTCAGTGGTTCTCAACCCTGGTTGCATGTAGAATCACTGAGAAGCTTAAGATATCTGTGCCCAGGCCCCACCCCAGACAGTGTAAACGTGAACCCCTGAAAGTAAGATAAAAATGCCAGTGTCGCTCCGGAAGCTCCCCAGGTGATTCTAATGTGCAATCAAGAATGGGAGCTACTTCTTTAATCCTTGCTGTCTTCTTACAGCTTCCCTGGGAATACAGACCCTCCTGGGACAGGGCCCTGGAAGGTCCCACTGGCTCTGTGAAAGGTCAGGGTGGTGGCGGCAGGGTGGGGAGGGGAGCTGCTAACACTCCAGCTCACACTGGTATTTGTGTGCATTCGCTGACTTGCGTTTTCTCTGCGTGTTGGCATTCCGGGGCACATTGTGTGTTTGTACAGGAGTGAGGCAGTGAGGACAGGAAGGAGTGGTCACTGTCCTTATATTTATGAATTTTGTCTGGAGTCCGTCCTGACACAGAAAAGAGGGGCTCGAGAACACTTTCCACCGCCTACAAAGAGTCCGGGTGTGCAGGTCAGCTCCTGCCCCCTCCGCCACATTTGGCCCTCTTGGCTTGTTTCGTACGCGTCTGAAATGAGAATGGATCTTACAGTGGCCTGCAAAACCTCCATATTTACTATTTGGCCCTTTACAGAAAAGGTTTGCCCCACTCTGATGTAGAAAACCCGGCCTGTAAGTTCAGGGCCACAGCAGAGCTAAGAGGCCGACTCCAGGCGGGGCATGCCTTGTTCCACGCAGCCTGACCCACATATTTCTGTCCTCCGAGCCACGACACAGGACCCACACCTCCTGTTGTTAGGTGGAACTGGGCAGGAACCCACAGTCACAAAGTGGACCAGGCCTTAGAGAACTGGAAATGCATTTGGCTAATTTCCTTAGGGAAATACGTCTTTGTAAACTGACAAGCAACCCCGCCCCCTCCCTGGGTCATCTTCTCCACCCCTTTTTATTGATGATGGTTTTCTCTTGGGTGAGCCCATGTGCTGAAGCTGAGAGCGTGATGGTATGTGGATCTCCAGTTTCCCCCGTGGGTGGAGACCCAGCCTTCTGCCTCCACATTAGGGGGTCAGAACCAAGGACACAGAGGACCTGCCTGGCTCCCAGGGGCCCTGAGTTGCAGACAAGGGCTTGGCTGTGTGTTTTCTTGTGGAGGAGGCTTGAATACTATCTGCTGCTCCCTTGATGTCCCTCCCAGGGGGGTTGGTTTGAAAAACGTGGAAGGCTCTCTGGGGAGTTTCAGGTATATTTGCCTAACTGTGTTTTAGTTCAATCTAAAAAGAAACTCCTACTGACATTTAATTTACTGAACAAGCGCCTATTATGTGTTGATACTACGCTAAGCCCTGTAAGGGTAACAAAAGCAGTAAAAGCACAAAGCTTGCTTGATATCTCCCCCTACTCCCCCCCTTCCATCCATGTTGTAATGCATAGAATATAATAGAAGGTACTCAATAATTGCCGTTGAATCACTGAACTCAGATCTGAGTGTTAGTACCTTCCTCCAAAGAGGTGAATGACTCCCAGTTGTCTTCCACTAGGGATCTTGCTTCTCCATCAGGCCTTTGTTGCTTGCTAGAGTTTGGGCCCCACCTGTCTGTTTTCCTCTCCCACTCTAGTGTAGGCTGCAGGCCCACTTAATGTTCTCAGAACATTCTCACATCTGTGCCTTTGGCCATCCTGGAGCAAATGCCTTGCCTGATGGTTGTTTGTGGTAATTGTGATGTTGGATTCTCCAAACCTCAGTGAACCACAAAGTCCTTTCTGTCTTTCTATACCCAGCTCAAATGTCATCTCTAGGAGCCTTTGATATATTCCCACCTCCAGTTAAGACTGTTGTTCCTTTTATATTCCTTCTCCTTTATAAGGAAGTGCAATTCCACCGTGCCTTAACCACCAAGATACCCTGCCTCTCAGGACCTTGTATTGGTTATGCTAAGTGTTCTTATTTGCCTTGTTTGGGTGTGTTTTTGGATGCTGAGCTCTTGGGAACATGGCTGTTTCTCTTTCATCTTTGTACCCTCGTTGCCCTTAGAAGTATTTTGTAAGTAGCAGGTGCTCTGTAACCTAATGATGAAATACACCGAGTCCACCTTCCTGCTTTTGATCCACTGGAAGGGACCCTTGCATGTAGAGACAGCTAATCCAATAGCTGTGGTGTTCAGGGGACGTAAGATTGAGCTCTTCTCATCGTTCAGAGCATAAGGCTGAGCCAGCTACTGCGGAAGTCCCTGGGAATAACGTGCCCTGCCTTCCTCAGGGACTGCCTAACCTGGGCTGCTCTGGATATCATGTATCGGGGTTTAAGGAAACCATGGAGCTCAGCATCATAAAATGCTCAGAGAGATAAGCAATCCTGCCTTGATGATACTCAGTGGGAAATTTTCCCACAGGGGTGTTTTCTGAAAGTGAATGAATTCAAGGAGGTAAACTATACCAGGTCAACCTAGTAGGTACCTCCAGGGCTTACTTAGTGCTTCTGTTGAGGAATTCAGGGTATTTTCTGAATACCCTCTGGTTCTCTTTGCTGCTCTTGGGGCAGTCCTAAGGGAGTAGGAAAGCTTGATCTGTCGGTCTCTCTTTTGGATACATTCTTTCTCTATCTTTATTATTGCTATTACTGCTATTATTTTTTATTAAAAAAACTCATACCTACTTGGAACAGTTGGAAACCTGGTGGGAATTGCGCTTTACAGAGATAACCATTACAACCATCAGCTGGTTGTGTTTCCTTTAAGACCTTTTTTTTCATAAATCTATGTGAATTATTAGAGTGTATTTAAAAACCAAAAATGGGATTATTCACATTTTTTCCTGCCATTTTCTCTTTTTCACATAACCACACATTTGGTCATCTTATCAGGAAGGCGTCTGATCCTCTTCCAAGCTGGGTTTAAACTGTCCGCAGCTAGTCCGTCAGCGGGTCAGCACTGATGAGAGAATGCTGGCCGCACGTGTAGCCCATGGCTTCAAGCACCTCTAAGGCCAAGAGTCAGCATTTCACACAGGGGCCTGGGTGTGGCCTCAAGAACCTGCCGCAGTTGCCAGATAGCTTTGAAGACAAATGTGTGATCTTACAGGTTCATTTTATGTTAATTCATTGTCTAGCACCGGGGAAAACGATAGTTTAGGGGAAATACATTCTCTTTATCCCGGGGCTTTGTCATACCCCCAGGTCCACTCGAGAGCTGCAGGAAGTATGCTGAGGAACGTCAAAGCTCTGGGTGGACAGATCAAGAACTGTCTCAAGCAGGGGAAGAGAACAGTGCACTTTTGGGCGACTGGACCAGTGGGGTCCCTTCTGGGCCTCAGGTCCTCTTCAGTCTTTAGTTTATTCTGAAAATTACTGCCGTTAGGGACCAATCGCCCTACCCAAAGATATCACCTAGAGTAGATCCGTTGACCAAATTGTTGTTAGCATGGAAAGCAGAACCATAAAGCCAAGTGGGCCTGTTTCACTTTGGAGCTTATGGGATGATGATCTCATCTAGATAATAACACAAATATCTCCTACTGATAGAGGCTTACTGTGTGCCAAACTTCCTTTTATCTGCATTTACACTTGAGATTCAGAGAGATTGAATAGCTTGCCCGTAGTCAACACAGCCAGTAGGCGTTGATACCTGTATGTGTGTGCACTTGTGCAAGCGTGTGCACCCACGTGTGTATATGGTACAGGGATGGGGGGCAGGACAAAAGCACTTACTTTTCTCTGCAAAATGATGCTATTTAGATCAGCCCATCACAGAAGATTATTGACCATCACAGACTTGTGTTGCCTATCTGGTGTGAGTTACACTTTGATGTTTGTGCAAATGCCCGCTGGTTTCGACCAGTCCAGTGGTCCCAAGTTGGAGGTTTGCCTTTCTCTGGAGGAACTCAGATTCGCATCCGTGCTCTTGCCTCTCAGCTAAGAGCGCTACCTCCGAGCTGGAATGGGTGGTTTGTCTTTGGCCAGCATGACTAGCAGTGAGCTTTGAAGCTTTGGTGCAAAGTTGGCCACATCAGGGCCAGTGAGAGCCCTGGAGTCCCTGGGGGATGACGCTTGTCCAGGGGAGAGTGAGGATGGAGAATGACTGTGACACCAAGTCATTTAGCTGAAAGAGCTGGGGTTGTTAAATCCAGAGGAGAAGAGGTTCAGAGGGAAGGAGGCCAGTGTAGAGAATGGGGAATTCTGTTGCCATCCCTGAGGGCAACCTCGGGTCCCTTAGGTAGTCGTTCTGAGGGAACACGTAAGTTCATCATCAGGAAAGTGGAGGTATCAGGGAGCAAAATGGGGTTTCTCGAAGGGAGGTGACAGTGTATGTGGCGGTGCTAACACAGGTCCCAAGTGGGCTCTCTTATGTGTGCATGGAAAATGCTGTCCTCGTTCTCAGCGGCCAGCTGCCAGGTACACGGGTGCGTGTGGGAGTCCCTTCCTAGACCGGCAGGTTGGACTTCAAAGGTCTTTACAATCCCGTCGCATTCTGGGTGTCGAGGCTGCAGGGCAGTTTTGCTCAGAGGCTGCTCTGTGGACCAGTGCAGACCCGTGACCCTTCAGACGAGGTTGGCGATCTATTAATTTGCTAGGGCTGCTGTAAAAAAAATACCACCAGCCAGGTAACTTAAACAACAGACGCCTATGATCCCATAGTTTGGGAGCAAGAAGTCCAAAATCAAGGTGTTGGCAGGGTCGGTTTCTTCTGAGGGCTGTGTGGGAGCGAGCAGGCCTCTTTCTTTAGCGTGTTCACGTGGTGGTCTCACTATGTGTGTGTCTGTCTTCCAGTCCCCTGTCCTGTAAGGACATCAGTCATTTTGGATTAGGCCCACCCTAATGACCTCATTTCAACTAAATAACCTCTGTAAAGACCTGTGTCCAGATAGGGTCCCATTCTGAGGTCCTGGGGCTTAAGACTCCAACATAGGAATTTTCGGGGGACACAGTGCAGTCCATAAGAGGGACAAGCAGCACTCCCATGAGTCACGCCCACATGGCTGTGGGCTGGGTACTCTGCATGCTGCTGGTACCCTCTTCGGGCTTTTCCAGTGGCCCGATCACTTCTCCCTGGGAAGTCACAGCAGGACCAGGCTGTGACATTAGGGTGAAATAGACATCATGTGGCATGAAGTATATTCTCGTTGTTGTGCAAGCATCACCACCATTCATCTCTAGAATGTTTTTATCTTTTCAGACTGAAACTCCATACCCACTTAACAATAACTCTCCATTCCTCTGTCCTCAGCCCCTAGCAATTACCATTCTGCTCTCTGTCCCCATGCGTTTGACTCTTCTAGGGATCTCATATAAGTGGAGTCATATGGTATTTGTCTTTGTGGGATTGGCTTCTTTCACTAGCCGTAATGTCCTCAAGGTTCAACCCTGTTGCAGCACGTGTCAGAATTTCCTTCCTTGGTAAGGCTGGGTAATATTCCCTTCCTCATAGACACCGCATTTTATTTATCCGTTCCGCCATTGATGGACAGTGGTGTTGCTCCCGCCTTTTGGCTGTTGTGCATGGTGCTGCTGTGAACACGAGTGTATGGACTTCTAAAAAAACTTTGTGCTTATGCACGTGCACATCTGTCGGAGAAAGATTTGACATACAGTCCCAGAGAACGCCCCTTCATAGCACAGACCTCATGGTGTGTATGTGGACCTGTGCGTGTGAGCGACAATCATCCTGTACGTGCTGTTACAGAAGCTGAGCCATTAAAAAAAAATGTTTGAATGCTGTGAAATTACTTGGTAACGCCCTTGTTTTGAGCAGGAAGGTGGTGAGTGCCTGTTCTGGGCTGGCGAAGGCTGGTTTTATCCTCAGGGTCCCCTGTGCTGTTGGTACGATCACCGCATTGCTCGGCGGGGGGGGGGNGGGGGGGGGGGGGGGGGGGGGAACAGGCTCTGAGAAGCGCAAGGTCACCCAGCTCTTTCTACGTCAAAGGCGGCTTCATAACTGTCTTCTCCTCTTCGTCTCTCCTAGGCAAATGTCTGCAGACTGCGGCTGACCATACCCCCCGAGAGTCCAGCCTCAGAGCCAGGTGAAAAGAAGGTTGAAAGAAAAGAACAAGTAAGCCGTCTCTGAGGCAAAGCTCTGACAAGTTCTCGTCTTTTCACTCTTTTATTTTAACCCCATGCCCCGCCCGTCCTCTATCCAGGCCATTCACAGAGTCTGAATGGCAGTGACTCTGCTGATGAAAAGGCCCTCTCGACCTTGCCACCCCATCTTCCATCTTCCCAGAAGTCAGACTGTCCTGCCTGGCTGGCTCTGTCGGCCTCCTGCCCCTGCTCTTGTTTCTTGGTGAACGCTGGCTCTGCGTGGCCTCAAAGCTGTAGGGACGCTGGCCTTAGTGACAGGTGCTGTGGCAGGGAACGAGTTTTTCCTGAAAGAGCCTAGTCCTGTGGACTCAAAGGGCCCATTGTGAGTTGCCTGCGGCCGAGCCTTTCTCAGCAGCTGGAGGCGGAAGCCCAGCTCACAGTGAAGGCCGCCTGGAGAGGCCGAGCCCAGCGGGCAGCCTGGGCGCAGGGCAAGGGCGCTTGGCTGGAGGGCCGAGGGGGTCAGCAGAGATTTCTGTGCCAGCCTCTGTGCTAGGTGCTGGGCCGTGAAGATAAGTCTGACCTTGTCCTTGTCTTAGAGGAGCTTGGAGTTTTTCAGGTGAGACAGACCTATGAGCAATGTTGGTGTGTGGTTTCAGTGTTAGGATCTGGAAGGGTGAGAAGGGCTTTGGGAGCACCGGGAAGGGAATGACTGCTGGGGGTGACCTTGAAGCAGAGGCCGGGAGAGGCATAGGCGGGGCCGCTCCCCTCTAGGCCTCTTGTCCTGGGCAAGCCATTTCTCTCATTCACAAATAGTTCTGGGACACGTCCCGTGTCCTGGGCACTGTGCACGCGGGTGTAGTGTACTGCAGTGTACGACACCCTGAGTCCAGCAGTGAACAAAGCAGTGAGGAAGACATGCCTGTTATTCACACAACTTACCTTCTAGTCGGGGGAGAAGGAGAATGAAAAATAAAGCCTATGTTACAGAATTTAGAAGGTGATAAGTGCTGTTGGAGACAAAGCAAGAGAAGGGGACAAGAGTGCCGGGGGCGGGGCAGGTAGCGATCTTTCTCGTGCATATCTTTCCTGTTAGCATAGAATAAAGCAGTAAAATGAAAGGATACGTGATCATAGAAGTTTTATAAATGGAATCACGAGACAATGAGAAAGCTTGCTCTGGAGTTGACCACTAATGCGGCCACCTGTAAAAAGAGGAAGCCCCTCTTTGAGTGGTACATGGTTGATAATGTCCTTAAATTTACTGTGTTGGTCTTTGTCTCTCCTCCCCTTATGCCCTCCTTCTCCGCACTTTCTAGCAAGGTCAGAGCTGTCTGTGCCAATTCAAATGATGAGTGACAGGGAAAGGAGGATGGGGGGAGGGAAAATGAGGATATGATGAGAACAAGGTTGAAAGAAAGTGCAGTTGCTTATCTGCTTAAGGAGTGAGGATGGGTCCCACCAAAGGATCCAGAAAAATGGCTGGTTCCAGGGCGAGCCTGGGATGTCTCGAGCTGGAGAGCGAGGTGGGCGCTCACACGGGCGGAGGGAGGTGGTCGTAGCAAAGGACCCAGAAGCCGGTTTGAAGGGGGTCTCACTGCACTGGCTAGATTGGAACAACGTGAACATCAAAAAGTAAAGAAAGTAATATGTTTTGACATGTTGAATAATAATAAAAAAACAGACTCATGAGTTTACAGTAATATCAGAGCTTTAAAAAGGGAAAACTCGTCTACAGAACTTCAGCTGATAACTTCAGAAAATCTCTATTTTGTAACTGCCCAGATCGGTTCATCAGTGGATGCAAAGGCTAGCTGGTGGAAGGTTATTGTGGAACAGTTCTTTCTCATGCTCCCAGAGTACCCCCTCGCTGGTTACTTCCTGGCTCTGACGGCGCACTGTGCAGTCTGGCAGCCAGCATTTCACGCAAAGCTCCCATCTAGCTTTCGAGGTGGGGGGCACCCGGTCTGTGGGCTTCCGAGGCGACACAGTCAAGGAGCGCACGGCATCACCTGTGTCATACTCCTGCCAAACTTGTTCAGCTACATCAAATCATCAGAAAACGAAGAAACCCCGCATGTAGGACATTCTGCAAGAACAGGTGGCAGAAAGGAGACTAAGGAGAGTTAACATCAAATATAATGAGCGAGCCTTGGTTAGATCCGGGCTCAAAAAAAGAAAAAAAAATCTGTAAATTCCTATTGGGATAATTGTACAGTTTTGGATATGAACCACGTCTTAGATATTCTTGAATAACTGTTCCTTTTCTTCCTTGTGATGGCACTTTGAACTCTTTTCTCAGCCTGTGTGTCGCTTTGAACGTTCTCCAAAGAAAAAGTTTGGGGGTAAGACCTCGTCACCAGACCATCCCGCTAGACACGTGTTGTTGACTCGATGGAGTGGGGTGCTATGCTGCTGGGGGCGGAGGTGTCCCTTCTGCCCTCTCTGCTGCCCTGACTGTCCCTTTGAGGGGACTGGACCTGAGCTGTGTCCAGGGGCTCATGGGCTGCTTACCACAGGAGCAATCAGAAGGAGCACTTTTTGAGGAAGCGGTGCAAGCTGGAGGGAGGGACAGGACAAAGGCCACAGTGACTGTCCCCGGGTGCGCGGCAGGGGAAATGGGGAGTCTGGTCTGTTGGACTTAGACCCACGCTGCGTGTCTGGGCAGACATTTATGGAGGGCTTCTGCTGCAGTGAGGCCCTGGAGGGCACGTCACCGCTAGGAGGGATCCGGTATTCCCGAGGAAAGATGGCAGCTGTTCTATGTCAAGCGGCAGTTGGTAACCAAGTTGTATACTTTGATTTGCCCATTTGTCTTAAAACGGTGCTTTTCAAACCTTTCAAAGCCATAGGACCCCCCCCCTTTTTTTTTAAATCAAATATTATCATGAGCCCTTGTGTGTAAACTGGATAAAAGTGGTAGTGGGGGCCAGAGTCCCCCCGTTTTCCCGGTCCCCTCCTGTGGGTGTGGGGATCCCCAGGGCCGTGAGGAGCCCCGGGCAGGAGCCGTGGGGGCAGAGCGTGCACCAGGAGGCCTCGACGCTGCCGGGCGGACCAGGTGTGCAGCCAGCGCCCATCTGTGCTGTGTGAGTGACTCACTGCGGAAGCACTGGGGTAGAGGCGAGGAGGGTGGGGCTGGCTGTTCCCCAGGACTGAAGTCCTCGGGTGGTGGTTGCACTAGAAGGTACTGGTGGTAGCTGTGGGGCTGTCCGGAGTGATTTTGCCACCGTATCCTGGCCAGCTTCCCGCTTTTGAGTCACTGGGGTCAGTGGTCAGGCACGGGCACGGAGGCCCTGAAGGTGCCACGTGATGTGCCTTCACCGCTGTTGTCCCTCCCTGGGACGTGGTAGCCCGCAAAACTGCAGGGCGCCAAGAACTCCGGACGACCCTCCCTGTGGAGGGGACTTGGGTTTCTGGGAGGGGCCGGGGGTGGGCAAAGGTGGGGGGGAGCGGATCAGAGCTGGCGCGGATGGGGAAGTGGGAAGATGTGAAAGGCCTGATTGGTGTCCGAGGAGGCGGAGCTTGTGGGACAATACCCAGGAGCCTGTTCTAGCTGCAGTGGACGGAGGACAGGCCTGGGCCTGATTCTTCGACTCTGTTGCGGCTGATCCTTAGTGTGTTTCGAGCACCTGGGATTCCGTGGGGCAGCTGGCCACACGTGCATGCCACTGCCAGTTGGACCGCTCTCCTGTGCGCTCTTCCCAAAATCACTGTGCAGGAACCCCTTACAGGGGAGGGGGTGGTGCCCCCTCTATTTTGCCCAGCTTCATGACGGCGTGTTTGGAGACTTCTGGAGGCAGTCACAGCAGAAGCGTCTTTTTCTGGCATCCTGGGTTCCAGGGTGTACGGGGGAGGCTTCCTGCCCTTATGGCAGGCCATTCCTGCCTGCTGCTTTTAGTCCTTCTCTTCTAGAAGGTACCGACTGACCCGAGACTGCTTTTTGCAGGCCACAGATAAGCTCCCAAACACTTCGTTTCTCTGCTACTCAGTTTCCTTATCTTTAAAGGCAGCACAGTAGTGCCTGGTTGCAAAGAGTAAGTGAGCTCATTTATGAAAAGACCCCCCCCCCAAAGTGACCTGTAATATTGATTAGAGAAGCAGTGACTCAGGGCCAATCTCAGCCCTTCCAGTCCCAAGCGCAGTGGCCCTTCTTTGCTTCTCTCCCTTAGGCCTTCTGGGAGTTACTCCCCCTCCTGAAAAGGCCTGTCTTGCATCTTCCTCCTGGGCTGTGCCCATGGCATCTTGTTTGATGTCCTTATGTCCTTCTCCATAAATCTGAGCATCTCTCCGCCCGTGTCCTCAAGCCTTGCTTCCTCTCTCTGCAGACTTTACCTCCGAGAGCTCCTGCTTTCCTGGCTGGGAGCCAGCTTCTCCAGGGAGGTGCTCACCCGGCACGTCAGCTCTGCCCTCCTGAGCCCTGTCCTGCTGGTGGCCGGGCCAGTTTTCCGTGTTCTTGACGTGTGGTATTTTTAGAATACAGGTATCTCAACAGCATATCACCATTATTTTGGTATTTAAAAATATGAATCTGGATCATTTATATGAATAGACATCCCCAGAAAGGTCTAGGAGCATGACAGTTTGGAATGGAACCTGGGTATTCATGTTTAGGTGTTCTGACCGCACCCTCTCTGTGTGAGAGCCTCGTGAGGCACCTCGCATTCCCATCGCCTGATGACCAGCGAGAAGGGCTGTGTTTTCTTGCATTTGTTCCTCATAGGTATTTCCTTCAGGGCCATTTGCAATGGGTGATGCCTTTTTATTTTGTCTCCCAGAGCCCAGGTCCCTGCCTTGCTCATAGTACGTGCTTCAAGAATGACTTATGATTTTTTTTTTGTTTTTGTTTTTTTAGTTTTTAGGGCTGCCATAGCAGAGTACCATGAACTGCATGGTTTAACCAACAGAAATGTATTGGCTTACAGTTTTGGAGGTTAGAAGTCTGGGATCAAGGTGTCAGTCAGCAAGGCCATGCGCTCTCTGCGGGCTCTAGAAGAATCCTTCCTTGCCTCTTACACCTGCCAGCGGCTCTGGCAGTCCTTGGTGTGTGGGTTCCTAACCCTAGTCTTCATGTGGTGTTCTCCCGGTGTGTGTGTGTGTGTGTGTGTGTGTGTGTGTGTGTGTGTGTGTGTGTGTATGTATGTATGTGTATGTATGTATCCAAATTTTCTCCTTTTTATGAGGATACCCATTATACTGGATTAGGGCTCACTCTAATGACCTCATTTTAATTTGCCCTCTCTCCAAATAAGGTCAAATTCGAAGGTACTGGGGGTTAGGACTCTAACATAACTTTTTTTTTTTTTCAGGACACAATTCAGCCCAAAACTAGTTTCTTTGAGAATGCTATCTGAAATTATATTAACAACTCAGATAAATTAACTGTGGGCTTTTGTTTATATATTAACAATCATTAAAAATATGGGAGAGGAAGTGCTCTCAGTTTGTGGTTACACATTTCATACTGAGGAAGTGATAAATATGGAATAGAATGTTTATAAAATTGTTGAACATTAAAATTCAAATTGGTGTAGATAATGTTGAAATTAACCCCCATCATTTCCAAAGAATTTCGTGGATGTATTTACCCATTCAGTGTATTCTTAGACAACACACAGCAGTAAGAGAACTAACACCAGCTATTACATATTTATCAGCTAAATCAGGGTATCACTGCATACATGAGTTTTAGTGAGCACAACTTGAGCCCTGCTATTCTGAGTCCGTGTGATCGTGAAGTCTTTTGTAAAGTGACAAAGTAATTTGAGGCAAATGATATATATATATTTTTAAGATTTTATTTATTTGTCAGTGAGAGAGAGCACAAGCAGGGGGAGCAACAGACAGAGGCAGAGGGAGAAGCAGGCTCCCCACTGAGCAGGGAGCCCTACGTGGGCCTCCATCCTAGGACCCTGGGTTCATGACCTGAGTCAAAGGCAGGTGCTTAACTGACTGAGCCACCCAGGTGTCCCGAAGCAGATGATATTTTCAATAGCTGTTAACATCCCACCCGCGTGGGTGTCTTTAGTAACCTGTGGTTTTACAGAAGCGGTCTCTTTAGATCTTTAAGAACTCCAGTGAGGGAAAGCAGATACGTGTGTATGTATGCAAAGTTGGGAACTTTCATAGCCCAGTATAATGTTTGAAAGGAGCAAACCCTTGCCATTCAGCTTTATAGTCCCCTTTCCCTTAAAAGCCCTAGATGAGTAAGCATGCTGAGTCCTTGTCCTTGGCGTGACTGTTTATACAACAGCATGGGCTGTTGCCAGGTGAGGGAGTGTGCTGCCAGGATTCGGATCGGCGCTGAGACTGCCCTGATGGCATGCAGGACTCCGTGTGCTCTCTGAGATAGCAGCCCCAAGAGGATGGGAAGAGGCCTGGGTCCTGGTGCTGGTTCCCTCACCCACCACCATAGAGGTTGGGCCAGGCAGGTCATCTGGGCCTCAGTTTTCTCTTCTAGCAAATGTAGGTATTAGCATGGAGCCAGGGTTTTTCCAAGGTTCTTTAGCTGTGGAACTCCTTATTCAACTGAACATATATGGAAGTCTGTTAGTAAAAGAGGGAAAGCCTAGTGGCTGTGGTTTGCGCCGGCTGCTTCAGCAGTCTCCCCCTCCCACCCCCCGCCCCAGCCTTGTCAGACACCGAGGGCGGCTGGGGTACCGTTTGCAAACCCATAGGACTACACAGTTCTTCTCCATTTTTTGACCTCCTGAGATTGTGATTGTCACCCTACGAAGAGCAACAAGGCCAGTTGAGGGGTGAACATCTCACTGTCATGGCCGATTTGATGGCTGTGACACCGCAAACAGTAAAAAGACCCAAGAAGAGAGAGGCAGACAGACAGAAACATCCAGACAAACGCATAGACTTCAGCAGGATCCCAGATACTCAGAAATGGGAAGACGCTACCACTAATAATAGAATCTGTCAGTAGCTCCTAGGATGCCCGGCAGCCTCCGTGGGGTTTTAGGTATCCTCTTCTCTGTATTTCTAGAGCGACCCTCTGAAGTGGGGGGTGGTATCCCCCTTGTCCTGTTTGGGACGCCGAAGTTCTGGGCAGTGACTTTCCCAAGGCCACGCCGCTAGTGCACCGGTGGATTTGCCGTTCCAGCTTGGGTCTGCGCCATGGCCGTGTTGCCATGGGAACGTCAACTCTCACACTTTCTCTTATCAGGGAAGGTCTCTGGAGGGTATTTGTGTTTTATCAGTCAAGGTTACCTGACGTGTGTACTGTGTGACTGGGTTCCAGCCAAGAAGTTCCTGATTTTGCTCTCCAGATAATCTCTTTTCTCCCTGGGCTTGTTGGGCCTAACCAGCTGTTGTCTGCATAGAAGCTAGAGGGTAACGGCTTTAAGAAGTTACCTCCTATCAGGATACTATTATTAGAACTCTCTTTGGGATTTCTGCTTGCCTAGTTTTTCTTTTCCTTCTCTTTAAGCAATAAAAATGACTGATCTTTGTACCAGCACGAGTGTATTATTTTATATAAAATGGTGCCTTTGGTCTGTGAGATTCTCAGAAATAACAAATACCTTAATAAGCCAAAGATACCCATTTCTTTGAGGGGACTGGTCTGCCTATCCCCTCCCTGTTTGTCTCCTAGGCTGTGGGAAGGCCTCTCAGGCTGGCTGTAGTGTTCATTTTCGTCACAAGGAGACAAAACAATGTCAAGTATGAGCCATGACCCGGGACTCCTGATTTGCTGGGATGGACACACGGGTCAGACAAGTCAGAGCACATTCCTGACAGTGTGGTCCTCTGCCTGCAAGGTGGGTAGGACGCCCCTTGCTCCACGCTCAGCTCTCCCTGGGTCAGCTGCTGCCCTCTGGCTGGAAGAAGAGGTTCAAAGCAAGAAGTTTGGGAAATAACTTGGCTTCTAGTTTGCACGTCATTTAGTTCATGTAGTGGTCCATCTAAGGCATATTGGCAGACCGGATAGGTGACCAGCTGCCCGTCCTGGGGCCGGGGGCGGGGGGCTGGCTGTGGCAGTCTCCCGCCATCAGTTTGGATTTATGTTAAACTGTGTGTGTCTGCTGGGATTTCTTCGCTGAGAACCCTTCTTGGCCAAAGGATTTTCTTCCTTTGCACAGATGAGGGTTTTGGATGACCGGTGCTCCACATCTTCTGACATCGACCCAATTCCAAATATTCTGTTTTCCCTCCTTCCTTCGGAACGTATTTATTGAGCATCTCTTTATGCTGAGTTTTGGGATGAAACGGTGACTACGGCAGATCCCGTCCCTGCATTCCGGAGCTTATCTCGTGTAAGATCATACGTTCTGAGTTGGGGTTTGGGAAGTATGGTCTGGCTCTCCAGCAGCCGTAAGGCCCTTGTGGCAGGAATTTAGGTGGAGTTACTTTTCTGTAGTTTCTCCTTCTTTCCAAGGCACTTTCCACTACATGAGTACATCCCAGGGGACGGTTTAATGGAGAGTGTCTCTGTTTCTCTGATTAGCCCGTTGTTAATTACGCCGCATGTCACGCGGTGGTTACAGGATGCATTGCAGTTGGCTGGTACTTTCTCCCTTCTGTGGCGCTGACTTTCTTTTCATTTTGGGCATTTGTTAGGACTTTGGTTTTTGAGGCAGTTTGGCCTAGTCTTGTTTCATGCCCAGGAGGCTTTTCATAGGCCTAGTACATTTTTAAGAATTTGATATTTTAATACCAAGCAGCATTAGAAAGAAGTTTAAAAAAAAATCAACCAACTTTTAATTACAGAGAATTTCAAACATATACAAAAGGAGGCTGACTGGTGTGATGAGTCACTGACCCTTCACCCAGCCCCAGAGCCCTCAGCCCAGGCTCGGTCCTGCCCTTTCTGGTCCTGCCCTTTCTGTGCTCTCGTCTGCTTCCTCCGCCCTGGATTCCAGATATCATAAATATTTAAGCATGTTTCTCTGAAAGATAAAGGCTATCTCTTAATACAATCACAATGCTGTTATCATGCCTTAAAAACTAATATTTATCTTATAGGGAGATACTTTAAAGGACCTGAGAGGAAAAATATGCCGCCACAGGCACTGTGCTAAAAATGTCAGCTCTTTCCATTTTTTTCTGTGTTCTCCCGTTTTTCACAGAAAGCGTTGACATTTTGTCAGAATGATAGCAGTGTCAACGTTGCAACTCCTCTGGAGAGAGATTTTATGGCCAGGGCAGACATCAGCTCCCTGCCCTCCATCTAAGAAGAGCAGAGGATGTCCCTTCTGCTGGACCGTATTTACATAATCTGGAAAAGTCCCCAGAATTTCTTCCAACTTGTAAAGCTCCCTTTCCAGCAAATACTTATTGAGAAATTCATTAAGTGTCAGTCGCTGTTGGGTGTCAGGGATTATGATGGAAAAGAAGACCAACAAGGCCCAGTGGATAGGCGAGGAGGCCTTACGTATGGGATGATACTAATAGTCACTCTGTCATGCTTGTGGTGAAGGTGTGGAGATCTAACCAGTCGGAAGGGTGAGTGAAGACGTCCTTGAGGGAGAGATATTTCAGCCCAGCAGTGGGCACTGCACACAGAGGGAATGGTCCGTGTAATGGCCTGTGACGAGGGGGAGGTTGACTGGATAAAGGAACAGAAAGGAGGTGGGGGTGTGGGGGGGAGATGGAGCCCAGGAGGTTGGACAGGAGCCCCTCCATGCTGAGCCTGCATCTTCCCAGTGGCCCCGACCGGACTGGGGCCCCGGCTCTTGGCTTCCCTGCCCCTGAGGTCTGGGCTGCCACAGGGAGACGTGAGATGCAGTTTCACTCCTGACTCTTAAGTACTTTGAAGACTTTGTGGTTGGAGGGAAGAGCTTCGATTTGGGAAGATGTACTCGGGTGCTTGAGTGTCGCCACCTTGAAGAACTAATAATGTGGTAGGGTTCCTGGGAGGGTTAAAGAAGGTGCTGCGTAATAATACAACAAATACGGGCCCCCTGCTCTTTGTTCCCAAACATCCCTCCGTTTCCCTGTGGCCATGCAGCTGCTGCTTGCTCTGCCTCGGGGACCCCCTCTGCATGGAACGGCCCGTGCAGGTGGCCCTGTGCCAGGCCCTTCTTGGGGCTCATTTAGTCCCGGCTTTGTGATGGTTTAGTTTTAGTTTTTTGAAAATTGAAATGAAAGTTATTCAAAAATGCCCCCCCCTTTTTTTTTTCTGGCTAAAAATCAGACAGCCCAAAGGGAAAAAATGAAACCCTGTTTTAACGGAGGCCACTGGCATTAAAAGTCTGGATTCCATCCTTCTAGATGTTTTATACACAGAAACATACCTTTTAAAAACAAAACCCAAGAGTACAGAAATGACTGTTCTTAACTTCATGGATCTTTGATATCTTTCCACGTGTGTCCCTGTTAGAGCCACCACCTCTGGAGCCGTGTTTCACAGACTTGTCATGTTGTCCATGACATCGTGTGTGTTTTCCACTGTGTGCTGGTCCTCGTCCCGCCACTGGGCAGGGAGGCAGGGTCCTCTGTATGCGGCCACCTGAGCGTTTTCCTGAAAGCCAGCCCATCTGGGAAAGCCCTTGCTTTGCAGAAATGCCTTTCACGGAACCCTCCTGTCCTCATCATCTTGTTTTTCAGGAACTGGGAGGAGTCTGACTGAAAGAGCAAGCTTTTGTTGCCTGGTATGCCGGGAGTTTCATTAGAGCTTTTCCTCTTCCTAATTACACGTCTGGGAAAGCCGGGGTCTGGAATCCCAGCTTGTCACCCCACCAACAGCCATTGAACAGCCTCTTCACCTAAACTGATGCACAGATTTCAAGAGTTGCATTAGTGCCTGTGGGGACCCAAGTGCCAAGGCCTCAAATGGAATCATTTTCTGGAAGCAAAAACAGAGTGTCACAACCCCCTCATATCCCATCTCTTGCGAAATATGTACAGAAGGGTGGGAAGCAATGAGTGTTTTGTTTTCTAGTTTAAAGCTCCCATCCTAGACAGACAAGCAATACAAAGGGGTATAAAGAAAGAATTGAAAGATGTTCTGATACCCAGTACCCCTCCCCCACCACATTGTCCCCTTGTTAGAGTTCATTACTGTTAATAATTTGACATGTATATTTTTAGACTGATAAACTTTGAATGGGATTATAAAGTTTTTATTCTGCCACAAATGAATGATTTTAAAATGCAAAGTACAGTTTTGTATGCCAAAAATATTTTGCAAGTGCATGGAAGGAATTTATGCAAAGGTGATTTAAAAATTAGTGGGAGGGGTGCCTGGGTGGCTCAGCTGGTTAAGCATCTGACCCTTGATTTTGGCTCAGGTCGTGATCTCATGGTCGTGGGATCAAGCCCCACATCGGGCTCTGCACTTAGAGCAGTCTGTTGAGAATCTCTCTCTCCCTCTGCCCTCCACCGCCCCATTCATGTTCTCTCTCTCTCTCTCTCTGTCTCTGTAAATAAATAAACGAAATTGGGAGATCAGAGCTGCCATTATGGAATTCAGGCTCCTGTACTGTGATCGTCAAGGTGCCAGGGTCAGCCCCAGGGGAGACTGGGCGTAGGCTGGTTTGTCTATGAAGTCTCAGCCCCTGGTTCTGTCCTGCCCTTCCTTCTCCCTCATGGGGGCTCTTACCCTGTCCCCCTGCACCTAACAAACCCTGCAGCGTGGGGGGGTTACTTGGTGTCAGACAGAATTGGTCTCGAACCCAGATGTGTGGCTGGAAGCAAGCTATTGAACCTCTCTGAACATTGGTTTTCTCAGCTGTCAAGCGGAGAAGACCATCTCTGTGTCACAGAGTGGTTGTAAAAACGAAATGTGCTAAGTTGCATATCTGGCTTACGGGCAAATCTTAATTTCCCTTCCTCTGGCTTCTTGAGCCTTCTTTCTGTAAAGGTGTGTTAGGACTTGGACATGTTACCCCTTCCCAAGGGTGTTTGCATTTCGACACTGGTCAATGCTTTAGGTGAAGGAATTAAGGTGCAGGAAGATTGTTCTGGAGTGAAGTCATGCTGCCTCTGCCTGGCTTTTCAGAAACATTTCATGAATGATCATAAGAGGTTGTGTACTCACCACTCCCCCCTCCTTTGCTCAGAGCTGGCTTCAGGTTGGTCCTAACCCTCAGGGGACAATCTGGCTGCCAGAGGGCAGCCAGCATTCTTCCCCCAGTATCTCAACCTCGTGCATTTCAAGGGGATGTATTTAGCGATGAGGTTGAAGGCATCCAGAGGAACTGCTGTGGGGGGTGGGGGGGGAGCAGTGTTACCAGGGTACCAGGACTGCGAGAGTGCCGACACTTGCTCTTGTCATGAGGGACAACACAGGTCCATCTGGCACCTTCCTGAGAATGAGAAGGGTGCCTTTCCAGGACAGTGGGGCCCTGCAGATGCCCTCTTATTAGGTGGGTGGATAGGGCTTCAGTAGGAATTTGAGAAAGATGCCCTTCCTCTAGGGCAAAGGCTGGCTTGGCCCAAGCCACATACAAGCGGGAAAAGGGTGAGGGGGCTGGGTCTCCGCCGGCCTCTCCTTGCCACCCGGCTCCTCAGTGCCGACGCAGCCTGCACGGCCATACACAGTGCACCTCTTATCACAGCTGCTCCCATGAGGCCTAAACAGTCATTTTTCTTTCCTCTTTTCTCCCTTCTTGAAGCATCCTGACCTAAGCAATGGGGAGCCAACCAGGAAACTTCCTCAGGGTGTTGTCTACGGCGTGGTGCGGAGATCAGATCCAAACGAGCAGAAAGAAATGGTGGTGTACGGGTGGTCCACCAACCAGCTGAAAGAAGAGATGAACTACATCAGAGACGTGAGTCATTTAAGGATGTTTATCGTTTTGCGTATACTCCTTTTGTAGCATGCTGGACGGTGGCGTTGGAAGCATTGACGTGAATGTGATAAGGCCTTTTGGAAGAATTCCCAGCCTGACCGTCTTGGATGGAAATGTTTCTACATATCTTCACGGTGATGTTAAAGGTGGAGATGTAATTCTGCAGCAAGGTCTAGAGTGAACTGCTGGAGGTGACTAAGTAGGGATGCCCGGGAGACCAAATGACCCCCATCTTCCATGCCTTTTAAGTGATTTTTGATTATTATGTTGGATACTCCAGGCCCAGTACGTGAGTTTCAAAAAGTGTGTACATTTGGTTGCAAGGAACAGAGATGGCAACTCGAAAAGGAAATTTGTCTCATGTGAGGATTAAACATAGGGGTAGGTGGGCTCTCGCCAGGACATGTCCAGGCACAGTCCGACTTGTCTGAGTTTCCTTTGGTTCTGTCCTTCAGCCTCAGGCTCATGGCATCATCTGAAAATATCATGGTGTCTGGAGGAAGAAAAGAGGCCACTTGTGTCTGGTTTCCTCTAGAGGCCCTTTATTAGGCTGCTGCTTATGTCTCATTGGCCAGTATTGGGTCACATGCTCCTTCCCAGTTCCATCCCTGGATGGATCCCCTGGCGAGGGGAATGGGATTATGGCTGTTTCAGACCAATTCGTTGTCGAAACAGATGCTGAGAAGTCAACCACTGTAGACACTGTCCACCTCAGGCCAATCAATGTCATTTCTTTGTGTTTAGTATTACATTTCTTTTTTTTTTTTTTTTTAAGATTTTATTTATTTATTTGACAGAGATAGAGACAGCCAGCGAGAGAGGGAATGCAAGCAGGGGGAGTGGGAGAGGAAGAAGCAGGCTCATAGCGGAAGAGCCTGATGTGGGGTTCGATCCCACAACGCCAGGATCACGCCCTGAGCTGAAGGCAGAGGCTTAATGACTGAGCCACCCAGGCGCCCCTACATTTCTTTTTAATTACACGCTTTCAAGAAAATTTGGAAACCACAAAAATGTATAAGAAACCAAAACCATCCATAATTCTACAATTTAACCAGAACAGTTGTTAAGGAACATTTCCTTCTAAATTTTTTCTTTTCATCCATCTCCATCCATCCATCCATCTATCCATTTATCTCCATTTCTTTTTGATTCTTTGGCTTCCCAATGCCCTCGTTGACCAAATCAGCGTGATTAGATAGAGAGGAAATGAGTTACTCTGACGCCGTTGGGGCCTGAGCGCCAGCCTGTGGACCAGAAAGTGCTCGTGAGCAACAGAGCAGCGTGGGGCAGTGGGCTACCCCCCCAGACATCAGTCCAACGTCCACCTCTGTGCTTGGCCCAGTCAAGCTTTTGTTCTCTGTGATCTTCCATTTTTTCCTGTATAGATTGTGGAGGTTGGGAAGGGACCCCTAAAGTCAAAACTGCCAGCTATTTATTTGGTGTGTTTGCGGAGGAGACACAAAGTGATGTTGTCAGCCTTTGTGTGGATTTTTTAAAAGAACATCTCATATCGAGTATTAAAAATAATAACTGTTTTGGGCACCTTCTTTCATGTGTCCTGAAAGATTTGGATACTTACATAATTAAAAGGGATAAAAACATCTTGTCTTGATTAAAAATGATAATAAATGCTTAACAGAGAAAATGAAGAAAAGGCAAAACCACACACACAAAGGCACAGGACAAGTGTGACAACCCCCAGCCTCAAATCCCCAGTCATCCTACTCCCCAAATATAATTTTTAATCATTCAGAGTGTCTCATTCCTGATTTTCCTAAATAGAAGCAACTTGAACAGTCCTAGCCGCCAGTATTTTTCTCATGGAAAGAGTCCCTTCTCCTCTACCTCAGGGAGGTGGGCCTCGGAAGCAGAGCTGAGAGTCGCCAGTTGCCCAAGACAAAAGCAGCAGGTGGAGGCTGGTTGTGAACTAGCGATGACGTGTGCCTAGGGCCCAGGGGTGGTTCTGACCTGAATTACCAGCCTCCACGGGGACCTGCAACTTAAAATTAATTTCCAGGTCCCACCTGCTCTAGCCAACTTCAGATCCATCCCTGGCCTGCTTGTCCCTAAGCATGTATGTGGGATTGTTGGTTCTCTTGCCATGAGTGACTCTGCCCGGTTGGCTTCCTGCAGTATTTGCCACCCTGCGTGAGAGCCAGTGCACTCCCCGCTGGTGAGCAGCGTGAGCGTAAACTCAGGGCCACCGTGAAAGACGGTCTGTCTGCCCAGAGTGAAGAGTTGTGTTTTGGGCCTCATTTTCCTCAAAATGATTATAGATAACAGCAAGAAAGTAGACTCTGTTATCAGGGTTCATTTAGGGAGGGCTTGGCACCTTGACTTGTGCCCTGCTGCCGAAATCGTCACCAGTATGCAGTCGCCCCTAATAAACATGCAGTCTGATGTAAAACCATGCGCTAACTGCGCAGACACAGCTTCAAGGTGACGTTCCCCCCATGCTGTCCCCTACATGCCTCTCATTCCAACCAACTGCTGCCTTCCGGGCCTTCCTGTGATGAAGTTCTGGAGCTCTCTGCAGAGGGCTTCCTTGAGACCTCTTTTCTATTTGAGGACCCCTGAGCTCTCCATCAGTCAGAGGGGCAGCAGAAGAAGGGAGGAGATGGGGTCAAGGTTTTGTGTTTTTATTTATAAAATTTTTAAGGACCTGGTTACTCCTTTGGCAGTGCTAGTATAGAGAAACTTCAGTGGTTGTGTGAACAGGTGTTCAGGGGATCACCCTGACCTTTGTTATATTTTGTGCCTTGTGTATTATTGGTGATTACTGAGGAACTAATGTTCAAATTTATGGTCTCTCTAGACACAGACTTCCCTACTGTATATTCCAGACATTTAATTGCTCTTTGGTGGTCAGAGCAGACACAGGGAAGATTAGAGTTTGCTTTTTGGTTTTGGTTTTTTGGTTCTCCTAGCCACCCGTTTATAGAGTTGACTTGTTAAAAGTTTCCTACTTAGGCGCGCCTGGGTGGCACAGCGGTTAAGCATCTGCCTTCGGCTCAGGGCGTGATCCCGGCGTTGTGGGATCGAGCCCCATCAGGCTCTTCTATGAGCCTGCTTCTTCCANCCTGCTTCTTCCTCTCCCACTCCCCCTGCTTGTGTTCCCTCTCTCACTGGCTGTCTCTATCTCTGTCAAATAAATAAATAAAATCTTAAAAAAATAAAAATAAAAAAAGTTTCCTATGTATAAAAATGCATGATAGGAAAAAGGGTATATCTTTTTTTTTATCATTATTCAGCTTTTTTTTATTTTTTTAATTATATTATGTTAATCACCATACAGTACATCCCCGGATTCCGATGTAAAGTTCGATGCTTCATTAGTTGCGTATAACACCCAGTGCACCATGCAATACGTGCCCTCCTTACTACCCATCACCAGTCTATCCCATTCCCCCACCCCCTCCCCTCTGAAGTCTTCAGTTTGTTTCTCATAGTCCATAGTCTCTCATGTTTCATTCCCCCTTCTGATTACCCCCCTTTTCTTTATCCCTTTCTTCCCCTACCGATCATCCTAGTTCTTATGTTCCATAGATGAGAGAAATCATATGATAATTGTCTTTCTCTGCTTGACTTATTTCACTTAGCATTATCTCCTCCAGTGCTGTCCATGTTGCAGCAAATGTTGAGAATTCGTTCTTTCTGATAGCTGAGTAATATTCCATTGTATATGTGGACCACAGCTTCTTAATCCAGTCATCAGTTGAAGGGCATCTCGGCTCCTTCCACGATTTAGCTATTGTGGACAATGCAGCTATGAACATTGGGGTGCATATGGCCCTTCTCTTTATTACGTCTGTATCTTTGGGGTAAACAGAAAAAGGGTATATCTTGCCTGGATGTGTTTTGATAGGTGATAGGAAATTTCAACAAACCATTTTTTCTTTGGAGCTTATTATTTGGGTAATTAACCTTTATTAATAATTGTAATCATATATAATCATAATGTGTATTTATTAATTGGTATCATTTGGATAATTCCCTTGTCTTTTTAACTAGATATTAAGAGTGATTTTATCCCTTCATCTCCTAAGCTGGCATGTTCTTAAAATTGTTTTTTTTTTTTTTTTGTGGGGCCCTCCTGTCATTAGGGTTTCAGCAAATTTCACATGAAAATGTTATAGCTTGATCTCTAACTAGCATCTCATCTGCAGGTGAGAGCCACTTTGGAAAAAGTAAGGAAGCGAATGTATGGAGACTATGACGAAATGAGACAGAAGATTCGACAGCTCACCCAGGAATTGTCAGTAAGTGCATATCTCAGTGACTTGGAAATATGGAGGGTGGTGGGGTCTAGCACTCCAAGTGGCTGGTGCCTGAACATATTTGAGTTTATGATGTTCTTTGCAAATGGAATCCTATTTTAAATGAACTGAGGGAATTTCATCACAGAATTAAGTTTATTACTTAAAGGGATATTTTTGTGGCAAGAATAATCTTTACATTCAAAGCATTCCCTCCACAGTCAGCTGCCATTATTACTGCCATTATTACTATTTAACATTGTACCTGAGAGACTAGCCACTGGAATTAAACAAGAGACATGAATTTAGAGGCATAAAAATTGGACAGGTAAATGTAGAACTGTCACTGCTTACAAACTACATGATTATATACCCAGAAAACACAAGTGAGCCTGTGGAAAAAAAACCCTATAAAAAACAATTTTGTAAGGTAGGGTAAAAAAATTGATACAAACAGATTTCAATATACCAAAAAAAAAAAAACAAAACAACTGGTAAGAAATAAGAGCAACAGAAAACTACCAAATATCTAGGAGTAATTTGTACCAAGAGGAAAGACCTACCATGTGCTTAGACAGGAAGCGCCAACGTTGTCAGATGTCAGTACTATTCAGGTTAATGTACGAATGTAATGTAACCCAATAAAAATACCAACAGATTTTTATTTTGTTGTTTTTACAACTGGGCTAGATGATTCCAAAGTATACAGAAAATAAACATGGAGAGTTGAGGAAGTTCTGGAAAAAAATTCAATGAGGAAGACTAGCTCTGTTAATGTTACAAGAAACTGAGAGAGCCTCAAAGATTAGGACAGTATCATATTGACACATAAATAAGCATCCATGAAGAAAGCCCAGAAATGTATGCCGCTATGTGATAAATGTAGCAACTCAAATAAAAGGAGGAAAGTGGACCAGTCAATATATGCTGTGGGAACAACTTATATGCGGTCATGACAGACTTCTATCTGGATGAATTCCAAAGAGATCAAAGACTTAAATGCTGAAGATGAAACTTAAAAGTGCCATAAGAAAACATGTGTGAGTTCTTTTATACTCTTGGGATGGAGAAGGCTTTTTGTTACTCTGACGTGAAATCCCAAGAACCACAAAAGAAAAGTTTGGTAACTTTGACTACAGTGAAATGAAAGACGTGTGCTGGCAAAAGCACCAAAGTCCAGTGACAAACCTAGCAAAAATGATTTGCTCCTCATATCCTAGACAGCAGGCCAATTTCCTGAGTATTTAAAGAGTGCACAGACATCAAGAAGAAAAGGCCACAACTCATAAAAATAGGCAAAGTATGTGTTATAGATAACTTCGAGTAAAAGGATGGAGAGCTCTGACATGTCTGACAGCAGGCTCTGCCTCCTTCTCAATAAGAGAAATTCCAATTAAAACCATCCTGAGATGTAATTGTTACCTATGAGACTGGCGTCCCTGTAGGAGTGGACAGGACACTGTCTTAGCAGTGCTGTGCAGGAACTGGCAGATTGCTGCACAGGATGTAATTTTGAATCGCCCTGCGAGAGAGCGCGATTGGCAGCATCTACAGAATGACAAGGGCCTCTCTCCTGTGACTTCGCGGTTCTCTTCTGAAGAACATATTCTGTAAACTCTCACACGTGACAGACATACGTACGAGTTTAGCTATCCAGCATCGTTTGCAATAGTAACAAGACTGGAAACCTAAATGTCCATCAAGAAGGGGAAAGTAAAATAAATTACCACTCTACAATAGAGTACGCAGAATTTAAAAAAGAAGAAGGGGGTGCCTGGGTAGCTCCATTACCTGAGCATCAGACTCTGATTTTGGCTCAGGTCGTGATCTCAGAGTTGTGGGATCGAGCCCTGCGTTGGGCTGTGCGCTGGGTATGGAGTCTGCTTAAGGCTTAAGTCTCCCCGCCACCCCCACCCCGGTGATTCTTGGTTGGGGGGCAGAGCTGGCAAGGTGGTATCTGAGTGGATGGGACAGGGGTGATTGATTTATTTTAGTGTCTACCTTTTATATTTTGTAAATGTTTGAACTGTGTGAAGGTATTACTTTCGAATTTAAGAAAAAATAACATTCATCTGGTTTAAACAAGCTAATGCTTGTGAGAAAAAAATTTTTTATACTTGTGATTCATAACGTTGAAGAAAAAAAAGCCCATGTATATATGACAGAGTTTCCATCGAGGTAAATATCTGCCGGAAGGAAGCACAGTTGCAACAGTCGTGCCTTCGAGTTCAGCGTGGCTGGGCTGGGCGGTGCTCGGCTTGGGTTGGGCTGCGTAAGCCAGAGCCAGCGCCTTGGTGACAGGGCTGCGGCGTGTGAATGAGCCGCCTAGCCCAGCCCGTTCTCGCCGGCCGGCCCGCGGGAGAGGTCTGCGAAGCCCTCCCCTGCTTGTGCGGGTTTACTCTGCCGGACACCGACACAAGAACGGCTGTAATTAAAGCCGAAGGATTGCAGTTGCAGGCGATGCACGAACACGTCTGCCCCTGGCTTTCCAGCACCTTCCCGGGCACACCCTCATTCCCCCGAGCGGGAATGGTGGTGGAAGCGTCTGCACAGTCCGCTCCGGCTCCAGGCCCGCCCACGTTCCGTGGCCGGATGCCCACGGCTCTCCGTGCTCGGTGAGCCTGCCGCCCGCTCCGGCCTGGCCTGTTTCCACTCGGCCTCCCACGCACAGGGCACCGCCCACTCCAGCACCGTCGCTGCTGGCTGCTTCTGCAGGCCCGCGGACCCCGCAGGCGTCCCGCCTTGAGCCTACCCCGAGCCCTTACCGCTGCGGTATAGCCAGCGCTTCCTGAAGGTCTGGCTTGAGACTGCTGGAACTCTCTCTGAGGAAGCTGTCTCAAACATGCCAAACACACACGCCCAACAAAGACCACCCCGCAGCAGCGGCAGCCCCTAACCGCGCTTGAGAAGTGCGTGCGCCCCACGTATGCTCTTCCTGCGGAGAGTAGAAAGCAAGATGGCAGAAGATGTTCCAGCTGGGTTCTAGGTCCAGCTCTGCCTCTTCCCAGCGGCTGGTGTGCAGATCCCTGAACTCCTCGGATTCGGTTTCCTCCATAGAAAGGGGGTGTTCCGGCTGCCGCACCTGTTGCGAGGACCCAGCTAGGCCCTGCGCGGGGAACGCATGAAGGAACAGTGTTCTGTTCTTTCCCCCCTCTGGGTCATGCAGATGTTGACTCTGTAATCTTAAGCTCTACTTGAAATATCAGGAGAAGGTTCTAGCCTAACTGAGGCTCGTTGTGTGTGTATATGGTTTTGTGTAACTACCTCATCATCTGTCTAGGCTTCCCAGGCTCAGCAGGAGTATCTCGAGAGTCACATCCAGACACAGTCGTCCGCCCTGGACAGTTTCAACGCCACGAACTCAGCCTTAACATCGGACTCCATCGGCCTGCAGGTACTCATCGCTCGCTGCCAGCCTGGGTGCCCTCTGTTACGGGGCAGGCATGCCTAACCAGGTGTGGGCCCTATGCCTGTCTAGAAAAGTAAGTCACGGGGTGTCTTCAGATCATGATGCAGGATCCTCCAAGCATGGCCACAGTAAAGACCCCGCCAGGACGCAGGTGAAGGAAGTGAAAGGAAGTGCTTCCAAGTGGAGGCTCTGAACCTTTGAGTTGAGTTTGTGTTTGCCTTCGTTAAAATGGAAGTTTAGATCCTGAGCTCCATGCTAGCGGCGTCCCTTTCTCCAACAGGTGCCCAAGTGGTCTCAGGTGTCAGTGCCTAAAAGAGCACATCAGCCCCTGCTCCTTGCAGCCCTAGTTGCGGGAAGTTCCACCCAGGCACGGAAAAGGCAGACTCAGTCACAGACACCCTGTAGTCATGCATGGCGGGGAACTCCCAAAGGCTGCTAAGCACATTTGCCTAATTTAGAAATTATCTCACAAGAGAAGAAATCCTATGCAAGCCAAAGAATGTCCCATAGTCCCAGACAGGGAAGCAGGAAGTCTCAGGACCCTGCAGATGTGTGTTGTCAGCCCGCTTTCGGAGGATTGCTGTCGGGAGGAATCTGATTTGCTGGGAGCTCACCAGGCCAGTGCCACCCACTCTTACCCTGTCCTGCAACCGAGTCCTGCATCTCCTATGCAAATTAACCTGAACGTGTTCAGAACAGCGTGTTACATTCACCAGAAACAGTGTCCCTTGACTTTAGTTTCCAGATATGCAAACAATAGTTTCTGCCTCTCCTCCAAGTTCATTTGGCTCTTATCTTTTTACACTCCTCTTAAAGGTCCTATGGCTGTTACTGTCCTTCCCAGTTCTGTGTAAATAACTTATCAGATAAACAAATTTTCGTGTTGGGATCATCCACTTCCCCATGAACCGAATATCATCTGGTAACAGCTGTTACGGCGATAGTGCCAACCACGGAGTTGGGCGCAACAGTGGGCCCGGGTGGGCGTCATCTTTGGATTTGTCTGGGAGGCCATTTCTGGGGGGGGGGTCTCAGAGTCTCACCCTTTTCCTGGTCCTTCTTAGTGCATGCCCACTTTCCCCTGGCTTCAGGCCTGGCCCTGCTCTGGGTCTGGTTTATGCAGTAGCCTTGGCTTTCCCTTCCTTCTGCCATCAAGGGGGATTGGCAAAGCTCCCTTTCCTTCTCTCTTGGGCGTCTTCTCACTCCTGCTCACCTGGGAGGTGCCGCACCTCACCTGAGTTCAGACCTGGCTGGCGCGGGTACTGTCTTTCTGGTTTTTCTTCCCTGCCGTACTTCCAATCTGCCATCCTGCTGGCTCCCCAGGCCGTGAGGTCAGCTGTTAGAACAGGGTCAGCCGTGACCCAGGTACCCTGACTGGTTTCTAGTTATGGTCCAGCCTCTTGGCCCGCGGCGGACCAAGGAGCTTTATCATGAAATGATTAAAAATTATTGTTAAAAAGGAGGAGGAGAAGGAGAAAAAGGAAGGAAAGCACCATATCACAGACAGGAAATTCAAGTGCATCTGAAGATAGTTGGCTTCTTATTTCTGCAAGGCCCTGACCTCTCCCATTGCCCGGACTGGCCCATTTTCATTAGTATTGACCATGAGACCAGACTCTTTTTTTGATGTCACAGAATGTCAGAACAGAAGGGAACTGCTGAGATGATTTCCAGTCCGCTTGTTTTATGGATAAACAAGCCGAGGTCAGCAGAGAGAAATGCCTTAAACAAGGTGACTAGCTAGTAGCAGAGCCAGGACCAGAACCCTGGTCTCTGGGTCCAGATGTAGGCTCACGAGCACAAGCATTGGACCTGTAAAGCCCGTGGGCCTTGGAGAGTGGCTGGTGGGGCCAGGTGGTTTCTAAAGCCCCTTGCAGCTCAAATTATTTTCTCATTCTCTGCTTCCACGTGGCTTCTGTAGTTTCTTTCATATTGATGTGCCTCCATCAAAAATCCTTTCTCCTGATTCAAGGAGGTTTAGGAGCGAGAGGCTTTTTATCCAGAGGGGTGGCTAAGGACTCAGGTAAGCTTCAGGGACTGATCACCCACAAAGAGGACAAAGGTATTAGAAAATGGGTCCAGGGGCGCCTGGGTGGCACAGCGGTTGGGCGTCTGCCTTCAGCTCAGGGCGTGATCCCGGCGTTGTGGGATCGAGCCCCACATCGGGCTCCTCTGCTATGAGCCTGCTTCTTCCTCTCCCACTCCCCCTGCTTGTGTTCCCTCTCTCGCTGGCTGTCTTTGTCTCTGTAGAATAAATAAATAAAATCTTTAAAAAATAAAAAAAAATAAAAAAAAATAAAAAGAAAATGGGTCCAACACTGGAGTTTCCACATCTGACCGAAAGCTGAGCACAGCCTGGGGAGCGGGTAGATGGTGGCCATAACCCAGTCCCCGGCGGTGAGAATCCCGGGTTGTGGAGGCCGTTCTCTGTACCGGGGCGGGGGGGTTTAGCCAAGTGGAACCAGAGCTTTAATGCCACCAACATCCAATTGTTCTTGCTCCAGTGGGTGGCCTGGAGCAGTAGTCAACAGGCTTTTGACGCTTCTCGGGCACTTGTCTGAGTCCCCACACTCCGCTCCCTGGTGTCCCCTCATCGCCACCCTTCTCTGCCTGAGAGGGGACGGTGACGCACTTGGGGGCGCCACCAGCGCCTCTCCGTGCTGTGCCCGTGCTCGCCGGCAGTCCACAAGCACTGCGGCGGCAGCCCCTGTAGGGAGACAGGGCAATATCTCCGTTCTCCAAAACACGTTTTGTTCTGATTTTGTTGCGGGAGCATGAAGGATACAGAAAACAGAGAAGGAAATAAATACCCCCCCCCAAGCCTACCGCCTGGAGACCCCCGTGTATTTGGGATTCGGTGAGATTCAGCCTAGCCTTCAAAAAAAATTTTCTCTGCATTAATGCATTTGAACAACTGCTTGTACATTTGTCTTCTCAAAATGGGATTTGTTCTGTCCTTACTATTTTCAAAACCCATTTTTCTTGATGTGAAATAATGCATCATGAACACATTTCCTTGGAAAGACTCCATATTTGTCCGTTTCCATCCATCGTAAGCAGTGGCAGCCGGGGGTGGGCAGAGGCTGGGGGTGTTCGAGGGGAGGCTTGCCGGCCACCCTGCCGCAGAGCCCCAGACCTCTTGACCACGGTGGTGGGGGGACCCTCAGCCCCTCGAACGGCAGCATCGTGGCCTGCAGCTGCCGGGGCCTGACCTCCGTCTCAGTGGTTAATGGCAAAGGGATGTCCCCATGCACGTCTCTGGCCGTGTGTACTCACATCGCCGGATCTGGTTTTGATTTCTTTTTGTGTCCATAGAAAACCCTGGTGGATGTCACTTTGGAAAACAGCCACATTAAGGACCGGATGAGGGACCTGCGGCGGAGCTATGAGGCGTCCGTGGGCCAGCTGCGCGAGAGGCAGAGGCAGCTGGAGGTGGCGCAGGTTGAAAACCAGCTGCTGAAAATGAAGGTGGAGTGTGGGGGTGCAGATTCTCCCCGACCCTTCTCTTCTTTCCCTTTTCTCCTCTCTCTTCCCATCTTCAGTAATTCCTTCTCCTTTCCTGTTTTCCTAGTTGGCGTTGCCCACATTTTTGTGGCCAGCTCTGCAGGGCCCTGCTTGAGGGCACCAAGGGGGTTTCTGTGTTCACTGCTGTCAGTCCAGATTGGGGGGCCCCGTGAATGCCCCCGGCGGGCCCTCCTGCCCCGGCCCCAGTGGCCTCAAGGGCTGCCAAGGCCGTCGTCATGGCACTGCTGTCACATACGGAGAGGGCACTGGGGGCCCACAGGTCTGGGACTTCAGAAGCTTCACTCTTCAAATTTTCTCTGACTCTCAAGGTCTTTGTGTGTGGGGTAAGAATAAAGAGCTTGGGAGCACGCGGGAAGAAGATCCGTGGGTGACCGAGGACCTGGGCAGTGTCCCTCTGGTCCTCCAGGCTGCGCCTGTTCCTCAACGGGGCTTCTCGTGCCTTGGAGGTGTTAGGACCCCTCCCAGAATGTGAAGCGCGCATTGATCTCCTACCCGCCGGTAGGAGCAGACCCAGGGATGGCTTAGAGAAGGCGCTCAATAAATTATTGCCTGGAAGAATTTCATGCTTAAGTCTGGTTTTCAGAGTGAGTTCAGCACAGCATTAGGCAGTCCTAGAGGAGAGGGCCTCATAGGTAGTGTCTCCGCACAGTCTGTTGCTCAAATCAGAATACCTTTGGGACTGGAGGGTGGTGCTATGAAGAACTGAGTTGGGGCGGGGCGCCTGGGTGGCTGAGTCAGTTGGGCGTCTGACTCTTGGTTTTAGCTCAGGTCATGATCTCAGGGTCGTGGGATCAAGCCCTGCATCGGCTCCATGCTCACCGGGGAGTCTGCTTGACGATTCTCTCTCTGTCCCTCTGCCCTTCCCCCTGCTCACATGTCCCTGCTCTCTCTCTCAAGTAAATAAAGCTTTTTTAAAAAAAGAATTGGGTTAGGGAGACAAACAGGATGTGTGGTCCCCCCCCACCCGTGGGGCTGCCTCACGGGGGGAGGGGTTGCCATGTTACCCCGTGTCGTCACTGTGATCGCCCCATGGATTTGTGCCTGCACAGTCCGCCTGGCCAGACACAACCACCCTGACCAGATTGCTCGAGAGTAGATCAGCTCCTCTTTGCTTCACTTCAGACAGGGCAGCTCGTCTCTTTATGATTTCATATACTGTATGTCTGAAGAAGAGTTTGGAAAAAAGGGGTGTGTTGCTGGAAAAGCCAGAAAGTACTGCTGGCTTTTTCTCCTCTGCTGAGCTGGGCCCACACAGGCACTAGGAGTGCCCGGCTGAGTGTTCCCCAGACCAGGCGGGAATGTTTCTAGACGCAGTATTTAGGAAGGCACAAACGTATGGAAAGGCAGGCTCCAGATTTCTTCCATGAGCAGAACTTCAGTGTCTCCTGCGGACGGTTGGCCGGTGTAACTAATGGGACAGCTTCAGCTCCTTGTGGGCAGCTTGCCTTCAGAGGCCTCCCCACATCTCTGACATAACTAAATTTTAATATATGCACATGGCGGGGGGAAAGAAAGCCAGACAGTAGGAAGGTAGTCTAGAAATACGCCTGCACCATTTCACATTCCTGCCAGCGGTGTGAGATTTCTGATTTCTGCACGTCCTCACCAGCGTTTGTGGCTGCCTCATGGCTGGTGGCCGTCCTGGGCGCGTGAAGTGTGTCTCTGGTTTCGTGTCCCCCATAACGGATGATGTGGCACATATTTCTTGTGCTTCCAGGTCATTTGTAAGTCTTCCCAAAGATCTCTGTCAGAGCTTCACCCATTTTAAGATTGGATATTTTATTTTTGAGTTGTAAAAGTTCTTTACAAGTTACCAGATATGTGATTTGCAGATCTTTTCTCCCACTCGCTGGGTTTTTCACTTTCTTGATGGTATCCTTTGAAGCACAGAAGTTTGAATATTGAATACCAATGATGTCTTTCTATGTATCTTTTGTCATGTGCGCTTTTGGTACCCTATCTAAGAAACCATTGCCTCACCAGAGGTCATAAAGATTTACCTTATGTTTTCTTGGAGGAGTTTTATAGTTCTGGCTTTAACATTTAAATCTTTGATCCACTTTGGCTTAATTTTTGGTTATGGTGTGTTAGGTGTCTAACATCATTCTTTCACATGGGGCTATCCATTTGTCCCAGCACCATTTGTTGGAAAGACTATTCTTTACCCATTGAATGGTCTCAGTAGGTAATTTCTTGAAATTTAATTTTTTTATAACAGATAAACGATTTACTTAACTCAGAGTCAAATCTACAAAACAGTATATTCAGAAATAGACTATATCTGTAATATCCCCTTTTGTCTCTTACTCCTTCCTTCAATAGGTAACCTTTTTAAATTTTTAAATTGTATTGCTTATCCTACTCGTAGTGATCTTTTTTTCAGCCCTCAACAGAATACTCAAGAATTTAAAAAGCACAGCTTTTGAGGTTAACTAGGGTGTGGAAATCTTATCCAGAGAAAAAGGTTTGTTAAAATTGATAGAATAAAAGATAATAAAATTTCAGGATCAAAAGACATTAGACAGGAAAAGTCCTTAAAGAAAGGGATTAAGAAGTTAGTGAAATGTGGACACATTTTAGAGAGAATTCATATTTTTTTTTTTTAGAGATGGTAGGAGGGCGGGGGGGGGGGCGGGAGAGGGAGAGGAAGAAAATCTTAAGCAGGCTCCACGCCCAGGGTGGAGCCTGACATGGGGCTCGATCTCATGACCTTGAGATCATGATCTGAGCCGAAACTGAGTCAGACGCTTAACCCACTGAGACAGCCGGGCGTGCCCTAAGAAAATTCAGTTTAAAAGTGGCTGAACTGGGGGGACAGGGCTAATACGTACGTACGTTTCTGTCTTTTGAAAAATTCACTCACATGGAGGGTCTTTGTCCTGAGAACACAGGGCGAAGTACCCCTTTGTCTTTTTCTACCCGTCCGCGCACCCACCCCCCTTCCCGCTGTCCCCCTCCTGATAGCTCCTGCTGCTTCGGTCTCCCGCGGCAGAATCCGGGGTTCGCTGCTGCGTGCCCACACCTGCCCCACGCCCGCGGTGAGAGGGGCTGGTTCCCCGGAGCCGGCAAAAGCCGGAGCTCTGACATGCGTGTCTTTGTAGGTGGAATCCTCCCAGGAGGCCAACGCCGAGGTGATGAGGGAGATGACCAGGAAGCTGTACGGCCAGTACGAAGAGAAGCTGCAGGAAGAGCAGCGGAAGCACAGCGCCGAGAAGGAGGCTCTCCTGGTGTGTATGTCGTAGCTGCGGGAGATGTGCCGGAGAACATTCGTCCGTGGTTGTGGGGGAGGCTGAGGTAGCAGGGTTCTGCTTGGAGGGGAGGCAGCAGACTCTAACGGGGGTGGGGGTCAAGGTGTTCATTCTTTTACTCACTCCCCCACTTCTCCCTCCCTCTATTCATCTCCCTCCTTGCCTTGAAGAGCCCCCAGTCTCTTCCCCTGAATGCACCCCTTTCTCTGGCTGGACTCGCCACTTGCCAGTCTCCTGGCTGGCCCCGGGCTTGCGTGCTGCTGTGCTCCCTTCTCCCTCCATTTGCTCCTGTTTCCCTGAAATGCCCTCCTGCGCTTGCTCTTCCGTAAGCTCCTGCAAAGCCTTGACAGTGCCGCGCTCGCCATGCATGAAGTCTTTGCCGTTCATGAGGAGTGGCCTCTGGGTTTGGGAAGCCCACACCCTCTGCTCTTAGCTGTGGTGTTCTGTTGTTCCTGTTACTAGAGTGGGACTGCACACCTCGCTCACATCTTGGCTTCTCCAGGAGCGAGTGTAAGTTCCTTGAAGGCGGGGAGTCCGTGGCTGCCTTATCGTGTGTTCTTAAGGCTTTGTCAGTGTGCTAAATGGTTGACCGAGTTGGGGCTTTGCATTATGGGAGAAAGGGTCTAGGCATTCTGCGTTCAATTCCAGACATGGCCCTACTTCCCTTTGTATTGTCGGCAAATACACTGATACTTTGAGCATCCAGTCAAGGAAGAAATAACATTTGCAGGCTTGTTTTCTTAGACATAAGAAGTCAGGGGGGAAAAGGAGAAAAAAAGAACTAGGCGCATTAAAAATCCACACGATGTTTCCTTCTTTCCAGGTGAGCCAGAATCATGGGAGTTCATGATCTGAGTTCATGACACTCCTAGGCCCCAGGGGTTTGCTTTTAGAGAGACATCATGGTTTAGCAAGGTCGGCGCTGTTTGGACCCTAGTTAGCAGCCTCGGGACTCCAAGGCTGTGCTGAGAACAGTGTGTTTCTTTTGCAGGAAGAAACCAAGAGTTTTCTGAAAGCAATTGAAGAAGCCAATAAAAAGATGGAAGCAGCGGAAATCAGCCTGGAGGAGAAGGACCAGAGGATCGGGGAGCTGGACAGGCTGATCGAGCGCATGGAAAAGGTAACAGACACTGCTCTGGGCCCAGCGCCCACGGCCCAGACTCCCCACCTCTCCGTGGCCCCCGCAGGCCTGTCTGAAGGTGTGAGGAGCCTTCAGCACTCATCCCACCCATCCCTCCCATTTGTGATTTAAACAGGAAAGACCAAGCTGCAACCTAAAGAAGGAGGAGGTCAAAGTTCTGATTTTTGCTATGGTAACTATTTTGATGCTTTAAAAAACATCTCATATATAATTATTTACAAACGTTAGTGTTTTTGCACCCTGCTTTGCTGGGGTCCCAAGCACGAAGTTCGGTCTGCTCACTGAGTAACTAAGCCGCGTTTAAATGTTCCAGCCGTACCCTGAGTGTGCTGTTTCTTGGGCGTGCGTCTGAACGGTTGGCTTTTCTCGGACACCCCACATCTGCCAGCCGAGTGGAGGACACCACGTTTTCTGTGGGCGGGGGTGGGGTGGGCTGGGGAAGGCAGGAGCTCGGCTGAGATGATGAAGCCAGTGGAGAGCAAGGGAGGAAGCCGGACATGAGGCAGAACTTGGAAAACGGGAAGAAGGGGTGGGAGAGAGGAAAGAGGAAGAAACAGGCAGGGTGACCTTCAGCACGTGACGGCTGACTTCTGGGGGAGGAGTGGTAGTTTGGGGGCAAAGCCGTGGCTGGTTTCTGGAGAATGGCTCTGAGCAGCAGGTGGGTCTGCAGGACAGTGGCCACCTGTCAAGACTGTGACATCAGAGACCCCGGCTGGGGGTGAGCCAGGGGAATGACAATGTGCGTGAGGTCGACACCTGGGCTTCCAGTGATTCTGAGGGAGGTCTCCTTACCTCTGGCGTCTGCAGCATAGGCCCCTCTCAGTCCCCTGGTGCGGTGAGGTGTAAGCGGGCCAGGAATGGCATGAAACTCTGTGCTGTGGAGCTTTGGGCCTTGTGGGGCTCCCACTTTAGTTAATCTCTTTGTTTGGGAGGGACTCGAGCGAAATGAAGAGTCTGTTACAATGTCACCGTTCCTCTTGGGGAAACAGAATCGTATCTTTTATTGCAGAGAAGAGGGTAAAGCGGCATGCCTAAGACTAACATCAGGATTGGTTGGTGGTGGTAGTAGTGAGGATTGGGCAATGATGGCATTTTCTAGAACTTAGGTGAGCTTTCTCCCACATTCCCTCGCCCCGGCAACAGCAGAAGATACTGCCCTTGTAAATGCTCCCTGTGGTGACGGATTTTCCTGCCACATGCAGGCGCAAAGTGGGCGGGCAACCTGGTTTGGGCAGGAAGTTGTCTAAAATACAGGTTTTAGAATCAGATAGATCTAGGGTTTGAATCGTGCCTCTCTCTCTCTAGCTGCGGGCAGTTACTTGACTCTTCCAAACTGAGTTTCCTCTTCTGTAAAATGCTGATAGTAATCATTCTTCTGCTTAAGGCTTTGTGAGCAGTAAACGAGAGAAGTCCACACACGGTGCCCAGCACAGTGCCTAGCATACAGTCGTGGCTCAAAAATGTGGGGCTTTGATTTTTATTTTGTTACAGACTTGTGTACATGTCTGCCCCCAGAGCCAGCTTTTTTTTTTTTAGCTGGATTTTTTTTTTCCCTAGCTTATCTTCTTTGTACCCTTGGGATTCTGAAAGTAGGATTTTCCCCCACTGATTTCCACGTGAAGCCTGTGTGAGAGGCGATGGGCGGGAGGCCGGGGAGGTGGGAAGGCCAGCCTTCCCTGCCAGCATTTATGGGACACGGGATGTTCCCCAAGTCTTGTTGGCTTTTTCTGTAGTGAATGAAAATGGATTGTCCTTTCTCTAAATCCTCTTTTCCATTTAGGCGAGAGATAGGCTTGCTTTATTCCGTTAGGATTAGGTATTCCAGCTGACTGCCCCTTCTCCCTCCGAGATCCCTCTTTCAGAGCAGGAGAGACCAGATGTCACTCACATGCTATGTGAACAGCATGTCCCCAGGCATGAACTGTGTTCATGAACAGTGTCGTATCCTGCTCGTGCCTATTTTTGGATTTTCAAAACACCTTTTTTTTTTTCTTTCTTTTTTTTTTTTATTTTTTCCTGATTAGTAAAAATCTTTCAAGGAATGTGATCTCTCAGGGACCTTGCTGTAGAAAAGGTGATAGTCTCTGCTTGGGTGATGGTTTGACAGGCATATACAAATGTGAGAAATCATCGTGTAGTGTATGTTTGAGATTCATTGTACTTCAATTTAGGGGGAAAAAGCGAACTTTTAAAGTGTGCTGTAAGTGAGAGCTTGCCCCACTCTATGATGGCTTTTTTTCTGGGCGTCTGCCATGGGGGTGCTTGCTTGTGAAAAGTCCGTCACTATCATTTCAGGGCTGTTGTGGACTTCCAGCCAGCAGCGAGCCATGCGAGGACAGGGGGGCATCCTGCCCTGGTGGGCAGTGGACTGTGTCTTTGCTGGAGAGATTTAAGAACAAAAACAGATCCCCACTAAAAGTTGGTCTCCCTTTAGGATGCTAAATCCATCAATGTAATATATACTCTTTCTGCGAGGGCGGACCGTTCCCCCATCCCTTCGGTCTGTTCCTTGGGATATCACGGCCGGTAGGTTCAGAAGTTATGGGAGTTAGAGTTTCAAAGATTTGCTTTTAATAATTTGGCAGTACGAGTTTGTTGGGAGAATTTCTGAGAATAATGATGAGGCACAGGCGTACTTAGGGCCTAATGTAAAATAATCTCCCAATATGGTGAGCAGGATTTGATAAATTTCATTTGAAGGAAATCTACAATACCAACGTCTGTAATGTGTTTCTAGAGCAATTTTGGTTACAATGGGTGCTACGCTTTTATTAATATTTTGCACTTTGTCCAAGGAAATAATGGCCCATATTCTTATATTACCTTTTCTGGATAAACTTCTAAATTTGCATATATACAGCAAAGGGTACCTATCATGCACAGCTTGATCTATGTGCTAGTTTCCTACGGCTGCTCTAATAAACCCCTGGTCGTGGCTTAAAACAACCCCAGTTTATTATCTTATCGTCCTGGAGATCGGAAGTGCTAAAGTCAAGGTGTCGGCAGGGCTGGCTTCCTTCTGGAAGGTCTAGAGGAGAGTCCGTTTGCTGGGCTTTTCTCTAACTTCTGGAAGCTGCCTGCATTCCTTGACTCAGGGCTCCAGCCGGCAGCTTCAAAGCCAGCCCTGTAGCATTTTCCAGTCTCTCTCTCTCTCTCTCTCTCTCTCTCTCTCTCTCTCTGGCTCCAGCCCTTCTTCCTCCTGCCAATAAAGGCCCAGCTGGATAATCTAGGGTCATCCCCCCATTTTAAGACCCTTACCTTAATCCCCTCTGCAAAGTTCCTTTTTCTGGGTAAGGCAGCCCATCCCTGGGGGGTCACCCATTATTCTGACAGTCACAATACGTTTTTACAAGTGAACCTCCCCGTTTAAACACCATCTGGGTTAGTGTATAGGACATTACCCAAATTCCAGAGATTCTTTTCTTGATGATGCGGCAAATAATCAAGAATTTTGCACTATTGACTTAAGGATATGGTTTTTCATTTTTTAGAGCTATAAATTCCCACAAGATATCTGAGCCTAAGTTGAAGGAATACTTATTTATTTATTTATTAAAGATTTATTTATTTTTATTAGAAAGAGCATGCACAAGCAGGGGGAGGGGCAGAGGCAGAGAGCGAATCCTCAAGCAGACTCCCCACGGAGCGTGGAGCCCTTACATGGGGCTCAATGTCATGACCCTGTGATCGTGACCTGAGCCGAAACCAAGAGTTGGACACTTAATAGACTGAGCCACCCAGGCGCCCCATAAAAGGAAACCTCGAATGGCTTTATCCAGGGTATTTGTCTCTAAATCATGAATACGTCTGTAAATGCACACCAAGAGATGTGGCATTTTTGAGCTTTGGTTGGACTGTGGTGGGGGACTGCATAGACCTTACTGGGAGTTCTATAGACTTGACCCCACTAGTGCAGGAATTGCTCGGTGTACATTCTCTGTCCAACCTGGGACACTCTGATTCAAATACCGGTGTCTGTTTCAGGAACGTCACCAGCTTCAACTCCAGCTCCTGGAGCACGAAACAGAGATGTCAGGGGAAATAATGGACTCTGACAGGGAAAGGTAAGACGGACGCCCTTTACCATGTAATGGACTTGGACGGTGGACATGCTGTGTTTTTTGTGGGCTCGCCAGGTCCTTGCGTTTTCCTTTATTTAATCATCCCTGTTGCAGACTCATACGTGTAAAATAGTGGGCCGAGAGCCTCCACTACGGGCTGGTTTCCTTAGGAGTCGGAGCCCCGTCTTGCAGCCCACGGCTGGTTCTTAGTGCAGAGACACACATGGCAGGCTGTCTCGGGTGCAAAAGTTCAGTCTATAAATGTTCTCCATGACCTTCAACTGCACAGGACGCACCTTGTTGATGAGAAGACTCATTAGCTGTGACTAATACCATTGCGGTGGAAACTAATTTTAAAATGCCTTTTTTGGTTTCCAAACGTTTTTTACTCAAACCTGGCCTTGAACATGCCCGTAAAGCCCTGCATCGAAAATGAGGGAGCTGTACGTGGTCTCCTCTAGAAATCAGAGGGCAGAGAGGCTATGCATGGCCCTCTGGTGAAGGAAAACAAGGTTGGGATAATTCGAGCAATTTGAGCCAGTTACTTAACCTCGATGACATTCCTTGCTTATCTGCAAACTGAGAACTCTTTTTAAAGGGGGAAAAGGGTTCAGGTGATGAGGGCAGTGCCCGTCGCACTGGGTCATTAACTGAGAGGGAGCTGGGGGGCATGCCGCCTGCCACGTGGTATGCGCTGGAAAATGTCCGTTTTCCTTCCTCTCTGCAACTTTGGACTTTGCAGTCTTGTGTAGACTTGAACGTAGCCTGGCAGAGAGGCGGAGGGGTAAGCGGACCACCAGACCCTATGTCCACGGTTCCATGCCGTGGCCCCGAAGCCCTGAAGAGGCCATCTGCTGTTCCTTTGGTTTCACCGAACCGAGCAAAGTCAGAGGATAGTTTGTGCTGTTTCAAGACCAAACTAAGATGTGTCTTAGGAAACGACCCCCTCTGTTTTGATGCAGAGAAGGTCTTTCAGCATATTTCCCAGTTTCCCAAAGTAAGTGATGTGTAGACAACTATAGTTGCAGACTTCCCAGGCCTCTGCCCCTTGATTTCAGATAGCACGTTGTGGTACCAGACTCCCCTCCTCTGTTTTCCGATCCGAGGCATTTGACTTGTATAACGTATAGTGTATAGTATTGTATTAACTCCAGAACAGAGAGCCCCTCATTCTGTAAGTGGTGCCCCCACAATTCTGTTTCAGTCCCTGGAAAGTAGAGTTGGTGTCCTTAGAGAAGGTAAACCTTGTCAGTGGGAGCTGGGAAGCGTGCTGTGTCCCTCAGGGGCGGGGGTGGACAGATAGTGACTCCCCCAGGAGACTCAAGAGGAGGAAGAATGCCCGGCTGAGTTGCCCTTCCTGTTCTGGGCGGTGGTCCCTCCAGCTGTGGCTCTCGGGGCCACTGTCGCTGCTCTGGCTGAGGACCTCACGGCTCGCTCTGCTCTGTGTTAGGTACCAGCGGCTGGAGGAGGCGTCTGCCAGCCTCCGGGAACGCATCCGGCACCTCGACGACATGGTGCATTGCCAACAGAAGAAAGTCAAGCAGATGGTTGAGGAGGTAAGCCCCTGTGGGAGGCCGCGGGCCAGGAGGGCTGCCTGTCGTGGGGACACGTCAGCCCGAGAGCCAGCTCTGACCCTCAGCTCAGTTTTCTGTGGCTCACGAGTGAACGTAGCCCAGAGGGAAATTTCCTCATCTGGCCCCCCCGGGACTGGTGATTATCCCTCTAATCACATCAGAGGGTCACAGTTACGAAGGCTGGGAAGCACAGATCCTAAGCTCGCTGGCTTTCAGAGGGCAGGGATTCCCCAAGGGGCTGCCTACAGCTCAGGGGACCCGAGGGTGTGACAAGAAAAGTTTCCTTTAGCTCAGGTCTCTGCACTCCCTTGCATCTAGCTGCCTCTCTCCCAGGGACCACTCCACCTTTTCTTCCTTGCTGGATAGGTGTCTCTTTTCTCTCCCACTCCCTATTTCCTCCCTCCTCCTCTCCCTTTTTCCCCTCATTCTCTTCTCCATCCTTTCTCTCTCCGTCTGTGGGATGTCAGACCAAGTTATAGGTTTACTATATGCTGGACATAGCTTACTCAGTCTGTTTTTCTAAATGGAGAAAACAGGTAAGTTGAACATTTATATTTCTGCTGGAGGAAAAAAAAATTTCTTTCGTGTCACTGTAACCCATCTTTCTCGTGGTGTCAGTAGAAGAAAGCCCAAGCGGTGGTACAGTGAATCACAGGTTCTTGTATCGTTCTTGCTCAATTAATAAATCAGATGGAAAAAAAGGAACAGTTCGTCCCAACAGGGATATAAATTCCCTACGGTCTAATTCTCTATCTTGCATCGAAAGGGCTTTAATTTAGTTAAACATTTGGTTGGCAGTGGGAAAACTGAAAAAAAATTTTTTTTCCTTCTATTAAGCACTACTCTGAAAAGTTATCTGTTAATGAGTTATTGAATTTAAAAGCATGTCTAGTAATCATACACGTCACAGACAGAGAAGACTAAAAGTGTGTCTATTAATCTCTAAAATGTTGGCAGGATTAGTGGAGTGAGGTTAAAGTCAGGGGTTGTGAGGTTGGGGAAGGGTACTTTCTTCTCTCGTCGGATAAACGTATACATTAGGTGAGATCCGTTGCCTTCAACAAGAGATGCAGTCAGACAGCGTTGGCTCCCGTGAGTCCTACGTTGGCTCGTCTGCGAGTGTCAGGACAGAAGAACGAGGAGCCCCTCTGCACCCGCAGGCAGGAGCGACAGTGATGGGTCGATCCTGCCCGGTCATCCACACTAGCTGGGTGTCCAGAGCGGTTTCCCCAGGAAAAGCATTGCTTCGTCACGCTTAGTTAACGTCTCCAGGAATTATGACGGTCAGGTCATAGCTTTTCTGCGTCTGAACTTCGCACTCAGGAAGTCTGGGGCAAGGCTCTCCCTGTCTCCCCACGTGGCTCTTTGACTGTGGAGTGCTACCTTTCTCCCAACACACCACAGGGAGCTGGTGTGCGTTCTTAGATTTTATCTATGAACCAGGGAACAAAGCCTCATACCAGTTGGCTTCTGTTTCAGTTCCTATGGATCAGGGTTTAAGATTGGTACCCAAATCAGAGATCCTTCTTCAAAAGATACTTTCAAGTGGTTTAGGATTCTCTGTTTTCTGATTTCTGGAATAAAACAGATGTACCAATTTGAAGGGAGCAGGGGAAAATCGATATATGAACATAGGGAAGCATATAAAGAACACTGTCCATGGCTTGCTTTTCTACCTGTGACTTAATATCTCCCAGAGAAGCTCCTCTAAGTCCAGACGATGTGGCCTAGAAGACACAGTCATCAGGAGGAAATCGCAGGCTGAAATGTAGGGTGTCGTCGTCAGAGTGAGCGCCACCTAGGGGCCAACTGGGTTCCAACAGTGCGTGGAGACTGGAAAGAAAAGAGAAGACTTTTTATTCTAAATTTAAGCAGCTACCTAAATCAGGTAGCAAGAATTCATGTGTCTGCCCAGCTACCGTGTTAACTCATACCACAAAAGGATGGTTTAAAATCTCAATTGCTGCAGCCCTTGACGTGAATAGATTTGTTTTTCTTGAGTTAGAAACATGTAAAAGGGACATGAACAGATGAGCACGTTTAGAAGAGCAGAATCGGGTTGGAAAGGAGTTGAGAGCCCTAGTGATTCAGGGAGGGGCTGAAGGACTTGGGGAAGAGACAGGCCAAGGAGAGGCTTGAGAGCTGAATTCACGTCTCAGAATGCATTCTTGTTTACTGTTGCAATGCAAGACTGCGCCCGAAGCCCTGGGAGGCACTTGCAGAGAGGCAAATTTCAGCTTTGCATTTCACGTCAAGAAAACATTTCTAATATTGGCTGCCCTGGGAAGGTAGGTAGCCCTTCCTCCCGGGTGCAGTCCTTACGATCCAGGACTTGGGCTCGAAGCTCTTTATGGAGCGTGCTTTACTGTTTACTAGGCTATGTGGTCTCAGCGTCATCACTACTTTGCGTAAGCAGCACAGTTAGCAAATTCATAACCTCTGACTTTAGTTTATTTGTATCTGTGAACTCCAGCTATCCAGATATTGAGACAAACTTGACCTAGAAATAGAGGCCGACTTTATGTGCAGCAGATGTTATGGACAGTTTTGCTTCGCTCACGTGAAGTCTGAAAGCTTGTCCGTGTGCTAGCTTCACATTTCCCAAGGGTGGGGGTCCAGGCTGCAGCCACTGCTGGCGTCATTTTAGCCAGAACGTCTACGAAGAAACTTAGTTTACTGAAACGATGGGCTGCTTTTTCCAGCTCAAGACTGAAAAAAGTGTTACTGAGGTTCTTGGAATCCTTAAAAGTGAAGTCATGTATTTCCTTCCACCTTTAGTAGGATATAATTTCATAATAATAATAACAACAATAATGAATAAAAACGAGCTGTCCTGGATTTTGCAGTCGTTGGCCTGATAAGGACTTGATTTTCACTGTGTGGGATGGGCTAACGGCAGGGCAGGGCAGGGTGGGCCCTTCTGAATGAAGGATTGGTATATGTCTTATGGGGTCAAGTTCGATGCACAGTGAGTGTCTTGTGTGACGTGGGGTACCAATACCCGCACCAGGCTATATCTTTGTAACAAATTACATCTCCTTTTGTGGTGGATGTCAGGGATTGGTTACCCCCCTCCTGTCACTAATTCTTCCAACTGGTTGTGGCTCTGACAAAAAAAAAATAAAAACGAAGCGAGCCTATATATGACGCTTTTAGACTTCTAAGGGTTTGCCAGAAAATATAGAGGGACTGAACTTGTGGGGAGATTCCCGGGCCTGTGAATTCACTAGGTAAGTAAGCACCAGCACGTTCTCTGTGCCCAGGGCAGGGCTGGTCCTGCCCTCCGGGATCTTACCATCTGGTGTGACCTGCCTACAGAGTCATTCTTGCGCATGGGCTTCTCTCTTCTGTTGAAGCCTTGTTGGGATTGGCGGTCCTCGGTGCGGGGTGCGGCTGCGTTCTTCAGCTTGCCTTTCAGGGGCGGAGATGGGGCGGAGCGAGAGCCTGGGCGGAGCCTGACGCGGGAGCCACGCCCCCTGCCGCTCAAGCACGCCGCTTCACCAGCTCTCCCACGGCCGGTCCCCCGCCAGCCAAAGCAGCTTTCCTGCCAAGGGGAAGGTTACCTGGAGGAAAGAACAAATTCTTATTTGCCCTCGAAAAGGGGCATCTTCTCTTACATTTTTGTCAGTAGGCAGTGATACTCGAGTAATTTCGTACAGCTCTCCTCGACCTCCTCCCGCCTCAACCGCAGGAATCCTTTCGGTTTGCCGTGTCCTCCTCCTAGCTTCCCATTGCCGTCTCGGTGGGCGAAGTGGTTCTTCCAACAGGGTGGGTCTCGTGGCAGAGGAGAGGGTTCTGGCTTTGGACTTTTCTTAAGCAGATAGCCGTTCTGCTCCCGCTTGTCCCGCTTTGTGATTGAGATGTTTCATGAGCGCGAAGGTGGGGGGGCTTGGTTCTCTTATTCGTGCTTCTCTGCCCAGGTTGCGCATTGGAATCACTTGGGGGGCTTTAAAACATGCCAGGCCTGGCAGACGGCCGTGGGAGGAAGCTGCTGGTTAGGAAAGGGGTTTTGGTGTGTTGTTTTTTTTTTCTTTTCTTTTCTTTTTTTTTTAAGCTATACAAGATTCCAGTATGCAGCCAGGGTGGAGAACCAGTGCTCTGAATTCCTAGAGCGATGGTTTGGGTCTCCGTGCGGGGTTTCCATGTGTTTCTATGGTCAGCCAGCCTCCCTCACAAGCTGCTGTCCCTGAGGGGAAGGCTGGTGGTGAATTTGGATTGGAGTGGGAACAGCTCCAGGGAAGAGGGCCAGGGAGACCACTGAGCAAGGACCATGAACACGGACGCGGGAGAACTGCTCCCAGCGTGTGACTGTCGGTCTTGTCAGGGGACCAGGCGCTTGTTGCCAGCCACATCGGGAGAGGGTGCTTTGACAGCTCACTCTTAATGCCATACTGGCCTGGTGGTATCCAGATGAAAAAACTTCCCAGAGGCTCGCCAGATGCATCTAGAGAGAAGATCTCACCGAGTGGTAGATGGCACACACTTGTGAAATAGATACTAGACTCAAAGGGACAGAAGCCAGTCCGCCTGCCACTAACAGACCAGAAGTGGTTCTCATGGATCTCCTTCCTCCTGTGCTTGTGGGTGCGAGTGTCTGGCTTTGCCCTGCTTTACATTCCTTCTGTCTACACACAAGACGTTACATTTGGCCCCACTGTACCTCTCTGGAAAGAGAACACAGTTCTTTGTTGAAACAATAGTATTCACAGTGGCTGCTTCTCAAGCGCAAAACGGAGCAGAGCAGTTCTGCAATCCTAAGAAATGAATTTGGAAGTATTTAATTATCATCTCTTTGGTTTTTTTGTTTATTTTTTGAGAGTGATTGTCATAATGCAGTAGTTTTTGGGGGACACAACCTGGATTAAAGACAACAGAGGAGGAGCTATTCTCCTGAGAGTTGAGGTTTGGGTTTCTGGTTTCTGGCTCTTCTTGAGCCAGTCAGCAAAGCAGGGCTTCCCTTCTCTTTTTTCAAGTCCCTAGAACTTACCCCCTCAGCCCTGAATTTGCAGGCAGCCCCTGCATTAGAGACCTAGGAGACATGCGGTTAGAGACCTCGACGGGTACACAGTGAGAGGCTGCAGAGACAATGGGATAAGCAAGGACTTGAGAGTCAGACCTGCGTGTACTAGCTGTGGAAACTTCAAGAAGTTTTCTTGTTTGTAAAATGGGGTTAATAACTGTCTAAGAGGATTTTTGTTTTGGTAAGAGCTAAATGAGATGACGTACATAAAATACTTAGAGCATATTAATCAGAACATAGGAAATACCCAATAAATACAAGCTGCTGGTATCACTGGTGGATGGGCTCCTGCTGTATATACCCAGAGTCCAGTGAAATGAATTAAAAGCAAAAGTGGCTGAGTTGACTTCTTGACAGATACACAGAGCTGCCCTTCTCTCCTTTGGTAGTCTTATGAGCCAAGTGGAATCTTTGGGTATGCTTCTCTCCTCTCTTCCGTGCTCCATGCTGTGTTCCATCTCAGCCACCAGTCCCTTGAGTAGAATATTTACACACAAGACAATTAAAACCTTTTAATGTTCTCGCCATCCCAAGAATCTTCCATTTTAAATGGATCAGCTGTTTGTTAGCACTGAAGTCATTTTAAAACTACCGTGTGGTGTGCTGAAATGTACAGCACAAAGGTACATTTCTGCCAAATGCCCTGTGCGTAGGCACTTGAGAGTCCCTTCCGTCACTGTTAATCTAGCGGAGCGGGGGTAGGGGAATGGAGTCATAGCACTGAGCCCACAGCCCTAATCCACTCAATTCACCTGTTTCCAGATCATGTCACATGAGCTCTTCTGCAGACTTAGTCTCCGGTTCTTTGGAAGATGATAAAACTGTAGCCTGGGTTGGAAGCAATTCCTTTTATTGTTCGCGATTAGAAGAATACTTGTGCTCTGCTGGGAGGAAGTGGCATGTCGGTGTGAGGAGCCGAGGAACAAAACAAGAAGGACGTGGTGTGGAGAGGAAAATCTGACCACGCAGGGCTCTCATTTGTGAAAACATCACACACTCTCATCTCAACTTGTCCAGCCTCACGCTGCAGAGCCAAGAGACCTCAAAGGATACTTTTAGAAACTTGGGTTCCTAGACATCAAATTCTTGAAGAGCTGCGCTGAAAAATAATACTAAAAAATAACTCAGGAAGTGCCAGCTGGAGGCTGGTTCTAAAATCTTGGGAAAGGAAGCCTCACTTCCGGAAAAGCTGCCAAGGGCACCTGCTAAGGCTGGGACGCGGGCTTGAAGAACTTGAGTGCTCCGGGAAGGAAGTGCTCCCCACCGGCGCTCACCCCACATAAGATGGAAGCAGCCACGTGTCCATGTAGTTTGGTTATATTTGCACAGGGGAGGGGGCCCTGAGGATGTCCTCTCCGAATGGAGACCAAAAGCACTAGTCAATGTAGCATTCTGTTTGTTGAAGCAGGGTTTGGTTTGCTTTTTATCCCCATGGGCATTCTGCCCAAATAGACAGCTTGGCTAACTTCATGGAAAGGAAAAGTCTGAGGAAAAGAGAAATATATTTGATCGAAATATATTGAAGTGAAATATGCTCCATGCCTGCTTTCTTGTTACAGGGATCTTCTTGAGAAAGCCACAGGGGCTGTTAGGTCACCAAACTCAACAGTTACTGAAGACTGGTGGTGGTAGCAGCAGCGGCAGTGGTAGTTAATAGTCAGTGGGTGGGTTAGCCTAATAAGCCAGTAGGCTGGGCTGACTTCGTTAAGGGGCGGGGTGTTACTTAGGCGTTGGGTGGTTCTCTCCTCCCACTCCTCCATGGCAGAGTGGGTGGGTAAATGGTCTCCTGTCAGTATTTGTCTTGGTCTTTCCTTCAGATGCTTCTAACCCACGTTAGCAAGTCGGTGGTGGGTGGGGAAAGAAGCCTGGGATTCTTAGGGCTACAGTTCGTCCCGTGGCCACTCACATCCCCACCCAAAGGAGGTGTTACTGAGAAGTTTGAGGCAGAATTTATTTAGAGTGAATAAAAATGTTAGTTTCAAATTCTCATGTTCAACATATTATTTACTTCTTTGTTTTAAAATCTTAGATACTTTGGGGGTGCCTGGGTGGCACAGCGGTTAAGTGTCTGCCTTTGTCTCAGGGCGTGATCCCAGCATTATGGGATCGAGCCCCACATCAGGCTCTTCAGCTATGAGCCTGCTTCTTCCTCTCCCACTTCCCCTGCTTGTGTTCCCTCTCTCTCTGGCTGTCTCTATCTCTGTCTAATAAATAAATCTTTAAAAAAAATCTTAGATACTTTAAAATGCGAAGTTTTTAGACGGTATCAGAAAGCTCACGATGTGTGCGAACCTTTTTTTTTCCCCCTATACATTATGGAAATATTGCAGGTTTATTTTATGACACCTGCTGATTAATATATTCAGGATACAAACTGTCCTTTTAAGGGAGCAGGTCTTTTCTTTGTAAATGTTACTGAATCCACTTTCTCTTTGTTGAGATTGTTTGCAGTTGGCTATGAAGTATTTCTCAGAGACCTGCGTGCCCATGTTCTACCTGTAGCGTTTGTCAGGCTGCACTTGTGTTCCCAGTAATTACCAGCCACGGAGTGTTTCTCATGCTTCTCGCCCATGCTTCTAGACCCAACATTCCCGCGTTCATCCTCTGTAGGGCATATTATTAGCACAATTTTTTTTTGGCACAGGAAACTGAAACTTCGAGTCTTAAAAAAATAAGTAGCTGGCAGTCTCTCAGCAAATGGTGATGGTGCTGGGGCCACAACAAGACCTTTGGCTCCAAAGCCAGTGTTCGTTCTTTGCTTCTCATTTTTGCGTATTTTTTTAATTGGAAAAAAATTTTAATATGGAAAATTATAGAGAATGGTAAAAACAAAGACCCAGGTACTCTCCTCTAGAAGTGACAAAATGTTAACATTTTGGCATATTTGTTTTTTTCCCCAAGTAAAAGAAAACAGTAGAAAGAAGAGGTTCTTTTTAGTCCTCTGATCTTTTTCCTTCTTCCCCACTCCCTCCCTCTTCAGAAGCCATTTGGTCTCCATCCAGGCCATGTTTTGATGCTTTTACTACATACATATGTATCTGTTATCAGTATTTAGCCTAATGTATGTGTTTAAAAATGTAAGTCCATCTTTATTTATAATATTCAAGTAAGTAGATTTTAGTGTATATAGTTTTCAACTTTTTCCCCCAATTTTGCTTTGGTTTTTGATGTTGCTGTCTTTGGAGCTGCAGTGTTTATTTTAATGGATCGCTGATGTTTCATTGTATTAATGTAGCGTCATGTGTCCTATTGATAGATATCTAGCTTGTTTCCGAATTTTTCCTCCTTTACTAAACGATGCCCAGCCGTCCCTTTGCTTCTGTAGTCAGGGACCGTGGCTGGTGGAGGAACTGCTAGGGCCTGGCGCTGGCACGGGTTCCCCTTCGCTAGGTGCGGCCCAGCCGGTCTCTGGAGTGCGCTCCCGCTCCCACCCGCCCAGCTGGATTTGCCCACATCCTCACCACCCCTTGGCGCTGCTGGGCTATAATTTTAGCGGTTGCGAAATGGTATCTCTTTACCTTAATTGTAATTGGCTTCCGCCTGACCACTGCTCGTCGCTGCAGGGCCACTGAGCATCTTTTCATCCGCGCGGCGACCATCCAGGCTTCCGCCTTTGCGAACTGGCCGTTCCTGTCTTCTGTTCACGTTCCCGTGTGGTTCCCCCCTCCTGCTGATTTGTCGGAGCTCTGGGTACTACGGATACTGATCATGTGTCACAGAGTGCTTGGGTGCTGTTATCCTGTGCCAGCCAGTGTGTGTGTGTGTGTGTGTGTGTGTGTGTTTACGGTACCTTGTGCAGTGCACACATTTTACATGTTGCTATGAACTTGTCAGTCCTTTGGTGCTGTGTTGTGTGTCTTGTCTGTTTGCCACCAGGATATTTTCGTGATAGTTCTAGAGTTTCGTTTTCCATATTTATGGCTTTAGCTACAACCCCCACCGCACTCGTACCCTTTATCTTCTCTTGCTCGTTTTCCCCGTAGCACTCAGGGCCTCTAATATACATAATATACATAATACATAATACATTTCCCGTGTTTGTTGTCTGTTTGCCCCACTAGAATGTAAGCTCCACGAGGGCAGTGGCTTTTCTCCGTTTTGCCCTCGGCTATGCTCCTAACGTCTGGAGCAGTCAACGGGCATATAGTAGGTGCTCAATAAACATTTGCTGAATAAAGAAAGAACAATCCATGTGGAATTTATTTTGGTGTAAATAGTGCGAACAGGGTTGCATTTTTCATTCTGTGGTTTTTTCAGTTTTTTTGTTTTGTTTTTTTTTCTCACGGAAAGCTTGTTTCTCTACCAGTGTCAAACCGAATATTCCATCCTGGCCCCTTTATCTAGCTGGAGTCGCTTCCCTTGTGCCGCTGTTTTTTGATACTCCCGTTCTCCTACCCTGATGGGTCCATCAAAAACACATTTAAGAGTGCCTTTTATGAACCAAATGCGAACGTGGATGTGCGTTCTTGCCCTCGGAGGACTTTCTGGTTGGTACTAAAACTCTTTAGAACTCAAGGCAAACTGTAACAAGTATTAAGCAGGGGTGTGAGCTGCGTGCTGGGGACAGAGATGCTGGAGACAGGACTGCGATCGTAGGCTTCGAGTACATTGAATCTGGCTTTGCATCCCGCTCGTCTCCTGACTGGGCTTTGTATCTTGAGCAAGTTACTTGTTCTCCAGCATTCGGTTTCCTTATCAACCAAGTGAGGAGGGTCAGGATTGGACCTGCTTCAGAGGCTGATGTCACGCTTGCTGGGGGCTTGGCGCAGAGTTCCTAAGTGCTCACTAATGATGTGGGTCCAGAGGCCTTGGGGAGGAGGTGATATTTGACCAACGTCTTGCAGGATGGATTGGATTTTTCTAGGCAGGGATTGAATGGGTGGAAAAGGACATGCCAGACAATTATAGAATAAGAACAAAAAACAAAAACATGGAGACCAGAAGGTATAGATAGGGTGAGTTCAGGGAGCGATCCGTCGAGTTTGACTGGATCATGGTGGGCAGGGATAATGCAGAGGCTGGAAATGAGGTGGAGACAAGTCGTGGGTTTGCACCCACTCGGCACCAAGCTGAGAAAATGTCCGGTGTTACCCTGCTCCAGATTCCTCAGTGGGGCCTTTGCCTGGTCAGGTCTGACCCCAGAGTGATGCTCCTGGCAGGAGGGAGCCGCGCGAATAGGAGCGGAGAGAAGTCGGAAGGGGCAGCTTGGAGGCTCCCAGGAGAAGCCTGGCCGGTGCGGGTGAGGGGCCACATTCCAGGACGGTTGAACTTAGGGACATTATAAAAACCACCACTGTTTAGGGACCAGCTGTGTCCCACGTGTGGAGCTGGGGCTGCCACGTGCCTCGTCTTTCGTTCGTCAGAAAGCATTCTCTCCCTGGCCGTTCCTGTCCGTGATACTGCAGCTATCGAGGAAAGTGTGGGGCTGGAGACACTGCGAGGGCCTCTTTCCCACTTCTTCTTTCCACTTTCCTCCTCTAAAGTCAGAGGGAGAAAAGCCTCAAGCCCCAGGGTCCCTGCGGATGCTCTGTAGGGAGGATCCCAGCCAGCGTGCTTTCCAGCCTCGCCTGTTCCCCGCAGCGTTGCGGTGATAGCTGTCCTCGCCGGGGAGGGTGGAGGCAAATCTCTGAGCGTCGTGTGGTGAGAGAAAGAGCCAGGGCCTTGACATCAGGGAGATGGAGGTTAAGATCTCAGCCCTGCCGGCATCCAGCTCTCGGGTGACCGGCTCTCCCGGTTTGCCTGCGAACAAGAAAGCTCCCGGCACATGAGATCCCAGTGCCGAAGCCTGGGCAGCCCTGGGCAAGCTGGGGTGGGCTGGTCACTCTCTTCAGCCCCCGGGTCTGACCCCTTCCCTCACCCCATTGGCAGGTGTGTCCTGCCTCGGGGGCACGGGACATCCCCATGCCTCTCCCCTTACCGCACTTCGATGGGCGTCTCTCCGCTTACTGCCTGCCTTCCTCAGTGTGACGTGTGTTCCGTGCAGCGGACATCAGGTCTTCCTAGCGGGCTGCCGTCCCCCAGAGCCTGACACTGGGCCTGACGCACAGGGGATCACAGGTGACCGCTGAGGGAGTGTGGATGATGGAGCTCGAGGAAGCTCAGTGTCCTGGGTGGGGATGACCGCTCCTAGGGTTGTTTCTGAGAATAATGAGCAAACCCAGCCACAGCCCCAGCCCCCAGAACACCCCTGTATCTTCCTTCCCTATGGTACACGATTCCCCCTCGGATCGGAAAGCCAGTTCATCCTTCCCTGCTGTTTATACGGCCCTGTCGTGTTTAGGCGCCCGGGAGAAGCAGGTGCTATTCCTCTCCTCGGAGAGAAGTTGGGTTATTTTTAATAGAAGATAGAACTCAAACCAAATTAGATTATTTTACCTCAGAAGCCAGTTTCAACTGATCCTTTTGAATGGTATCGTTCTATTATTATATATTACTTCAAACTTAATAGAAAAAAATTGATTAAAATATGTGCTCTGTTCATATCTAGCCTGGCTGAATGCCACAAGACACATTAATTGGAAATGAATTTCTATAAACCCAATCAAGCATCATGAAGAAGAAAAATGTACCTTTTCCCTCCGTTCCTTTATTGATTTTTCATTTTCCCCACTCAGAGCTTCATTTAGCAATTTTTCAGTTTCGTTTTGTTGTGGCCTTAATTCATTCCCTTCACTCCCCCCCAGAATGAGATAATGTTCCATTTTCCTTGTCCTTTTTAAACTGTTCTTTTATGTTGCATTAGTGCAGGGCAGATTCTGATCTTGTCATATTTCCCTGTGCTTTATTATTTTTCAGGAAAAGAGGTAACTTTATTGTTTTTTAAATTCTTACTGCGGTGGTTTTTGTCAAGGAGAATGCACTTTAAAAATACAGTAACTATGAAATTACAGTGTTACAAGACTTCTGAGATAGAATTAAGAGCTGCTGTCCCAAACATGAGAAACCTTTTCAGAGGAAGAGTGGAGCGTATCCATTCTTCTCATTTCTAGTGGTGGGGTACGTGAAAATCGAGCGTGATTCCGATTTTGTTAAGGGAAATGAGGACAGTTATTTTCTAGATCACACAGGGGAACAAGAGTTTGGGTGGCAAACAAGGCCCTGTGAGGACGGGGGAAGGCAAAAGGAGAAAGCGACTACGTGCCTGAGTTCTAGAAGGTTCTTGGTTGTCCTGTTCCATGCCTGCTCTGGTCATGTCACTGATTCACATTCACTAGACCTCTAGGGGGTTGAAAACAATAACGGGAATCTTCAAACTGATTTTCTTGTGATCTTTTCAAATACTCTAACAGCATAAATTTCCCTGGAGAGGTCAACAAGGGCTCATAATAAAGTATCCTTGCTTTACTTTTACCTAGAATTCATAACCTTGGTTATCTCGTTTTTGATTAGAAGTTTTAATTGGCATTTATTCAGTGGGACAAATTATTTCTTCATAAACGTGGTTTAAAGCAGAAAGCCTTTTGAAGTGAGAGTCTCTGGGAAAGTAACAAATCATCGGAGGTGTTGGTGATAGAGGCTGGGGGCTGTATTAACGTGTGGTCAGGTTTCACAGCGTACACGCATGTGTGTACACACATGGCACGGACCTCACACCCTGATTTTGAATACATGTGGGGCTTAATTGGTTATTCCTAAACTTTGAAAATTAAACAAGTTTCAAAGAATATAAACATTATATCATGGACTTAGTTTGCATTGAACAAATCTAATTCCCTTTACCTTGCCAGGTTTCAACACGATTTGACATCATCAGTTTTAACATACCTTCTAGTATTGTGCTCCATTTCAGTGTGTTCACTGTTTTATTTAAGGCATTTTCCAGAGATATGTATATTGTCATTTGCCAGTTTCTTAAAAAAAAAAATATCAAGTGCAGTCTAGTTTTTAATACTTATTTGCTGCCGCATTTCTTACATTCATTAGTTTCTGTTCACATCCCCAACCTCGATAGTGAGTTACGTGTCGTGAGTTTTGCACAATCAAGTGCTATTCACATAATTCTGATCATAGAGCTGTATCTTCTTCTGACATTGACCTGAAGTGACCTGTGGCCTCTATGTCTGTCACTAACAGGAAACAAATGCCAGGAAGCCGAGAAGCCTCGTGACTTCTAGGGCTGCTCCGAATCTGTAACAGGCCCTTCCCAAAATTTGGTGCAGTTTCACTTTGTTCTGGTTGACATACAAGCTGTTCTTGAAAGAAATCGGGAGGAGTCCTTTCACTATAGCATTTTCCCCCCAAAAGCAGGTAATAAAAATGTGTGGATTGACAAGGGCAATTACATCTTCTAAGAGACCAGTTCTTTTATATAGGATCACTGATACAGTAAACACGTGTCCCGTGCGGGTGTGCTGTCTAGTGCAAGAGAAAGATGTCAACACAGGATAGTAGGAGCAGTCGGGGGCCCTAACAGGGGTTTGTTCAAAGGGCCGAGGTAGAACAGAAGAGGGAGACATGAAGCCAGCCCGGAAGCCTTGGGAATTGCTGGTCTGGGAGGTGACACGTGAGCATGTTGTGACAGCAGGAGATTTCCTGGTGGAGAGTGGGGTGGAAGGTAGGAAGGCATGCGTGATGGAAGCACCAGCCTGTGCAAAGGCCCAGAGGCAGGACCACTGGATGTCTGCGGGGTGTTGAGAGGATGGACTGGCTTAAATGTAGCGGACAGGACGGGCCTGAAATGACAGTGGGGAGAGAGTGAGACCATAGCAGGAGGGCCTCACATCCACGCTAGGGAGTTTAATTAAATTTTAGAAGCGTGGGAGGGTTCTTAAGGAGGAGAGTGATATAGTCAGCATCTCTGGGGGGAGGCCTAGAAGTCACTATTTTGTAAAAGCTCCCCCTAGGTGATTCCATTGTGTGGCCGTAGCCTCAGAGGGATTGCTTAGCTCAGATCACCTAGGAAGGTAACTCCACAGTGGCTAGTGTGAAGAAAAGCCATTAACTGAGAGGATACACTTCTGCCCCCATCCCCCACCACACCACTGTAAATATCAAACTGGCTGTAGTCTTAAGAGATCTAGCATCCCACAGGAGCATTAGGCTGCAAGACATATTCAGTTGAGTTACAAAGAACCGTGCTTATTGAAACAAAAATAGGAAATAATTCTATTAACGTTAGTGAAGAGGTTCCAGATTTTACCAAGATGGGTTTCTGCCTTTGTTCTATGAGGGGGGAGGGTGTCTACTATTTGATATTGAAATTTAACTTGTGACAAGATTATGTTCCTGTTAAGTGAAATGGATGGGGTCTGGAAAATAAATGCTTCTCATTTCTCATTTCTTAATGCCCTGATTTGAGCCTGGGAGCCTGGGTCATTTACCACCTCCTGGTGACAGCTGGACCTAAATGCAGCTTCATGAAGAACACACACAGCTCTTCAAGGTCAAATTTACAAACTTCAGTGTATGGCAAAGAGCAGAGGTTGCATGCCAGCTGCGTGGTACCCTGGATTTTGGAGTGGCCCCTGATTTTGGGGGTGCTTTTGGGGCTACATCCACCTTCGTTCATCGGGGCCTCCGAGAGTCTCTTCAGTTTCGCCCCTGGAGTCTAAGGGATAGATTGTGGAGAGATGGATGGATGGAGTCACTCATGCATTCGCTCGTTATCTGAGAGTAGAAAGATGACCATGGTCTTTACTCTCAAGACGCTTACAGTATTGGTTGGTGGGGGGGGGGGACCAGTAATCACATGGTAGTAGCTGGATTTTGAGTGTTTATTCTGTGCGGGGCTCTGTGGGAGACAATCTGTTAAGGCGCTTGGAAGTTGGCGGTCAGAAATACCACCACTCAAATGCGTGGTTTAGAGCTTGCATCCCACGATGGGGGTCTCACAGGAGGATATGTGGGTTGTGCTCCAGGGGCAGACCCTAGTGGGGACTGAGTTGAGATTCCAAGTTGGCACCCCTTTCAGGGCAGGAGGGCCAAGGCATGTACTGCCTACCACCCTCGGTGTCCCTTTTTCTCTAAGCTGAACAAGTCAGCCCCTGGTCACAGAATATCCTGTACCAGATGTTTCTGTAAGGAACGCTCAAGCATGCAAGCAAATGCGAGGGCAGGGCATTCACTGAACGTAAGAAGAGCACAGTCGCTCCTTGAAGCTTCAGTTGCTGAAAGACGACACTTGTTGGAAGAAGCTTCAGCACCCCCAAATCCTTCCCACAAGCTGTTCTGTCTCCCCAGAAGGTGGGGCCCATTTGCTCCAGCATCAGCCCTCTGCCCTCTTAGCACCCCCAGAATTCCCCTCCTTCTGCACCCTCCGGGTGACCTCTCTCCTTGTGTCTACTCCTTTTTTAAATGAAAATCCTCAGTATCTTCGTGTGAACTGCTCATTAGGGTGCCCTTCAACCCCATCTCTTGCTTTCTGGGACTCACCAACCACTCCGATTCCTTCAGAGGTAGTGAAGCAAGTGTATTCGAAGTCCCTTTTTATGTTACTGGATGAAATTTACCTGACCTCCTTGGAATATGGTAGCTAATTTCTTGCCTCTCATTTAAAGAATTCAAGTCAATTTTTAAAAAACCCTTAATGCTATGGGAAGGAATGAAAGGGGAACACTGTAAGGATGATTTTTGAAAACTATTCCTACAAATATTGAAGGAAATTTGAAGAAAAAGAAACTTTCCTTTTGCCCATAACCCTACGCCAACCTCAGTACGATTTCATTTATCTAACTTCCAGCTTTTACCTTCGATCATTGTAAGCTTTGGGTTTTGTTTTGTTTTGATCCCTCGAGGTTTTTCTTAAACACTTTTACATTTTGCAGTATATTTGTATTGTCTGTCATATATTCCATTAAGTTGATATTCCATAATGTACTACCCAGTGCTTTAGTGCTAGACGTTAAGGTTATTTCCAGTTTCTATTATAAATAATAGGAGCAAGAACATCTTTGTATATATAGCTTTTTTCCTATGTCTGAATTATATCCTTAGGATAGATTCCCAGGAGTGGGATTAGTGGGTCAAAGGGTATGAACAGCTTTATGGCTCTTAATATTTATTGCTAAATTGCCCGAAGGGTCATTCTAATTTACAATGCCACCTGCAACACACGAGAGAGGCCGCCCCTCCCAGCTCTTTCAACACTGATTTCTCAGCCGGTAGTTTTGGGCACATTTAATCGTTATTAAAGGGTAACTTGTTACTGTTTTTAATTATAATTTCTTTAATTATTATCGACTTTGGACAGTTTTTCTTAAATGTGTTTCTCATTCTGTTTTGTATGGCTTACTTTTTATGTGGGAGGATTATATTTTTTGGCACCGGGTGGAATTTAAAATATTTTATCATGAAAATGTCAGATGCACTCAGGACACAGAGACTAATCGATGAAGCCCCCCAGACTCATGACCAGAATCAACAAACAGCAAAACTTGGCTCTATTTGCCCCTTCTTTTCCTCTTTTTTTTTTTTTTAAAGATTTTATTTATTTATTTGACAGAGATAGAGACAGCCAGCGAGAGAGGGAACACAAGCAGGGGGAGTGGGAGAGGAAGAAGCAGGCTCATAGCGGAAGAGCCTGACGTGGGGCTCGATCCCACAACGCCGGGATCATGCCCTGAGCTGAAGGCAGCTGCTTAACCGCTCTGCCACCCAGGCGCCCCCCTTCTTTTCCTCTTTTTTCCCCCTCCTGTAGTAATTTTAAAGCAAATCCCAGACATGCTACTTGTGTTTCTTATACACTTCACTATCCATCGCGAGAACATACGGACTTTTTATCTAGTCATAATGCCATTGTCGCACCTAACAAAATTAATGATAAATCCTTGGTATCATGTAATACCTGTCTGTCCTAAAATTTTCTGAAATGTCTTTTAAATGGCCTTTTTACTGAAGCTTTGTTTCAGTCAGTATACAGAGAAGGTCCGTTTGTTTGGTGGTTATGTTTCTGGAGTCTTTTATTTTTTTTATTTATTTTATTTTAAAGATTTTATTTATTTATTTGACAGAGATAGAGACAGCCAGCGAGAGAGGGAACACATGCAGGGGGAGTGGGAGAGGAAGGCAGGCTCACAGCAGAGGAGCCTGATGTGGGGCTCGATCCCATAACGCCGGGATCACGCCCTGAGCCGAAGGCAGACGCTTAACCGCTGTGCCACCCAGGCGCCCCTGGAGTCTTTTAATCTAGAACACATTTCTCCCTGATGACCCGCCTTCCCTGACAAGTTTCCTGCACCCAGTGACATTGCAGGACCTGAGTCTGTTGTCCTGTAAACGTTCCCACATTTGGAATTTGACTTTTTATTAGCTCTGGCAGCTTGGTGGGATTCCGTTTTACCTTTCTCGTCGCGGGAAGCAAGAATACTTGTGCTGTGTGATTTCCTCGGTCTTCAGTGGCGCATCAGGTCTGATTGTCCCCTTTTGGGCGATGCTGAGACCGATCACGGATTCAGATGGGGACAGCCCAAAACAGTTGTAAAGTTCCTCCTCAGCTTTGCCCCTGACTGGTTCATCTGTTAATTCACTTAATGTAATGAGCCAGTTATTTCCTAGGGATTGCACAATGGCGATTTTCTAAATTGATTATCCTTTCCCCATTTATTCACTGGAATTCTTCTGAAAAATAAAACTTTTCCCTTCATTAACTAGGACTTCTTAGTAATCTCAAAATGCAGTTTGTACAAGAAGGACAGGCTATATGCTTTATTCTGCCTCTAAGTTGCCAAGTTTCTAAGGAGTTGGTTCCCTAGTCACTCACTCCCAATGGTGTTGCTGTTGGTTTTTGTTTTTGAAGAATCATAACATATTCAGGGTTTTAAAAACGCATTTATTCCATGAGTTTTACCCAATTACATTTGTTATTTTTTGATGCTAAAATTGTTCCAATCCTTGGCCCAAGAGGGACCCCCCCCCCATGTATTTGTTTTCAGGCACCACAAGGTGTCTTGGGTTCACCTAGTATATTTTTACCCCTTGAAATGAGCTGTTCCTCCAAGATGACCCATGTTTTGTTGGTGAGGGCTGGTATTTAGATGCCACAATCTGGATATGTTATGTACTTATTATTTCTAAGTTTCCTCAGCAGACAGAGTTAGGAAATGCATACTTAACAAATGAAAATAAAATATTAATTATGAGTTCATACTGATATTTTCATTTCAAATTTAACAAAACTTTTATTTCTTTGATTTCACACTTGTATTTCTTTCTCTTACACTAATAACCTTGGTTCCAAACATTCTTATACTGCAGTATCTCAAAGTAGTTTCAAAACAATACTGTTACCAACAATTTTCCTAGTGAATAAGAGATTTCTTTACAGTTCTGTTTATCTTTAGAATACATTCTGCTAAAAACAGAGTCAAATTAGCTTGTTCTAACAAACTTGAGTTCTTTTCACCAATTGGATATACAGTTAAGTTCCTTTATTTCAATTTGTTTTCAAGTTTTCATTTTTTTTTCTTTTTGGCTTAGTTTTATTTTTTGAATCTGTAAAGTGTGCTTTCAAAATTAAATGTAGGTAACAAAGTATTATCAAAAAAGTCTTTCTTCTGACTGCTGTAATTTCCTTCTTTCCCCCTTGTCAACTGTTTCTTAATAATTAAGGTTTCTTTTATCTTTGCAGAATTTCTTTTTGCAAATATATATGCATTCAGATGGCCTCATCTGTTTTACACTACAGCTCGTATACCATATATTCCTTACCATACACCCTGTCTGTTCTAGAGATCTTCGTAGCCATCCATTGTCATGATGAACCATGGTTTATTTAACCAGCCACTTATTGATTGATGGAGTTCTGTTTTCTTTGTGTCTTCTAAAAACCAAAAATCCTTTGTCCAAGTCATTTTATACTTTAGCTGATGTGTCTTTGGGGATCTATTTCTAGGAATGGGATTGCTGGGTCAAAGGGCAATGCAATTGTACTTTTGTCTTTTCCTAGCTCCTGCTAGATTCACTTCTAAAGGGATTGTGTGTCGTTCTGCAGTGAGAAGGATTTTTTTTAAAAGATTTTATTTATTTGGCAGAGATAGAGACAGCCAGCGAGAGAGGGAACACAGCAGGGGAGTGGGAGAGGAAGAAGCAGGCTCACAGCAGAGGAGCCTGATGTGGGGCTCGATCCCATAACTCCGGGATCACGCCCTGAGCTGAAGGCAGACGCCCAACCGCTGTGCCACCCAGGCGCCCCTAGTGAGAAGGATTTTTAAAGATTTTGCAAATGCACAAATTTGATATACCAGATCGTTGAAAAATTAGTGTGTTCTTCACAGTCACCAGTTATTGATTGAACCTGCACACTGTTCCCACAGTTGTCTATCGCCTACAACATAGCCTGGAAGAGAGCACCCTGGTTCTTGCTTTTAGGGCATCTATGGGTTTGTTGTTGTTGTTGTTGTTGTTTTTTAAGATATTATTTATTCATTTGACAGAGAGAGAGACAGCCAGCGAGAGAGGGAACACAGGCAGGGGGAGTGGGAGAGGAAGAAGCAGGCTCCCAGTGGAGGAGCCTGATGTGGGGCTTCGATCCCAGAACTCTGGGATCACGCCCTGAGCCGAAGGCAGACACTTAACGACTGAGCCACCCAGGCGCCCCTAGGGCATCTATGGTTTGTCTGCAGAACATGACAGGAATGAAAAGCAAAGCTAGAGTGGCTGAAGATAGACTGTGTCGTAAAAACAACGGTGAACGCCCAGCTCAAGTCTCTGTCTTTATCCCAGGCCACATGAGTCCTGGATCCTCTCAATTCCATTTGCACTTTCAGTGACAGCCACCCTTTCCCCAGACCAAAACTTCGGACACCTGGTTGAACGAATATGAATCTGCTAACGGGAATAACAGCGCTGAATGTTTGAAATGTGGGCTGCCTCACAAGTCGAAGCCGAATAATTATTTTATGTAGTCGTGTCTGCATCTCCCAAAGCCATGCTCTCTGGCACATGTATGGGATGTTAATAAGGGTTACACAGCAAAATCAGTGTGGAAACTTTAGGTTACACAAACTGAGATGTGACTCCAAAATCGTGTGGCCGCAGAACCCTCTATTCCAGGAGCGTTTCGTGTTAACACTGTTCCATGAGACTCAGAACCAAAGCGCAGCGGGTTCTATTTAGATGACAACCAAAGGCGTCTCTTCAAGTTGACTAACTTGTGCTTCTACAATTCTGTATGGTTTTTATTAATAATTCTTCGTTTGTTTTTTTTCTAGATTGAATCATTAAAGAAAAAGGTGCAGCAGAAACAGCTCTTAATATTGCAGCTTTTAGAAAAGATCTCTTTCTTAGAAGGAGAGGTAAGAAATTGTTTTTTTAAGTTGGTGTCTTCTCTACCATTAAATTTTATGTTGCTGAGCCTACCGCCTACACTTAATTAAAAATATGGCTATTTCCTGGCCTTATAAAATTGATTGAAGGTTAACCGCCAACACTGAAAATGAGATTCTGACAGCTAGTCTTTCTTTACCACCTGGCTCTCCTCATCCCAGCCTGCTGCCCACCTCTGCTTTCTGGCTCTCATTTTTCTTGCTCAAGAATTTTCTTAGCAAGTCTGATAAGCTGTTGAACAACATTGATGATTTCCCACATGTATGTAGGGCTTTCTAACTTGTGAGGTATTTTCACAGACATTCCTCACATGGTTCTCTCAGCAGTTTTAAGAAAGGCAAGACAAGGACCATTATCTTTATATTAACAAATGTTTCAAAAGGAGGCACAGGAAAAAAATAAAAATAAAAGGAGGCCCAGAGAAGGCAGGTGGCTTTGCTCACGATCGCCCAGCTTGGATGACGGCAGAGCCAGGTTGAGAGACGGGTTCCGAATCCACTTCTCTTCTGCGACACTGAGTCAACAGGTTTAGAGGTGACTTAATTTCACCTGAAACTTTGAAGATATTTAGTCTTCTTGACCTTCTGGCTTTTTTGAAAGTCATTCTGAAGATTTGATAGGTTCCAGAAAAGGAAATTATGGAGTTGGAAGAACTTTAAGAACTTAGGTATAAATAGCAGGAGAAGCCAAAATGTATTCGCTCTGAAGGCTCTTTATTAAGAACTTGGCGTTGAGCCTCCTCCTTTTAAGCCTCGTGAATCTCTCCTTGGCCGTGCCCCTCAGCGTAGTTCTTCCCCGAGGGAGACAGCGCAGGAGACAGTGATGAAGGACGGAGACAGGACAGATGACATTGGTGTAGCACCTGGTGTCGCTGGGCGCCCTTAATTGTTTTCCTCATCCTTGTATAACGTGGAGGCTAAGAGCAGAATCAGACTTCCCTGAGTTTGAGCTCTAGGTCTGCCTGATTAGCTGCGTGACGCTGGGGGGCTTCCTTAGACTCTCAAAACGAGGATGGAAGCTGCAGCTACACGTGTGTGACCGAGCAGAGAGAGAGCAGGGAAACCGCCTGGCAGGTTTCTTAAGAAGGATGCCCTAGGAATTAGGTTGTATTTCTCCTATTTTAGAGATGGGGAGACTGAGGTTCAGGGGCCTGAAGGAGCCCGCCCACGGTGACGGTAGAAATGTGTAAGCCTGAATTCAAAGCCTGAGCTCCTAACTGCCATATCTGTGCGTTTTCATTTGCTCTGTTTGGGAAGCTGCCTATAAAAGTCATGGCCCACAGGGGCCTGGTAGCAGATTCAAGCTCCAGAGCCTCGGTGTCCGGACAGCAGAGTAAAGGGGCGCTTGCCCTGTCCCGCTCCTGCCCTCCCCTCTGCAGTCCCTAGGTGCGGCTCCAGCCTTGCCATGGATGTTTCTAAGAACCTCCTCCCAAACCACAGCTCCCAGTGGGAGGGATCGCACCTTCTTCCCCAGTGGGAGTAGACTGAGTGTCCTGGTGGGAGCCTGTGGGTCCAGAGAGAGGAAGGAGATGCTGACTGGAGACGCTGTGCCCGCCAGCCCTCTCCCTCACCCCAGCTGTGCCCCTCAGGCCAGCTCTGCTGCTGGTAGATATGAAAGTGCAAGGGGATCCTGTGCACAGTAAACAGCATTACACACGTGGCTGCCTTGTTTAATGCCCGCGTTCTTAAACCTCTCTCTTGCCCAGACCCTGAGATGTGGCTATTAGTCCACATAGTGGATTTGGTGGGTGATCCCAGGAAGCCCCAGTTGGGGGGAGGGGAGGAGTCAGGGAGAGGATGGGGCCTTGCTGAGGAGGCTGCCACGTCCGGGGTCTCTGGGAGATACTACGCGCTGGCCTCTGAGTTGTCCTTATCTGAAGTCAGCAGGGCACTGAAGAACTGACTCCCGTCAGCCGTGGGTTGAGGCCTGCTCCTGGGGGACGCGGCAGCTGCGGCCTGCCCTCGGAGCCGGCTGCACTCGGGTGGTTAGACGACGCTCCCAGGTAGAGTCACAAGTGTCATGTCAGGAAATGGTTGAGTGTCCGAAGAGCGTGGGTGGGGGCAGCAGTGTCTGCTAATGTATATCCAATAAGCAAGACTTCGAGAACCAGTTTTTCTTGAGCATTTAAACTCTGATTATGAATTTGTTTGATTACATTCCCATAAGCTATTTAAATCCCACTATGAATGTCGTAGGGCTAATTCGTTTTGATCACTTCCTGCAGCCACTTAAACAGCAGATAAAACACATACAAAATAAGGTACATAATGACAAGATTTAATAATACATTTAACACTTTAACTTATTCTAACATATTAAATATCTTGGGCTTAATTTATTTCTTCATTGTTTCTGTTCTTGTTTTTTTATATCTTCCCAAGGCTATTGTTTTATTTATTTCAAAGTGTTCTAAGAGTTGACATCATTGTAACACTTTCTGGACAGGTGCAGGGATCTTTCAGATCCAAAGGAGACAGAGTAACTTTTCTGAGTAGCTAAGGTCAGAGGTGCTGATTCTTGTGGGAGGGCGGGGGGTGCACTCGGAATGGGGTGGCTTCAGGGTGATTCAGAGTCAGGACCCCTTATCATTGTGATACACTGACCTAGTTTTTGACTCTTAAAAATTTATGCATTCTGTATTAATATTTTACCCTACTTTCTTGGGCCAGGTAGAGATTTCACCTCCCAGGAGATGAGAGACTGAGTTTGAGTACTTGGTTCTCCTCTTCAGGCTGCCTGACTGGTTTATCATGTTACGAACACACTGTTGACTGTTGGTTCCTTGTTAACTGTATGTAACCACTAACGGCAGTGGATCTCTGCCCCTTTTCCACCCGGTTGTTGTAGGATTACCAACACCACACAGTTCTCCCGTGGGCCCTAAAGTCCTGGTGTGATCTTATAATTCCTTTTCTTATTCTTTATATTCAGAAACTTTATATACAAACATATAATACTCTATAAAATAAATTATATCACCTTATATCTAAATGCCTTCTAGTTTTAAAAATCAGTATAAATTGTGACATAGCTTATTATGGTCACCCTTCTTTCCTATTATTTTTTAAGATTTTATTTATTTGTCAGAGAGAGTGAAAGAGCACAAGCAGGGGGAGTGGCAGGCAGGGGAGAAGCAGGCTCCCCGCAGAGCAAGGAGCCTGACTTGCAGACTCAATCCCAGGACCCTGGGATCATGACCAAGCTAAAGGCAGAGACTTAACAGACTGAGCCACCCAGGCGCCCCCTTCTTTTCTATTAGAACTATCTTTGTGTATACTTTCTATTAACTTTCCCTTTGAGAGACACTGTTGAACACAGGCATTTCTCAGACTTACCTTATTTCCATAATAATTATTTCCTTCTCCTCCTTTGTTGATGCCCCAATTGTCACAACTCAGCTGGGGAGACTTCTCTTCCATCAGCTTCTTTGCCTGTGTATCAGGGTTCCTGATGCTTTTGGGCTCATTCTTGCCATCCTTGATTTTGTCCTGTTTCAAGATATGATATTGGCTTGTCTCCAAGGAGCCCTGGTTCATTTTAGCGGCGAACTATATTGAAAACTGCCTTGGCATGGGAATTGGTCGTGGCTAAAGCACTGTGCCTACTGTTAGGCCAATTTTAGTCATGAGAGAATTGGGGGCCATGTGTGTCTTTTTAAGACTATGAAATCGCACTGACATTTTCCAAATTTAATTGTATCGCTTTACAATACAGGGTTCTGTTGGCCACTAAGAATTCCTATGCTCTTGGCCTGTTCTTTTTTTTTTTTTTTTAATTTTATTTATTTATTTGACAGAGACAGACACAGCCAGCTAGAGAGGGAACACAAGCAGGGGGAGTGGGAGAGGAAGAAGCAGGCTCATAGCGGAAGAGCCTGATGTGGGGCTTCGATCCCATAACGCCGGGATCACGCCCTGAGCCGAAGGCAGACGCTTAACCGCTGTGCCACCCAGGCGCCCCATCTTGGCCTGTTCTAACATCATTTTTATATCACAGCTTCCCATCGCCTGCTTTAAACTATAATGATGCCAAAAGTGGTATTTCAAATATCTTTGTGAAGTTTTGATAGACATATCTGGTAACCTCTTATATTCCATCTTATTAATAAAGTAGCTACCTTTTATTAAGGGCCTAATTGCAGACTCTGGAGTGAGGCTGCCCGAGTTCAAATCTCAGCTCTGCCACTTACTAGTTACGGGATCTTGAGCAAGTTACTGAACCGCTCTGGGCCTCAGTTTGCTCATCTGTAAAAGGGAGTCTTCTCTAAAATGATGTCTCCTCCATAGAGTTGTTATGAGAATTAGTTCATATTTAGTGATTTGAAAAGTACATGGCTCACTGTAAATGCCATATGTTTACTGTTTTTCCAATTGTCTGGGCCCCGGGGTCTCCTTTCATTGTCCCTGATACATATTTCTTCCTCCTCCTTCTCCTCTCCACCTTCCTTTTTAAAGTAGCAAATGTGGATCATTTTGGTCTCAATCCCTCATTGGTACTTACTGATGCTTAGATTTTGAGCCCCCCATCCCCACTAGATCCCTAGAAGTTTGCGCTAGCCTAGCCCCATCAGACCTCATTTTCATCAAACAATTCAGAATCTTCCTGAGACAAAAATATGGCCATTCTTTTTTTTCTCCCAACTTATCTTTGCCCACCTCCCGAAGAAGGAATATCCCATTCCGTTTCTGATCTAGAAACTGCTACTGAAAGAAAATCCTAAGAATACACCTCCATAAGGTTGATCAGCTTTCTGAAACTCTGAACTGAACCCATTCCATTTTTCTCTGCCGAAAATCCTGAACTTACAGCAAAATTCAAAGGTCAGAGGAAAGAAGTCCCATGTCTTGGTTTTGTTCATCCTGCATTTAACGTGTGTTGTCTGATATGTAAAGCTCTCCACGTGTCCGTTGTGCATCCTGGGACTTTTATTAATTTTCCAGGGTACTAGTGGGACAGCAGCACCAGGCACCAGGGTTCCACGTCTGCGTTTTATTGGACATACATTCTTGTTTAGTGCATGTGCTACGGCTCCAGCCGTTCCCTCCCCTGGGTCCGAGGGAGTTGGGGGAGGACGTGGCTGCTGTACATTTGTGACATAATTTCCCAAAAATGCCAAAAGGTGCAGTACCAGGTCCTTCATTGCTGGAAGGCACGCAGCCTCCTGAGCTGCATTTCACATCTGAACACAAGGGGGCGGTGTTTGAAAGCAGGACGACCCTGGAACTGGAGGCGCTGTCAGGGAAGCTATGGGCTACAGAGCACAAGCCAGGCGGTAGTGAGGCTGCACTTTGTGCGTTCACTTTAGGTCCAGTCTGTGGGACAAAGTGCAGAGTCTGTTTTCCTGGACGGAGTCCTGGCACTTTTCTGTTTTAACTATTTCTTAATCCGTCCCTCCTCCTCTAACTTGACTCCTACTGCCCATATTCAGGCTCTCACCTCCTTTTGCTTGTCAACCTTGTTGTGTATCATTTACATAAGCAAACCTCATCTGTGTAAAGTGTATAGTGACAGATGGGAACTAGATGTGTTATGGTGGACATTTCACAGCGCATATATATATATATACATATATATATATATATACATATATATATATATGAATAGCAAATCATGTTGTATACCTGAAACTACTATAATGTGACCTGTCAATTACAGCTTAAAAAACAAACAAAAAACCATCTAGTTCAGTGACTTTTGACAGTTGTATGTACCTGTGAAACCACCACCACAATCTAGATGTGGAACATTTCCACCACTTCCCAAAGACTCCCTGTTTCTCTGTTCAACTCCAAGCAGCTAGTGATCTGTTTTTTTTCGGTGGTAGGGGTCACTTTATCACTTTTTGTCACTGCAAACTTGTTTGCATTGTCTGGTAACTGAAATCCTACAGTATGGACTCTCTTGTATCTAGCGTCTTCCTCAGAGCATGATGATTCTAGCTGCATCTATGTTGTAGACCTCCCTTTCTATCGCAGAGTGGCAATCCGCCATATCTATCCATCCACGCATTTGTTGAACTACATTTGAGTTTCTAGTTTGGGGCTCTTGTGAATGAAGCTGCGGGAAGCATTACTGTACAAGTCATTATGTGAACATAGGTCTTTACTTGGGTAAATTCCTAGTAGTGGAATACCTGGGTTGAATGATAGATGCAGGTTTAACTTTCTAAGGGGCTGTTGAACAGCTTGTCAACGGGACTGTAGTATTTTACATTCCCACCAGCAGTTCGAATATTCCAGTTTCTCCACATCTTCACCCTTAGTATCATCAGTCTAATTTAGCCATCCTAGAGAGTGTATAGGTGGTATCTCATTGTGGTTTTATTTGCATTTCCATGGTCATTAGTGATGTTGAGTGTCTTTATAAATGCATACTGGCCATTTATGTATTTTGTGTTGTGAAGTGTCTGTTCAAATCTTTTGCCCATTATTTTATCAAGTTTTTAGTTTTCTTACCGAGTTGTAAGAGTTCTTTTTATATTCTGGATATCACTTCTTTGTCAGATACATGTATTGTGAATATTTTCTCCCATTTCATGACTTGCTTTTTCATTTTTTTTTTAACTAAGTAAACTCTACACCCAACGTGGGGCTCAAACTCATGACCCCAAGATCAAGTCACATGCTTCACTGACTGAGCCAGCCAGGTACTCCTCTTTTTCATTTTCTTGAACATAAGGTTTTTAGTTTTTATTTTTGATGAAGTTTATCAGTTTTTTCTTTTACAGTTTATGCTTTTTGTGTGCTAGGAAATCTTTGCCTACTACAAGGTCACAGAGATTTTCTCCTAGGGTTTTCCCTAAACATTTCATAGTTTTTGCTTTTTAATTGAGATCTGTAATCCACTTGGAGGTACTTTTTGTGTTTGGTGTGAAGGAATATTTTTTTCCACATAGATATCCAGTTGTTTCCTTTTAGCATCTCTTTGATCCCTGTTATTTGTACACCCCCCCCTTCTTTATCAGGCTAGCTGGGAGATCATCAATTTTGTTGACGTTTTAAAAAGTTAGAATAGCTTCTGGTTTTGTTGATATTCTCCACTATTTTCTATTGTATTGAGTTTTGCTCTGATATTCATTACTCCCTTCCTTCTAATTATTTTGCTCTTCTTTTTCTAGCTCCTTGAGGTGGACATTAGGCCATTGATTTTAGAGCTCTCTTCTTTGTTACTATCAGCAGCTATAAATGTCCCTGAACCCACTGCTTCAGTGGCACCCCTCCAGCTATGATATGTTGTATTTTCAGTATCATCCAGTTTGAAATATTTTCTAATTTCCTTTGAGAGTCTTCTTTGACTTATATTCAGAAGTGTGTTGTTTAACCTCCAAATATTTGAGGTTTTCTTAGCTATCGTATTGTTTTTGATTTCTAATTTAATTGTTATGGTCCGAGAACATACTTTGTATGGTTTTCTTTTAAATTTATTGAGACTTGTCTTATGGCTCAGCACATGGTTTCTCTTGGTTAGTGTAAAAAAAAAAGTATTCTGTTTTTGTGTTCTGTAAGTATCAATTAGATGTAGGTGGTTGAAGGGATTGTTTATCTGATTTATGTTCTTCCTGATATTTGTGTAATTGTTTTATCAGTTGCTGACAGAGAGGTGTTAAAATCCATTACTATGGTTTTAGACCACCTCTCTTTTTTTTTTTTACTTCATATATTTTGAAGCCCTGTTATTAGATACATATACATTTTTTATTATTATGTCTTGGTGATGAATTGATGTTTACATTATTATGAAATGTCGATCACTGCCTTGTTCATATTGTCTTGAAGTCTCTCTCATCTGGCATTAATATAGCTGTTCCTGCCCTCTTAAGTTTACCATCTGTTGTATATCTTTTTCCACCCACTTATTTTCAACTGATCGATGTTTCTGTATTTAATGTGCATCTCGTATAGACCATATATAGTTAAGTCTTGCTTTTTAAAATATAGTCTTATAGTCTTTTATTGGAGTGTATAGTCCATTGACATTTAATAATTGGTACGACTGGATTTAGGTCTGTCATTTTATTATTTGTTTTCTGTTTATTCCCTCTGGTTTTGTTCCCTCTTCTTTTGGATTCATTATTTTTTTAGAATTCCATTTTAATATATCTATTGGCATTTTGCTATGTCTCTTTTCTCTAATAAACTGTTCATAGCGCGCTTAACGGTAGTATTGTACTCCTTTGTGTAAAATGTAGAAATCCTGCAATGATCTAGGTCTATTTACCCCTCCCCTTGCTGTCAGTCATTATAGGTAACTATAAACCCACAACCTATTGCATGTATTATAAACCCACAATACATTGTTATAATTTTTGCTTTAATAGTCATATGTACTTTAGAGAAATTAAGAGAAAATACAGTCTTTCATATTTACTCATACAGTGTATCTGTTTCTGATGTTGTTCGTTCATTCCTGAAAATCTCAGGCCTTTTATGTAGCATTTTGTGTAGTGTAGCAATGTGGGGACAAATTCACTAAGTTTTTCTTGATCTGAAAGCGAGCTCTTTCACCTTCATTATTGAATCATAGAGCATTCAGGGATGAGTTTCTTTCTCTTAGTGCTGTCTTCTGACTTCCATGGTTTCTGATGAGAAAGCTGTGGTAATTCAAATTATTGTTTCCCCACATATAATAAGATTGCTTTCAAGATTTTTTTCTCTGTGGTTTTCAGTAGTTTGACTAGGATGTGCCGAGGTAAATTTCTCTTTGAATTTATTCTGTTTGGGGTTTGCTGAGATTCTTGGATTTGCAAATTTATGTGTTTCACCAAATTTGGGAAATGTTTAGCCATTATTTGACTACTTTTCCTGCTCTAGTTTCTTTATCTTTTCCTTCTATGATTCTAGTATCCCTATGTTAGGCATTAGAAATTGTCCCATAGTTCCAGGAAGCTCCATGTATTATTTTCAATCTCTTCTTTCTTCATTTTATTGTGATCAAATTATTTTAGTGTGTGGCAGGGGAGGGGCAGAGGGAGAGTGAGTCTTAAGCACACCGTGCTGAGCGTGGAGCCAAATGTGGGGCTCCATCTCACAACCCTACGATTATGATCTGAAACCAAGAGCCAGATGCTTAACTGACTGTGCTATCCAGGCGCCCCTGACTGATTTCTATTAATAGGTCTTCAAGTTCACTGACTCCTTCCTTTGTCATCTCCATTCTTTTCTTCAGTCTAGTGAGTTTTTAACATTTCAGGCGGTGTATTTTTCAGTTCTAAAGTTTCCATTTGGTTCTTTTTATATATATATATATATATATATATATATTTACTCATACATATATATATATATAATGTTAATTATATATATATAATATATATAAATTTTTTTTTTTACTACATCAATTAGTAGCATCTTTTCTTTGACCCCACTGAGCATAGCTGCTTAAAAGGCCTTGTCTGAAAATTCCAGCATCCAGGTCACCTCAAGATTGGCATCTGTTGCTTCTCTTTCTCCTTGGAAATGGGCCACATTTTCCTGACTTGACAAATTCCGTAATTTTGGCCTATAATCTGGACATTGTAAAGGTTCTGTTGCGGAGACTTTGGATTGTTTTATCTGAACAGTGTTGAGTTTTTGTTTCAGGTAATGAATTTGGTTATACTGAATCCCACCCTGGTGTGCTGTAGTGGGTGATGGCTCAGGTCTCAGTTCAGTTCTTGAAGCCTTGGCTGCAAACTTCCAGTTAGCCCAGCACATGCATGGTTCGGGGGTCTGCTGGAGATCTGAGCTGAGTCTACACACAGAATTTAAAGTTTCTGCCTTCTCTGACTCTCTCCTCTTGGCAGTCCTGGTTATGCTGGGCTCCTTCTACTTTTTTTTTTTTTCGTACTAGAAAGATGATTCTTCTGTTGAATTTCTAAAGTGTCTGTGCTGCTGCCACAATGCTTGTACTGCTCTTGGGCAAAGCTGCAAACAAAAACAAACAGATGAATCACAGAGAACCCACTCTAAGCTTGTCACTCCCCCTCACAGCTTGCCTGTCCTTATTCAGTCTCCAAAGACCTTAATAGATGTTTTTTTTTTTTTTTGTCTTCTGTCCAGAGTTTAGAGCTATTCTTTGCAGGAGGATCCACTGGTTAAGTGCCTACTCCTCAACGCCATAAATGCAGCTCTCACTCCTTGAACTAGGAAATTGCAGTGGCCTCCTTGACTAATCAAGTTTTATTTCCTTTTGCCCAGAGTTTTATTTCCCTGCAAGACAGTTTCCACCTGGAAGCCCAGTGATTGAAATAACATCTAGTGTTGACTTTGGGCTTACAGAATTTTGGGTATAAAGTCCTTGTAAAGGCAGATGTAGCCCTTCGTAACTAACTCTTGCTACCGCTATGCTGCATAAGGTGCTTGTTCTCAACCTGGTGTGTTCTGAAATCCTGGAATCCCCAGCCCTTTGTTTCTCTAACTCTCTTTCCCTTGCATAACTCCAGCAAACCTTCATGCAGTTCACTCATTTTCCCTGTCTTGAGTTCGGCGTCCCCTCTGAGTTCCCCCTTAATATTCTTCTGTGGGTCCCTCTGGTATGGGACTTATGACTGCTATTTTCTGCTTGGTTGTCTGTACCCCCAAAAGACCAAACTCAGGGGTTGCAAATCTTGCCGTAGTTCTTTAACTGCTAACTAGCTCCCTTCACCTAACTTCACATACTACCTGATACATAGTTGGTACTTTTTTTTTTTGCACTGAAATTTAAGAGTACAGGTTTTTCATTTCAGCTTTCAGTGGGTATCTGCTGTGCACACATAGAGCTCCCCTGAAATAGAACAAAGGATTTGTGGCTACTTGTCCACTATTGACTATATTCAGTGTATCAATAGGGCATATTTACTAGCCTTGTTTTTCTTTCATGCCCCCTAACTGCAGGTAGTTAGCTCAGAATTATGTGAAATCGTCATTACTAAACTCTACCCTGAGTAAAGACAAGGCGGTGGGATTCCTGGAGCTTGTTAATGGGCAAGCCTCTTCTGCCTTTGTCTTTCCTTATGAATGGGAGAATCCATATATTGCTGGGGAAGCTGCGTGCATGTGTGTGCACGTGTGTAAATGCCGTACCTCGGGCAGTAAGCCAGCAACATTCTCCCGTCCTGAGCATTAGTTGATAGATTTGGAGCCCACCCATCTGTCATGGCTTATCAGCTGCTAGGATATCTACCGTTTTCCATTTTTTCTGAAGGGACCCACAGACCTTTACAGAACAGGAGTTTGTACCAGAGCCACTGCTTTGCTCTTTGGTGTCACCAGTTCAGAGCATGAACCGCTGAGCTGTACCCCACGTTCTTTCTTTTGAAACAAATGAGTTTCTTTCTCAAAGAATTTCTCCACTTTCATGTGTTAATCTAGCCTTAGAAGAGTGCTTTAGCTTCAGGTCCAACCTAAAAGGAAAGACAAATGCTTTAATTTTTTTCTAATCATGCAAATAACATGCTCCTTATAAGAGTATTTATACATTTATTTATTCAATAAATATTTATCTTCTCTCTCTGACATGCCATGGGCTGAGAATATAGCTAAGAAGATAGATATGGTATTGCCTCGTGAAAATTTAGTCTAACAGCAAGTGTTGGTGAGGATGGGAAGAAAAAAAAATCCTTTGCACTGTTGGTGGGAATGCAAACTGGTGCAGCCATGGTGGAAAACAGTATGGAGGGGGTCCTCAGAAAATTAAAAATAGAGCTCTCCTACAATCTAGTAATTGCACTACTGGGCATTTACCCAAAGAATGTAAAAATACTAATTTAACTTTTAACTAAAGGGATATCATATATGTACCTCTGTGTTTATAGTAGCATTTTTACGAAAGCCAAATTATGGAAGCAGTCCAAGTGCCAACTGATAGATGAATGAAGAAGAGGTGCTATATATTTATACAATGGAATATTATTCAGCCATAAAAAATGAAATCTTGCTATTTGCAATGACATGGGTGGAGCTAGAGACTATAATGCTAAACGAAAAAAGTCAGAGAAAGACAAATGCCACATGCTTTCACTCATATGTGGAATTTAAGAAACAACACAAATGAACAAAGGGAAAAAAAGACAAACCAAGAAATTAACTCTTACCTCTACAGAACAAACTGATGGTTACCAGCGGGGAGGTGGGCTGGGAGATGGGTGAAATAGGTGATGGGGACTAAAGAGTACACTTACCATGATGAAAAAAACCCAAAGAAAGAATTAAACTAGTAATATACAAAAAGAGAAAATTTAGCATTACAGAAAAATAAAGAACTTAAAAAAAAATTAAAAACTCAATACTCAGCGATAACCACTGTTAACCTCTTTCTGGAATTTGTGTATGTTTGCCCTTTAGGTGTCAGGCACTACCCTGATTCTTCTACTTTCATTCCAATAGCCGCAACCCTCTTGCTCCTTTGTCCTTCATTTCCCCCATGGGGCAAATTTCCAATTCCTGAGCATCTAATCATCAACCTATGTAATGTTTGGCTCTGGCCTGAAAAAAACTATTTAGAATGCTAATTTTAATCCCAAGGAGCTTGTTCTAATTTATATGTTTGAGATTCTGAATTTTCCAAACCTATGAAATACTAATTATTAAGTTAGAGAGGTATTTCCCACTAAATTAAATTAATAGACTTACTCATTTTATAGTTTAATAAGGGAGTATTAAAACATGAGCTGAACCTTATTTATAATTGCAAGAGAAGTGATAAATATCTAAATGCCATCAATAAGAGACTCTAGTAAAATAATGTACATCCACACAGTGGAGTGCTCTGAGTCCATTAAAATAGCTTGTTGACATAAAAAGAAAATAAACATGGCAAGATATTCACAACAAATTGTTGAGTGAAAAAACCCCAAATTTAGCATGGAACAGGGTATTTTGTTTGTTTCCACTGATGTAAAATTGGATACATGTGTATGTGCAAGCACAGAAAACTGGATAGAGGCAATCTATTTCTTTAATTCCTACTGTGTAAGATGTGCTCACTAAATACATTATGATAGATGTCCATGTCCTAGGGGAAAATCGGATAATGCATATAAATTGTATCATGCATGTTTGTGGGGGAACCCATTTGTTTGACTAAAAGTACTTTTTTCCTCCTCTCTAGAATAATGAACTACAAAGCAGGTTGGACTATTTAATAGAAACCCAGGCCAAGCCTGAGGTGGAGACCAGAGAGATTGGAGTGGGCTGTGATCTTCTCCCCAGGTATTTGGGAATTTCCTATTTTTCTGACTCAGATTCCTCTTTGACTTAAGAAAATACTTTATGGGGTTGTGATTACCAGAATTGCATTCTTTCTATCAAAAACATCTCTGCAAAGATAAATGGTAACTGCCGAGGGGTCTGGCTCATTTCTCTAGGAGCGGGAGCATTGTGCAGGGCAGGGGGTAGTGAAGAGAAGCGTGGCGAAGCCATGTCCGAGAGAGACTGGCCCTGTCAGGCAGTGCATGCATTTGTTCCCCCGTCCGTTCGTTCATTCACTCAGCAAACATCTGTTGGGTACCTTCCCCATGCGAGACGCTTATGGAGAGTAATGAGATTTGGTTCCTGCCCCACATGCAGTCTGGAAGGGGAGACAGACATGGAGGCAGACATTTACAACAGTGCAAGAGGGACCTGCGAGGTGCTTTGGTAACATAGAGGAGGGAGGATCTAAAGCTTGAACAAATTCATCTCATCCCTGGTGCCACGACACAGTCTAGTTAAGCACTGGCTCAGCATTGCAAATAAGCTGATCTGTTTCAGTCACGACAGATGAATAATAACCACAACTTAGTCTGTTCAGTTGCATTTCTGAGCTCGACGACTGACCTGTTTGTCCTGAAGCTGCCCCACACACCCAGGCCTGGGTCTCTCCCCAGTAAGATTAGAGTTGCTGACCCAGTAACTAACCCATCATCTCTAGGTGCTCAAAACTGTGCTCGGACCAAACAGGACATAAAACAAGTTGATAATGAGGTTACCTAAAGGTAACCAAAGTCACAAAGTACCTCGTGTACTGTGTGTAGGACGGTGAATTCCTGTGTGATCGGGGGCATTTCTGTGTGTGGTGTTAGATATTAGGCCAGAAAAATGTAGCTCCTGGAGCCTTGAATGGTTAGATCTGGTGGGAAACGGTGGGGAGCCCATCACCACACTGGGACGTTGAATACCTGGGTCCAGTCCTCCTCGCCAGCAGCAGGATGTGTTCAGGCCAGACTGCCTTTGCTGGGGCCTCTGTTTCCCAATTTGTAAAGTGAGTGGTTTAGAGTAGTTGATTTCACAGGTTTAACCAACTCAAGCAGGGAAAAAGCTACGTAAGTAGACTCGAGGTCTCATCAAGATGGGGGACAACGTCCATGATAAAAATATAGCCAAAAACAATGGTCATGTCCAGGGACTCCTTCTGAAATATAGTTTGGCCATTTCTCTCCTTTTTTATTTTTCAGGAACCAGGTGGTTTAGTCCACTTTAATTGCCCACATAATAAATCTTGTTTGGCTTAAGACGGGTACAAAACTATGTCTGAAACCAATAAATTGTTTGTTTTCTAATTCCCACATTTTGGCTTAAAACAAGGTTTTCAATTTGTATGCCGAAGGATAGCCCGAAGCAAACTTTTATGGCTAAGTTATGAAACCACAAAGTGGTTTTCATAATGGAAGTGCTGACAGACCCTTAACTTATGGCCATGGTGAACTTGGAAGCCACTTCAGCATCTAAAAGCAGCTTTTCCATAAATGTAACATTTGGTTTCCCCCAGGATCCATCTTAGCGCTTTCACTGCATAGGTCAATCAGCAGAGGAAATGAAAGCTACATATCCGCATTTCCGAAAAGGCAGGGTAAGATTCCATTCGTTTCCTCTCCGATATTTATTAAGCGCCTACTACGTGAAAGGTGCCATGCGGGTGTGAGTGGCAAGGAGCACGGGGTCTTTAGAGAGAATTCAGAGCAGTAGTTTCCCACCTGTGCTGCTCAGAGCTGCCTCGCTGCACGTTGGGCTCTGTGCTGGGGCTCAGGGAGAGGCCTCCGGATGCCTCTGGGGGTGAGAGGTGAGCAAGGAGCTGGCCTGCGGGGACCCTCCCCCTCCTGAAAAACAAAACAACACAAAACTTAGAAACTCAGCTTTTAGTGTGTTTTAGATGTTGGACCCCAAGTAAGATTTTGTTTGAATAAAACTGGAACCCCTCCCCCCACCGGTCGAGTTTAATCCCCATGTTTGATAGACTGCAGAATCGAGGCTCAGAGAGGTGAGTGATTCACTGGAAGCTGCACAGCCAGGATTGGAAAGAGGCCTTTGGCGTCCTGGTGCGGTACATGTGTCGTTTTAAAATACTAATAGAGTTCCTAAATTGTGTGTGTTCTAACAAAATTCCTGGTTCTTACGTGGACTTTGAACTTGCATCTAACTAATACAAGATCCCATGGTGTTTTCCAGAATATTTTGAAAATGGCCTCCTCCAAAATGTTTTAGATCAATAAAAGTATTGCATTAAGCCTTAATTCTGCACATGAGTTTTGTTCTCACTACCTGTTCTCGCACAAAGAACCTGGCAGTGTGGTCCAGTTAGGGCACCTCGGGCCATGGGGCTTTGCTGCCCACCAGCTGCCCGCTGAGCACAGCCTTGGGCAAGCTACTTAATCACTCTGAAGCCTCCATTATTTCATCCTTAAGATGGGAATGAAGAGGACAATATCAAATCTCATAGGGTTTCTATGAGGATTAAATGAAAACATATACAAAGCATTAAGCATGGTAACTAGTTAAGCACTTACTTAATAAAGAATAGCTATTATTACTATTAACTACACCAAAACTCTGATTTTTCATGTAAGACACTAGATCAAATATACGTGAATTTGGGGGTGCTAAGACAATTTCATTAATTTTTACTGGTGGTTATGATTGATAGTGCTTCAAGTCCGTAGCGCTTCAGCATGCATTAAGCTCTCCAATTAAACTCTCCGTGGTTTGAAACCCTCTACACAGTGCATAAAACCCCCGAAGGCCTCGTGATGGAGGCGGCCTCTGTCAGCTGAGATGTCAGAGTGGTCCCGGTGTATTCCGGGCACTGGGCACGCAGCCTCACGGGAGAGGAATGGGCCACCTCGGACTCATTTCTCCCTCTACCTGGCAGGCTTTCATGCTGTGCTAACAGCGTCTGACTTACAATTAGAGCTGCTTGATTTTTATGCTGGAAAAATTCGACATCAGCCTTTACTTACAGAGCCTGCAGGCCCCTTTTGTGACCTCCTCCCCACACCCCCACCACTTCTCCGTTGTTGCCAACACTGTGGACTCCGGTGGACAGGGACCCTGGGCTCTGCTCTCCAGCCTAGCACTTTCTTAATGCTCCATAAACATGGGTTGGCTGATCTGCCTCTCCCTGTATCTACAGCTCTGAGCAAATCCCTAATCTCTTTGAGTCTCAGTTTCTCAGCCAGAACCAGAAAATGCTGACAGTAATTCCCTCAGGAGCCTGCTGGGCTGGTGAAATGGGATACAGGCACAAAGTACCCAGCAGGGTAGGCACATTTTCCTATTTCCCTTGATGCTGCCACCACCTTCCCGGGCCCTGAGGTCAGTTCACTGCAGACACCTGTGTCCCAGGCCCGCCTCAGTGCCCGTATAGGGCTGTCTCCTCCCTCCTGTCCCACTGCCACCAGCCTGCTGGAGACCTGGGTTCTCTAGGTCTAGTCGACTATCACCGTCTGTCTCCAGTTTCTCCTCCTCAGTTCCTTTCCCTCTTTATCTAACCCTCGCATTCCATACATTTCTGGAAAGCAAGGATCTTACAACAGAGCCAAGAAGGGAGGAAAGAGGGGAGAAGGCACTCACTGTGATTTCAGAGGCTTTTAAACACCTATTTTTTAGAAAAGACTTGAGTTTGATTTAAAGGTTTGATACATGTTACTGAAAGCCACTGAGAGCAATTTCCAGTTGGCTAGCCTTCCTTCAAAGAGAAAGATGAAAAACAAAAAAACTTTTCTACTTGCCCCTTAGTGACACTTGGTCTCCAGCAAGCTCATAAATTATGTCTTAATAGGTGTGATGTAATGAAAAATATTCCCCGTGGTCAAAAGTGCCAGGCACATAGTAAGTGCTTTAAAATGCCAACATTTTCATACTTCTGTTGTAGAGACCAGAACACAAAGCAGCTTTTTGTCAAAGCTTCATATGCTGACTCTGCTGTTGTTTTCCCCAGGGGACCTGCCCCTTTAATGGAATAATAAAAGGTTACCAATAGCATTAATGTGTTAAAGAAAATGGTTGAATTTCAGTTCTGTGGTTGAAATCATTTGTGTTGTTGAAATCCTGTTGTTTCCTAGTGATCAACCAAATAAAATACCTCACTTCTTTTCGAAAGGTTGGGATATCAGAGCCTGTTCTTGAAACCTGGAAAGCCCACCTTTATAAATATTTCTGCATTTTACGGGCTTTTAGGATATTATCACCAGAGACCATTTCCGCTACATGGAATTTTCACAGTGGTTGGCACAAATCACCATCCAGCTTCTGCCCTGGCACGCCACTAAACTGCCCGCTCAGGTCACTGAGGACCCCTGAATTGCCAGATCTGTGGCAGGTGACACTCTGACCACTCACTCCTGGAAATCTCTTGTCCTCTGGTTTCTTTACTCATCCATACATTTCGTGATAGCTCAGTGCCTGGCCTGAGTAAGCTGCTGGAGTCATGAAGATGAGCGTGGTTTTCAGCCTTCAGGACACTGTAGCAGAGGATGTGCAGAACAGAGGGGACAACGGGGTGCTACCAGTGGTGTGTAAGAAGCCTAGGGGCACCTGGGTGACTCAGTTGGTTAAGTGTGGGCCTTTGGCTCAAGTCATGCTCTCCGGGTCCTGGGATCGAGCCCCACATCGGGCTCCCTGCTCAGTGGGGAGTCTGCTTCTCCCTCTGCCTCTCCCACGGCTCATGCTCACTCTCAAATAAAATCTTAAAAAAAAAAAAAGACTATATGACAGTCCTTTTCAAGGTGTATGTAGGGAGGGTAGTTTGGAGAGCATGGAAGAGACATACTGAATATGTTGGGGAGAGACGTGTGAAGTTTAAAATTCCCCCCAAGCTTCTAATACACCCCATTAAGAAGCTGTAAGCCAACTACCGTTGAAAATCACCACAGGGTAGTGGGAAGTGTTAACTGTTAGGAAAGTTTAGCAAAAGTGGACCTTGTGGAAGCAGAAAATTGAGCACCACTGCTCAAGGAAACAGACAAAAAGCACAAAAAGAAAGGTGAAGACTGCAGGACATGGTCATATAGAAGGTGACGTTTGGTTCAAGTCTTGAAATACAGGCAGGGATTCATCAGATCCGTTGCATTAGGGAAGCATTCAAGGCAGAGGGGACGACATGAGATTGACAGCGTGGCAACGGTGGCAGCTTTGTTTCTTAGCAAGGCCAGACGGGAGACAGGACAGGAGATGGCGGAGGGCCTTTAAGACCATGCACAGCAGCTCAGACTTCATCACACAAGCGATGGGGAGACTTTGAAAAAGAACGGTATTACGCTTCGATCACTGGAAGATGTCTTTGACAGCAAACTGGGTAAGGGATTTGAGGAGGAGGAAGACTCTGCTAACACTGGAGGGAGGGAGACCATTTAGAATGCTACTCCAGGATTCAGAGAGCGTGAACTAGACCAATGGCTGAGGGAATAGAGAAGACACCTGACAAAACAGTAGTTAACTTTGTGAATGACCGGTTATGGGCCGTTCAGGGAAGGGAGCTGGCTCCTGTCTCATACACGCAACTGGTCACTGCATTAGTGGGGAGAAGGAAGGTAGCTTCTGTTAACAAAAAGCCCACAGACCTCAGCTTAGCAAAATCAAGACGGATTTCTCATGTGACAGTACAAGGCTACCCGGCATGGGCCTCACTACACCCAGTTACTCAGGAGCCTGGATTCTTCCAGCAAGTCACCCTGCCTGGGCCGCCACTATATCCGCAGCATGAAAGGGAAGAGACTGGGCATGAAGGATTATGTAGGAGGATTTTACAGGCTAAACCTATGAGTAATATACATCATTTCCGTCCATTTAGTCACATGGCCCATCAAATTACAAAGGACGCTAGGAAAGGTAGTTATATGTCCAGGAGGAAAAAGAAATGGGAGACTTTGTCCATCTCAGCCACCAAATCCTGGTTAATTCTACGTCCCCAGTGTCTCCCTACCCTCTCCTTGCTACTTCACCTCCAGCGCTACAGTTAGAATTCAAGTTCTCTTGATCTCTCTCTCACCAACTAAATAGCAAAAAAAATCTCCTAAGCTTCTGCCTCCAGACTAACCCCTCTGCAGCCAACCCTCAGCGGTGCCAAGGAATCTTGCTACAATAAAAAGATGAGCATATCCTGCCCCTCCTTACAAATCTTTAGTGACTCTGTGTCCCCTTCTGAACTCCTTAGCAGGACACACAGGGCCCTTCTCCACCAGGCCTCGTCTTCTGCCACTTTGCACCATGAACTCTTTGCTCCAGTCCTACCCAACAGGTCTCCTTTCCATGCCCACCGCCCTTGTGCTCACCCTTTTTGGCCTTTGCACAGCCTATCCCTTCTGCCTGAATTCCCTTCTCCTTGACCACCTGAGGAGTGCCTCGGCACCCTGCAAGATTCCCCCTCTCTCTGCACATTTCCAGATGCCCTCCTAAGTGCTGCTAACTCCTTCTGCCCTCAGTGTGCCCATAATATGTTAATTCTTGTATTGCTCAGGGTCCTGACAGGACAGGAAGACTGAAGATACTTAGATGAAGGGACTATTTATGAAGGTTTGGGCAGTTCTGAGAGAAGTGAACAAGGGACAATGGTGTACTCTGGAGCTAGCCCAGTGGAAGCTGTTACCAGCCTGGAACTGAAGAGGCAGAGGGAGGAAGCCAGGAGGACAGACAAAGGGGGGAGCTGTAAGCTGTGGCCTTTGCTAGGGGAATGCCGCCAACTACCAAGCTGCAGCCTGGCCAGGAAGGAACGAAGATCCTGACCTCTCTGTCCTTCCAGTCTCTCATCCCCTGCTACCAGTGCCCAACTGGTCAGAACCAACTGGAAGCTAAGGGGTAAGGAGATGCTGACCGTCAGCTTCCCAAGGGCAGGCACAGAGTGAGGTGGAGACTGGAGAGTAATCTGACGGGCAAATGGAGACTATCCAGCACAGCTCACTACGCATCTCTTACAGTACCTAACACATTCTATTACAGTTGTGTAGATCTCTTTCCCACCAAGTTAGGAGTTCCCAAAATACACGGTTTTTTATTTTTCTGAATTATCGATGCTTAGCACAACCTTTGAAAGTTGCTAAAGGGTAGCTTGGGTGGCTCAATCGGTTAAGCGTCTGATTCTTAATTTCAGCTCAGGTCATGATCCCAGGGTCCTGGCGTGGAGCCCCGCATTGGGCTCTGTGTTCAGCAGGGAGCCTGCTAAAGATTCTCTCTCTCTGCCCCTCCCTCTGCTCAGCTCTCTCTTTCTCTCTCTCAAATAAGTCAATCTTAAAAAAAAAAGTTGCTAAAAATGAAGGCTGCTCTTATAATATTTAAATGCAAGATTCAACTGACTTCATCAGTTTATAAAATTGTAGGCTACAGTGGTGGCAAAACTATTTCCTAGAGCTGTCTTACATGAAGAGCACAGAGAGTTTTGTTCCCTCTTCCTAACCTGCCTTTTCTCATTTCTCAGCCCAACAGGTAGGACTCGTGAAATCTCGATGCCTTCCAGGAACTATACCCCTTACACACGGGTCTTGGAGTTAACCATGAAGAAAACTCTGACTTAGGCACGTGGAGACACTTTGTACAGATGGACAAAGGCCCTAGAACCATGCGGCTCGACGTCTGGGAAGGGTGGCTGCTGCTTCCCCCCTATACAAGTTTCAGCCAGAAAGGAGACTGAGGTTCTGATCTACTTCTAAAACATAACATGAAGGAAAAGTGAGGTGAAAGGGGAGGGCAGGAAAGAGAGCTTCTGAGGTCATATTTCAAACACCTAGCCATGCTTTACTGGGCCATCATTAGCTTTCCGAGTAGACACTGACATTCTGTTAGGAGAATTCCCTCACAATTTATTTTCTGGTTTACTAGCCTTCGGTTGGGAGGAAAAAGGGCATTAATTTGAAATTTCATGTTATTCACGCCAGGATCATTTGTTACAGCATGAAGGTTTTATTCGCCCATAAAAGTATTAGAGGCAATGTTTCTCTGGTGCCCAGAAGCCCATCTACAGGCGCAGGGGCACCTGGGGAGACCTGACCCTGCCAGGGAAGGGTGTTCTCTCCTCTTGGTGCCCAGGATCTCTGTGGGGCTTTGGGAGCCACGGGTGGAGCCTGGCCTCCTGCGGGCACAAGTGCCTCATTCTGACGTGCTAATCCCTTGGTTTAATTTGTGCCTTATGCCTTCATGGGTCTCACTAAAATCAGTGTATTTATTGCACCTGTGTTTTTTTTTTTTTCCTTTCTCACTTTAACTGAAAGAGAATTTATGTATGTTATGGACATGTAATCATTTAATGTTTTCAGTATCAATTGGTGTTTTTGTTAAATGAATAATTTGTTCATGCATGCTCTACTCTGATATTATAACCTATGTCACATGTTTAATAAATGCCATATATTTTGTTCTACCTACGTTGTCTCAATTTCATCCATGACCAGGTAGAAGGGGTAGACAGCAGAATGGGGCTTGGGAATGTCCACGCCCGGGCACAGTGATCTTTCCATCGGTACAGTCCATAGAAGCATTTATAAACCATAAGATAGAGTGTGTGTGTGTGTGTGTGTGTGTTTAAACCCTGAAATTTATCTAGTTAACTCTAGTATTACATAGTAATTTTATCTTCCTGAAATGAGTTTTGTATGCAAGGTTTTGTGCTAAATAAAAAAAAATAACATCCTATCATAACGCCTCTATCAATATTTTCATTTCAATCCTTAGCTTTCTTAAAACACACACATACTATTTATTTTGTTTTGTTTTTAAAACACACATGGCACTATATTGCAAAGTAGAATCGTGATATTTAGGAACGTGGGCTCTGGAGACTGAGCTCAGTCACTAGTGTGTGCTTTGGGCAAGTTATAGAACCTCTTCAAGCCCCTATTAGATGGGATCTTAGCTGGAGTTGGTGCAAAAATTTAAATGAGTTAATATCCATGAATTCTAAAATAGTGCTTGGCACACAGCAGGCACTTAATCAATGCTATCTCATTACATACTTTGTAACCACTTTTCACTTACTATATTGTGATCACTCAATACAGATATAGATATGCAATCTATGCCACTGTTTCTTAGTTAACTGGATTCCGTATTACTGATGTACTATAGTCTACTCGACCTATCCACTCATGTTGGAATTTTGGAGGTTGTCTTTACTTTTTAAAGCAGTCCTCTGATGAATCATCTTGTACATACACCTTTGTACACTTGCCTAATTACTTTCTCAGGATAAATTCCTAGAAGAGGAATCGCTGTGTCGGGTCAAAAATTATGCAAACTTAAGTCTTTCGGTGCATGTGGTCCAACTCGTCCTATTGAAATTTGTGTCCATGTAAATTCTTACAACAAGATGAGAATGGGGTTTCCTGACCCCTTGGCCAACACTGGGAACGAGAAATGAAAGAGTGAATAAAGTTCCTTCAGGATATTGCCTTTGGATCCCTGAGCTGAGGGACTGTGCAGGTGTAAGCTGCAGGCCTGTAGGTGTCCCCAGGGCCCAGAGAGAACATGGGCAGCAAACAGGAAACAGGCCTGGGCTTCGAAGGAGTGGGCTTTCCCCCAGGATCCTGGAATCAGAGAAGGCCTGCTGCTTAGTCAGAGGCAAAGAGCCAGCCACGGAGACAGAAAAAAAATTCAGGCCATGTGACTGAGTTTGAGTCTGGGTGGGACCTGTCCCAGAGGGCAGATTTCGGGGCTGGCAGGGCAAGAGGGACACTGGGGAACTGCTTGGAGTTGCATGATACAACATGCCCTCCTCCCAGACTAGAGGGTGTACCAACCAACGCTGGCCCTGAACTGGTGTTGAGTCTACCCCGGGAACCCTCTCCTCCCCAGTAAATGCTATCTTCCTGCTCCAGGAGCTCTAGGGTGGTCCCTCAAGGACAAGAGGTGGGGTGGGGGCGTGTGACAGGAAGGGCAGGATTCCTTCCTGTCTTGGCTCAGGCCACATCAGACCATAGCACTACTTGATAATCCAGACTCAGAGGCCCAATTCAGTTCAACCAGCGCATGCCCAGTGCTGCCTGCCAGATGCGGGGAATACAGGTATGTGCACCTTGAGACCCTCTCCTCTCCAAAACTGTTGCCAGGGAGTTTGTTTCCTCCTGACCTCTACTGTCTCTGAATCCCAGGGGGACTTTTTTCTGAGGCTTCTCTTGTCCTCTTACATCTAATGACTGATCATCATGTCCATTTCCTGTCTCTCCCATGATGTGAGCTCCTTGGGGGTAATTTCCCATAAAGGAGGGGACTCATTCCAAACGTCGATAATCACGAAGAAATCTACAAATGGAAAGTCTTCCAGAAAAAGCCCTGGCTGGGGAAATACAGGAGACCAAGAGTTACTGAGTTAGGCCCAGCATATATCCACTAAATCCTTGCAACCACTCATTCTGTGTGGGAGATGTTACTAGTGCTATTTTGTGGACAAGGAAACTGAAATTCAAAGAGATGAAAATCGTCTGAAACCACGCAGGTCTGATTCCAGAACACAGGTGGAAAGCCTGGAGTCAGTCTCAATCCTGCCACTAAGTCACAATACCCATTTGGTCAGGCCTGCTTCAGGCTCAGTACTCCCATAAGCAGTTTTGCCTAGAAATGGAATTACATTCCCCTCGTAGGCTGGCTGTGCAGATCACGTGAGAGAGCGTGGAAAAACTTTCCAGCACTGCCGCAGAGACATGCCAGCAGTTGATACTTGCCATTATTACTATAATTACTGGGAAGGAGCTGTTGCATCGTGAATATTTGCAAATCTAAGGATTTCCTCCTATTGGACACAGACTAGAGACTCAATGAATACTAGTGAGTGGGATTGTGCAGGAAGGAAAACAGGGGAAAAAATGTGCCTGGATAAACAGATTAAATAAACTGCAGTCTCCTTTTCCTCATATGCGAATTTGAGGGTAACCCATTTGAATCTGTCAGAGAAGGGAAAGCCCCAAAGGGAGGCTGGAGATGTGTTTCTGGAAAGTGGGGCAGAGGCAAAAAGACCAGAGAGAGACCAGCCACCAAATTTTGGGGTAATTTGTTGGACAGGATTAGATTACTAATACATGGTGGAGATTATATTTAGCACCATTTTTTGAAAAGACTACCCATTTTCCCCTGAATCACTTTGGTACCATTGCTGAAAATCAACTGACCATATTTGCATCAGTCTATTTCTGTACTCACTACTTCGTTATATTGATCTACTTGCCCATCTTATTCTAAATAAGGCTTGAAGTCACGTGGCATAGGCTCTCTGACTTTGCTCTTCTTTTTCAAAATGGTTTTGACTATTCTAGAGCCTTTGTATTTCCATGAGCTTTACAGTCTGTCCATTTCTACGAAAAGCTCTGGGACTCTGATTGGCATTGCAACGAATGGACAGATCACTAAGGACAACACCAAGACTTCACTGCTGAGTGGGAAGCCTGGGTGGCTCAATCGGCTGAGCATCTGACTCTTGGTTACAGCTCAGGTCTTGATCTCATGGGCCCTGGGATGGAGCCTCCATGGAGGGCCTGGATGGGCTCCTTGCTCAACATGGAGCCTGCTTAAGATTTTCCTCCCCCTCTCCGTCTGCCCTCCTCCCGCTTGCATTCTCTCTCTCAAATAAATAAATCCAAAAAAAAAAAAAAAAAAGAGCTCTCTGCTGAGTGTCAGGCCAACTTGGAGCAATATCACAGCCTAGCTAGTAGTACAAGGTCAGATCCTGAATGTTGGGGCTGCTTCTCCCTTCTTCAATTGGAAAGGTACCAGGTAAAAATTTCCATAATGTATTCTGATAAAGGTATAGTATAATCTTTGTGGAACTCCGAACAAAATATTCTAAGAAACATTAATTTGTGCCCAAGGGCCATAAAACTCATGTAATTTGAATGCAATAAAATATAAATAAATAGCTAACAGTTCTTAGGGGTTTTCTTTTCATTTTTCAACACATACTTTCGAGTTTTAACATACAGCATTTACAGCATTCACCTTCCTGAATTAGGGCTGGGAGGGGGTTCAGAAATAATTAGTAGGCAATTTTTTGGCCCTGGGACTTTTCTTGTAAATGTTTTCTTTGGCAGCCATACTCTTGAGAACAGGAAGTTACTCTCTTGTTACAGATTTAAGACTTTTCTGAGCCAAATAACAGAAAGCTGGATTAGTTCTGAAATGAAGAGGGGAAAAAAAAAAAACAACTCTAGGCTCTTGCTGGAGATTAATGACATCTTGCAAATATTTTAATTCTCTCCTTTCCTCTTAACTTGCCACCTCCTAAACAAAACACATTCAGCCTGAAAAAACTTAACTGGTCACTTTGTGGCCCAACCCTAAAATAAAATATCTTTATGGTACCCACGAATTTATTTAAACATTTGGGGGGGTGGGGAAGGAAATTAGGGCTGTCTCAAGTTAACCTTTTTTTGTCCCCAAATCCCCAAAATGGAACTGAAAATAGAAAATATAGTCATAAAGACACTGATGTTTCCACGGTGATCATAAAGATTCATCATTTTCTTTGACTTTAAAAAAATTTTTTAATAGATCAAAGTATTATAATGTAAAAAATGTATTATAATGTAAATGTAAAAAGTATTATAATGTAAAAAATGACTGTCTGAAATGCTTACAAATAATTCTTTAGGAAATGTTCAAAATAACAGAATTATAACCTTTGGCTACAGCACTTAATAGTCTAGGTAACTGGTTTCCTCCCAGAAAAGGCTGTCTTTTTGAGTTAAAATTCACCATTTACATTGAATTCTACAGGAAAAAAAAAAGTTGTAACCTCAAATTAATAATCTAGGGGAACATTAATTTTATAAATTATCTGAGAATCATTTGTGGGATTCTTTTTTTATTTGTTTAACGATTTTATTTATTTGAGAGACAGTATGCAGGAGGGGCAGAGGGTGAAAATCTCCAGCAGATTCTCCCATGTGGGGCTCGATCCCAGGACTCTGAGATTATGACCTGAGCCGAAATCAAGAGTCGGACGCTTAACTGACTGAGCCACCCAGGCGCCCCATTTGTGAGGATTTGTAAAACACAGAAGACCTTACGAAAATTGACATTTGCAGGTAAAGAACACTCTCCTATAACAAGTATATATCTTGTACGAGCGAGCTAGGAAGTTTCCGTGGGATTAGTTATAGCCTCGCAGAAAAGAAAAATGTTGGGCAAACTTCGTCATTTATACTTGCATGACACACCCAAACTCAAATGCTCTTGTGCCCAGGGTCTGCACAGAGGTGCAAAGGGTCTGGTGTAGGATAACAGGGGTGAGTGGCTGTTGGGGGAATGTTCACCCAGATGATAAGTACATGCCCATCTTAAAGTCACTCAAATTCATGATTTTGAGAAACTCGGTCCTGCCAAAAAAAAAAAAAAAAAAAAAAACCATCTGTAGACTGGATGTGGCCACAGACCCACAATTTGCAACCCTTTATTTAAATTATCTAATTTTTTCCCTATGCATTATAAAAAAAATACTTATTCCTTCAAAGCACCTTTTTCTCTCATCTGCTTGAAATGATGTTCCTCCCACATCATTCATTATACTCTGCTTGTCTTCTATTTTGACAACTTCAGGGTTTTTTCTTAAACCTCATAAACAATCTTAAATTACTCAGAACTGTCATCCACTAGATATAAAAATTAAATTAAGCCCAAGAACTCTAGGTGATGGAAGACACTATCCAGTTCCAGAAGATACGGGCAAGTATGGGAGTACAGCAAGGGTTGATAAAACCTGAAACGTCATCAATGTTGGATGAATATTTATTTAAAGGGAGCTACCTGCTTCCTGGTTTACTGCATACCAAATATTTCTTCTCAACATTTATGGGCTTAAATAGATGCAGATGTTGCCAAAGAATGTATCATAACATTAATCATCCTAGAATCATATAATTTAAGCGTTGAAAGGCATCTTGGAGTTTGTCTGGTTCAATACCCTCATTTAAAACCGGAGAAAATGGAGACCCAGAGAAATTAATGGACTGGCCACAAAGTTAGCGGTACGGAAACCCTCTCCCCGCAAAAACACAGTTGGGGATTGACAACCACCCCTTCAGTTCTCGAATCTGGATCACCCTCACTGTCCTATATACTAGGCTTAACTATTTTCTCCTCCAAATTTTTAGGAAGAAAATCAAGGACTTTTTCTTTTTCTGAATAATTCTCCCAACTACATATTCCATGGGCGTCCCTTGCACCTCTCCCCTAACATCCCCTAGCTGAAGCTTTTCAGAGTTGTGTTCTTTTTTGTGCAAGACAGCACTTTAAAGGTGACCAGACACTTGATTCTGGCCAGGTCTCGTGAGAGGAGACACGGAGTCAGCGTTCTCTAACTCCATCCTCCCGCTGGCCAGCAGTGTCTTTATTTCATAGCATCTGATAGACATCAGACTCCAAAGACTGAGATACATGGTGTGCTGATGTTGTAGTGGAGGCCCGGTTCTTCTTTCCCTCCATGAAAGGCACAACTCTGAACTCCCTCCCCTGTAACACTTGAAAGGAAAGGAAATTATACCATCTCACCCTTCTGTGACTTTGCAAATTACCTCCCTTACTCTCCTTTTCTGTTTTCTGGTAAATATATGTGCAAACCATCTTTCCTCGAGCACAAGTGTAAACACACCTATCTGAGTGTATTTTTTAATGAAGTAATTTTATAGCCATCTTTTGGTAAACAGTGTACTCCCAAGTCTTATGAAAGATCTTTGACAAGGTCCATGCACATATAGGAGGTCTGCCCTCCAGCATGGAATTGGAACCAATTCCAAGCGAAGTTTGGTTTTGACATTCTTCCTTTTTGCCTGCTCTCCGTATCTTCCCAATCCTGGATAGGAGGTCCTCTGGGGTCTTCCTGCTATGTAAACCCTGTTGTAATACTCTCTGTGGTCTACTCTTCCTCTCCGATTGCTCGAAATTCTATTTCCTCCCTTGCTCTCCTATCGAATTCCACTCTTTTAGTGTAGGTTATCACCTTCGCTGGCCTTTTGTCAGACAGCTGTTTGGAACCAATTCGTACTCAGGTGTAAATGGCTGATAGGCCACGACCCTTTTAGAAATCTCTATGGTCTCAAAGGAAGATCCTTGTTAACCTAGTAATCTTATTGCTGGAATTTCAGTCCGTGTGTCAAAGGGAAGTGAACTAAGTCAAGGGGAGGGGAAGATATTTTAAATCAAGAGTCTGTCTTGATTCTGACAAGATTCCGTCTCCTAAACTGAGGGGAGGGGCCTCAGCTACAATGTCTATATAGTCTGTACCACAGATCAGTGAATGTGATCTTACAAGAACATTATTTTCTGGTTCGTGAGTTTGTTCATATGAAAAAAATCACAGAAAGATGTTATTCAATCATAATCACACATCTAACCAATAATCTTCATTAAATTTGTTAAAGGTAAAATTACTTGAAATTTTTGAGAATCAACATTTAATTCTTTTTCCCCTAAAATCTCTCTTCCCACAGTATCTCAAACATCATAAAACACTGTGGTGGCCAGAAATGGGAGATTTGTCACCAAATAACACTCAGCCATGTGAAAGTCTGAAGAGAAAAGAATTCTTTCTCTTCAACTTGAACCTTATTTGGCCGGGATTTTCTCACCAGAATCTTCCTATTTTTTTTCCATGGGCAACTGCCCCCTTGATTAATCCCATTTCCCTCAGTCTTAGGTTTTCCAAGCAGCTGAGCAAACAAAGATGCAGGCGTCCATTTTAACGTGCTTCCTCCCTCCAGCCCTCTGGGATGGGCCGTCTGTTCATCCGGCTCGTAAACCAATGGCCTGAATGTGCTCGGAGAAAGCAGCAAGGATCTTCCGTCAGGATTAATTTTAATAGGCCACAGTCTGTTATTCGGGAACCACAGCCCTGGTAAATGGCTTTAAATTACTATTTGCTGATAAAGAGGGAGATAGGAGTTGAAAATTTGGTTCCTCATTTCAAACAGTTTGGATAACTAATGCAAGAATTTACTTTTAGTGTGGAGTACATGCACTTTACAGCCTAAGCCCCTGGGTAGCTGAGGAAAATCTTTTGTTGCAGTGGGATCACAGTAAAATACAAAGAGGGAAAATGTGACATTTTGTAGAATAGAATTTTAGAGCTGGAAGGGAAATGAAGAATTTATCTGGGAATTTCTCAGCATAAGGCTTCCGATGGAGCTTTTGTCTGATTTCTGTGCAGAGAAACTTTATCCCTACCGTCCCTTCCACTGTTCTGTCTCCCTCCCTACCAGTTCCTTTCTTTTCCTTTTTTCACTCTGCTTTTTTCATGCCTGATTCCACTTCCCTTTGCCTTCTTTATTTCTCTCCCCTAACTGGCCAGGCTCCTGCCAGTTATTTGCGAAGTTCTGTGCTAAGGGACAGGCAGATGAGGCTGCAGGACGAGGGGCAGGAGGTCCCAGCACTCGTGTCTCCCTCTGTAAAGTGGGGCTAGTCTCCAGTGCTCTACTCATCCGAGAAAGCAGTGTGGGGACTGACTGGAGGAGCAGCTTTGATAAACGGTGCACAGACGTCAGCCATTATTGTTCAATGAAGTCTAAGGTTTACTATTCTTTATTAATTTTTCATTAGCTGCGGCTGCTATGGTTTAAAGTTCAGCATGTGCCATTCCCAAATGAATGCTTAAAAAAAAAACACGAAAGAAAATAAAATTTGCTTCAAACTTATGACTCTTGGTTCCCATGTCTTCCTCACATGCCCAGTACACAGCAAGTGGCACAGCAAAGGCCAGCCCTCCCTCTCCTCAGTCAGCCCTCTTCCCCTGAAGTCATGACGGACCCTTGATGTTCCTAACAGTCTGATGCTATCGGGCTCTGTATCAGTCAGGGTTCGTCAGAGAGACAGATGCAGAAGCACATGTGCGTAGATAATCATGGGAGCCAATTCCTTAAAATGAATCTCAGAAAAAGGGATTGGGCTCACGTGACTATCCCTGCAGGTAGGCAGCAGGCTGGAGAGCCAGAGGAAGGCTGATGTGGGAAACAAAGGCAGAAGAAAAATTATTAAATTTCCTTACTCTCTACAGCCCATTGACAGACAAGTCCTTGAAACAGGCAGAGTGACATTCCTCTAGGGACTCAACCGCCTCAATGTTCATACTTTGCTAAGTGCAAAAGGCAATCCTAGCCTAACCTCCCCCACCCCCACCCCGCCAACTAGGATCCTGTAAGTCTACTTTAACGTATAACAATTCCTTCGGAAACTTCCTTTATCTCAAATCCCCCCCTCCAAGCTAGGTGTTGACAATCATCCCCCAAGCATACGGCCCACCAATATACATCTGAAGGGTCTCATGACTAAGGTTTCATTAGACAGTAATAAATGACCTTTTCCCAACAATAGCTAGCCCCCTCAAGGTCCTGGAAACCTTGCTTCCAAAATTCCTTAGAGACTTACGCTATCCCTAACCCCCTCCCAACTTGAGGGTATAGAATGGGCCACTCCTCATGACCCCGGCGCAGCTCTTTCTGCCCACGGGTCCTGTCCCTGTGCTTTAATAAAAACACCTTTTTGCATCAAAGACATCTCAAGAATTCTTTCTTGGCCATCAGCTTCGAACCCTAACATCTTTCCTACATCATATGGCACCCAAACGTGGGGCTTTGAGTCCAGAAGCTCATCTGGACTCTGAGCCGCGGTGCAAACTTGGTGAGTACTTTCTCTCCTCTCCCATTATTCTCATTCCAGGGGCTCTTCAAGGAGTACGGTCTTACTGGAACAACTTCCTGCCGACTGCTCAGGCTGCAGTCCTCTAGCCCCATGGTTACTCTGCGGGGAGGAGAAAGACTGCCTTTTGGTGGGAAGTGAGTACCCTGGCTGGAATGGTAATAAGACCTGGAAACCTGACGTCCTCTCTTTATTCCTGTCCTTATACAAAGTTGTCTGTCTTGGGCATGGGACAGCCACCTAAGTGACTAGCACAGCTGCCAATCTTAAGACTCCCATGCAAGGTTTCCTCCTGATTGATCTAATGTGATCCCCTTCACATCCCTGGTCTAGCTGCTCCGGCCACGGGAACTCCACTGGGAGCTGGCCGAAACCAGTACCCGACTGAATTAAAACCCAACCAGGGACCATTTCCTTAGGGAAGTTGGCTGTAAAGACCACGGGTATTAGAATGTCACTTAGATCATGATGGATTTCCATCTTTACTGTTTTCTGTCAATGTCCTCCACTAACTATTAAAGATACAAAATTGGGTAATTTTCCCTTGTAAAAGCTTTCTAGCATCTCCCATGGGTTAAAATGGCAGGGCAATACGCAACCTTCAGAGCATATGATGGCACAGCACGGGTATTTCAGTCCATTCACCAGGCACCTATCGGCAGCCTAGGATGCGATGGGGTCGGGGAGAGATGCTGGCATCCCACCTATGGGCCTTTTATGGCAGGAATGTCTTCGCAGGAAAGCAGGATTGTGATCAACAGCGATGTCTTGGGGGCGCCTGGGTGGCACAGCGGTTAAGCGTCTGCCTTCGGCTCAGGGCGTGATGCCGGCGTTGTGGGATCAAGCCCCACATCAGGCTCCTCCGCTATGAGCCTGCTTCTTCCTCTCCCACTCCCCCTGCTTGTTCCCTCTCTCGCTGGCTGTCTCTATCTCTGTCAAATAAATAAATAAAATCTTAAAAAAAAAATTTTAATAGCGATGTCTTGCTTGAGGGACCCCTCCAGTCGCTTTTGACACACAGGAACCTCTGACATATCCTTCATGGGATGCCACCCAGGAGTCAGGGAGGATGCTGTAATGGACATTCTTTACTTTTCTGGGAGCATGGCCTCAGTAGGCTTCTTTGGTTCCCAAGGATTCTCTCTTGGGGTGCCTTTTAACCCACTGGAAACAATTCAGATTGCAAAATTTAGGAAAGGACTGAGCTTCTTTAACACTGCATGGTCTCAGAGTAGGATCTGTCACTTAGATCTCCTCTGCAGGAAACAGGGCAGAATTTGTTTGTCTGAATGTGTCTGGTTAGCAAACCCCCTCCTGACATACTGGATGATAATGATCTAAATAGGCCTCCTCTGAGTAAACCCAGGTTGCTGGAAGAAACACAGACCATCCCCAGCAAAGGGGACTCTGACACACACTCTCTCTCACTGTTCTTACTAATAGACATGGGGTCTTCTCCCTCACTCATTTCCCGGGTTAATGGCTATAACTAGAGCCAACTGTGGTTAGTCTCCCTCGGGACGGGGACTTTAAGGAATATTCCCAAGCAGCTGCCGAAACTGCCTTTGTTTCTGGGAAATTCCCTGTCTTCTCCAGCCTGACTTGGACTGCCTATTCCCCCTTGTTGGTGGGAAAACATGGCGTCTGCTCCTCTGTTGGAGCTGATGAGCTCTACAACCCGGAACCCTTTCTCTGCCTTCAGGCCGCACTTTGTCTCTTCTGTCTCCCCCTCTTCCTTTCCACACCACCTTGGGTGTGGCCTGCATAACTGGCTTCTAACCCACCCTCAGTGCCTCAGGCACCATGGCTTCTTCTCCCTTTACTGTCAGGGAGCAAGAAAAGCACCCCCTGGACCTAACACTACCTACTCCAGATTTCCCCACCAGTGTCTCAGGTAAAAATTGACAATGGGGAAGATTCAAGTGGAACATAATTCAATATTTATTTTTTTTTAATTTATTTTTTTAAAGATTTTGTATTTACTTATTCGACAGAGATAGAGACAGCCAGCGAGAGAGGGAACACAAGCAGGGGGAGTTGGGAGAGGAAGAAGCAGGCTCACAGCAGAGGAGCCTGATGTGGGGCTCGATCCCATAATGCCAGGATCACGCCCGGATCCGAAGGCAGATGCTTAACCGCTGTGCCACCCAGGCGCCCCGGAACATAATTCAATATTTAAACTGAGTTAAGTTTGTTGGTTTAATTAAGATAGACATGTCTTTCAAGTTATCAGCAGTAAAAGTGAAACTTTTATTCTATCGAGGTTTGCTGAAGGTCAAATAAGCTCATGTCATCTCTGCTACAATTTGTTAGCAAAAAGATGATTTGAAATGATGGGTAATTGTCTGTGTCAAAGTTTTCATCGGTACTTGTTTAGATAGTCTTTGGTAACCTGACACTTTAAAGTTTTGCTTGGATGATAAATGGGATTAGGTTCGTTGGACATCTACATCTTTTCCAAGTGGGATAAAGTGCTAAGTCACTGATTACTAGATGTAGGTTTGTGCTTTTGACTTATTGCAAAGAAACTAACGATATTTAAATCTGTTGGTAAACATGTTTTGTGCTTAATTGATTCATAAATTTGCCCTCTAAACAATTCCAGTTACTACTTAGTCTTCACTGGAGACTAAGGTTTCTAAGAGTGCAAAATTCTGCTAAATGTAAGTAAGACTGATGGAAATAAGGGAAACAACTCTGTATGTAGAAAAGTAGAAGATATGTAAGAAAGATATACGGAATGGGAATGCATTTTTGTTGAAGGTAAAAGAAGGTAATTTTGTCCTGAGACTGGTTGTTTGGAAAGAAATGGCCTGGGACAAAATCTGAATGCAAAGGATAGTTGTAGGTTTATGAAGGGAAAACTTTGGAATAGAATTTTAGGTGTGGTCAGGATGGACGAATATCGAAATGAATGGATTTTAAAGTACACTGGTATAAAACTGAAAGTCTGCTTTCTCTCTGTTCAAAAAGACAAGTTTTCTTGAATTGTTGGTCTGCTCTTGATAAGAAAATGTAAATAACTGTTTTCTCTTTGCGTCCCGATAAACCAGTTTGTACGTTTTGCCTTTATCAGGTCTTTGACGATCCCTAATCCTATTTAGGCCTGTGCTTTAAAACTTTCTAAGGTTTTAACAAACTTCCCCAAGATTTAATCATGAACAAAATCTCACTGACTAATTAGGCTTGTTTGTTTGGTATGTCACGTTCTGGTAAAAGGTCATCATCACTTGATATTCTGGCTACTGAAGTCAGGTGTTACAGAAATAACAGTTTCCTTGTCAACTGCTTCATAATGAACTCTCATATCAGATCATTAACAATGTCCATTTCCGAATTTCTGTCATTTATAATTGTTCTTATTATCTTGCAAAATCAGTTTCATCTTCAAGGAAGTTCATATGAAGGACTTTTAGGACAAATACAGGTATTCGATATCTTTAAAATTCTAAAACTGAAATGGGTAAGAATTTACAGGACTAACTAAAAAGCTGCATTCAAACTGAACAAGAATTAGTAACATGGGATTAAATGAACTAAAAAAGATGATTATAAGTTTTGTGGCTCTTGTCTGAAACATTGCTGGTTCTCTAATGTTTACTCCTCCAGATTAAGGAAACTTTCTCTTAAGATATCTATGACTTATGGGGCGCCTGGGTGGCACAGCGGTTAGGCGTCTGCCTTCGGCTCAGGGAGTGATCCCGTCGTTATGGGATCGAGCCCCACATCAGGCTCCTCCATTATGAGCCTGCTTCTTCCTCTCCCACTCCCCCTGCTTGTGTTCCCTCTATCGCTGGCTGTCTCTATCTCTGTCGAATAAATAAAATCTTTTTTTTTTAAAAAAAGGATATCTATGACTTATAAAAACGTGATAAAGTATTCATTTATGAACAAATTGAAGCATTTAACTTTTCTCTCTACCTGAACCCTCCAAAATTCAAAAGGTCTCAGTAAGTATTCTTTCTTCCATGGCAATCATAGTTATTTGCATAAGTTCAATAAGAATCTGTTCTCCTTGTAACAGGACACCACTGGAAACATTGGTTTGTTTTTTTTTTTTTTTACCAAGGCTTTGACTGGAATGTCATCTTTGAGAAAGACATGCATAGACTTAGATATGACCAAACAGCTTTCAGGAACTAAGGTTGACTTTATGAAACCTGGAGCCATAAAGCCCCCTGGAAATGTTGGCCTGATACCTTGCTTACAGAGTTCCCAGCAGCCTCACCAGGTGAGTAAAGAATGTCACTTCCTGGCAGGTGCAGGAACCTCAGGATATATTGGGGACCTCGTGAAGAGGAATCTGCCCAAATCCACAGGTATTGCAAGCATGTCTGATGGCAAGTACTTGGCTTGGCTTCTGGCCTGGAGAAGCTACTAAAAATTCAACCTAGAGATTCCTTATAAAAAGTTCCAGAAAAGAAGATTCTAAAAGAGCTGTGTGTTCAATCATTATTCTTGCTGAGTTTATGTAAATGATTAGGCCAATTTTGTTAAAACTGGACTTATTTTTTCAAATAAATTAGTCCTGATTTCGCTCTGATAAAACTGAGGGTTATTTTAGAGAGAAAAATTATGTTTCAATAACACATCTTTGTGGATGTTAAATCCTAGTTCTGATTGTCTTTAAATGTTTGCTGTTTACCTAAGCTAGACAACTTTAAGTAAACTTCAGAGAAACTGCATATTAGCTCATGTAGACAATCTTCGTGCTTTTTATTCTGTGGGGCTAATAACAGGACCCCATGGGCACATGATTATTTGAACAACTGGAAAACGGGATTGATTCCCCAACAACTGCACAACTCAACTATCACCTTGACCAATTCTATGTGGAAAGCCAGAGCATACCCCACTCTGTAGCATTAACTATTGGCTTGTGGAGATCATGGATGATCCCACTTTATTATTGGACTGGATGATGAATTTGGGGATGCCCTTATCTCTTGACAAGTCTCCCACTTTTCAGTGATTCCTTATAATTAGAATATTGTTAATGCTGGACCTCAAACAAAAAGGGCTTCTTGATGGTTTCATTCCTCATAGTCATATTTATCCCAGTAGCCACCTCTATTGATGCACAATTGCAAACAAGGGCTTTAGCCAAGCATTTAGCAGCCCTACTGGTAAAAGGAGCCTCAAAGCTCACTACAGGATAGTCCCTGACTGTAATGACTTCACCTCAGATCCAGAATGTCTTAGAGACCAAAGGCCACCAATAGATGATAGGAGGCCAACTTATTAAGTACCAGGTTTTGCTTATAGATATGCCTGAAATAACACTTAAAACCTGTCAGACTTTAAACCCAGCTACCCTTATGCCTGGACCTGACCAACGTACTTCTATAAAGCATAACTGTTCAGAGGTTATTGATCTCGTTTATTCTAGTCAACCAGATTTAAAAGATACCCCTATTGAAAATACAAATGACAGTCGGTTTACTAATGACAACAGCTTCATGGAAAAAGTTATAAGAAAAGCTGGGTATGCTATAGTGCTCACTCGTGCTCTGCAATTGCCAAAGCCTTAACAATTAATATTTATACTGACTCCAAATATGCTTTCCTAGTACTATATGCTCATGGAGCAATTTGGAAAAAAGGGGATTATTATCAAGCCATAACTCCCCAATCAAATATGGACCTGAAATTACTCTTAAGGCTATATACACCTACCTAAGGAGGTAGCTGCAATTTACCTCAAAGGACATCAAAGGATATGACCTTAGGATCTAGAGGAAACAATTTGGTAAACTGTGCAACCAAGCACGCAGCACAAAATAAACAAATATTAAGTCTTTTATCAGTCTAAACAATAAAGTCCATAAGTCTAGTCTATTCAGACCAAGAAATGCACAGGACTGGCTTGTTAATAACGAAGGAAAATAATCTTTATACCCAAAAATAACCAATGGAAGGTGATACCGGATTCACACCAGGCTATTGATTTGGGTAAAAAGGCCACAGAGGTGACAACAACTCTGCTAAGAAAAACTGTCCCTAGATCTGGACTCCCTTGGTCCCTACAAGGTAACAACAGACTGTCTTTTATTTCACATTCAAAAGATGGCCCTCCAAAACTGAATAGGCCTTGATATCTTGACTGCAGTTAAAGGAGGCCCAGAATTAGATGACTATCTCCTAACAGGACCCAATGGCTATACAGCTCTAACTTGTGGCCATGGCTTCCCTCAGGCTGGATAGGCCGCTGTGTTCTGGGTTTTGCCTGCATGCACAGATGCATTATTAAAACCATTACCAACTCGGCCAAAGTAACAAATTTAAAACAATGGCAGAGACATTCTGTGTCTCATTGATCTGACCAACTAACATCCATTTTTATTCCATCTCTGGGACTGGAGGGTGTTGTTTGGCACATGGAAGTTCTTAATAAGTACACGGTCAAAGCCCTAAGCTCTACAAAATAGCATGCCATTAGATTGTTTTAACTGCTACACAAGGTGGAAATGTGTGCTGGCGTAAAAACAAAATGCTATGTATATGTTCCAGATTATTACAAAATATACTTTAACATAGAACAATTCCTTCGGAAGCTTCCTTTATCTCGAATCCCCCCCCCCAAGATACGTGTTCGCAATCATCCCCCAAGCATATGGCCCACCGATATAAATCTGAAGGGTCTCATGACTAAGGTTTCATTAGACAGTAATAAATGACCTTTTCCCAACAATAGCTAGCCCCCTCAAGGTCCTGGAAACCTTGCTTCCAAACTCCTTAGAGACTCATGCTATCCCTAACCCCCTCCCAACTTGAGGGTTTATAATGGGCCACTCCTCATGACCCCGGTGCAACTCTTTCTGCCCACGGGTCCTGTCCCTGTGCTTTAATAAAATCACCTTTTTACACCAAAGACGCCTCAAGAATTCTTTCTTGGCCGTCAGCTTCAAACCCTATCATCTTTCCTATGTCAAAACCACTAACGCAGTTCAAGTCTGAAGGCTGTCTGCTGGCAGAATTCCTTCTTGCTCAGGGGAGGTCAGTCTTTATTCTATTAAGGACTTCAACTGATTGGATGAGGCCCATGCACATTATGGGGGGCAATATGCTTTACTCAAAAGTCCACTGATTTGGACGTTAATCTCAGCCAAAAAACACCTTCGCAGAAACATCTAGAATAATGTTCATCCAAATATCTGAGCACCATGACCTAGGTAACTGACACATAAAATTAATCATCACAGGTTTCTTTTTTGGTGATCATTGTTCCCAATGACTTTGTCAGGTTCAAATATCTGCCTATCCTCTCCTTTACATTTTCTTGTGGGACTAACCTCCCACTAACCATCATTCTGCTGCCCAAGTTCCTGCCATCTGACAGGAGTTGGGTTACATTTTTCATTTATGCTTTCATCACCTACCACTGCCACTGTGACCACATACCACTGTCAATCCTAGGCAGAGAGACTGGGCATGCTTCTGCGTGTGCCCCTGCAGCGCTCCCCGTCTAGACTCTCCAGTGATCCCAACACGGGCAGGACCATCTCCGTGAGCTACGAGGCCCGACAAGTGTGGAACTGAACACTTCCAGTTTTGCTACATTGATACTGGTATTTCCCACATCAGTATTCCAAGTGAAGGAAACAAAATTAGATTTTTTTAAGGAAGAAAGCTATCCAGTAGCAGTTAGAAGGAAAGGACAGATCAGGCCAGGACAGGGAGACTTTTTAGGAGCTGTTACTGTAGTTCATTCAAGGATTTGAACAGAGGCAATGAAGGCAATGCTGGGTGTGTGGGGAGGTGCTGAAAGGGCTGGAAAGAGGGAGAAGTATCCAAAGAAGGTATTTTTTAGGCTGTTGTGTTGAGGAAAAAGAACAGCTGAGTATGAATACTTAGTTTCTGGCTTGGACAACTAGGTGGATGGTGATGCCATTAAACAGCGGGAATTTTAAAAAGGAACAGTGGGTTGGGGAAGGGAACATAAGTTCAGCTTTGGATGAGTTGAACCTGAGGAACCTTTGGGACATCCAGGTAGTAAGGTCCTAACACTGGCTCTAATTCTAGCCCGAGAGCAAAAACCACCAGAGCTGAAAATCCTGGAGAGATTGGTAGCATGGAATTTATGTTAGGAGAGAGTTGTAAAAAGGAGGAAGTGGTCAAAAGGTCAGAGGCAGCAAGGAGCAGAGAGACTAAAACCTGCTCCTTGGGTTTGACCCCCGCCCCCCACGAAAGGGTTCATGGCACTGGTGAGAGTGGAGAAGATGGAGTCAGAGGGTACAGACAAGTCTTTTAGGCAGCTTACCCTTGAAAACAGAGAAGAGGGTGGAAGACAGAGGGGTACTTTTAACAACTTCACTGGGGGTATAACAGAGCTGCCACGCACCAGACATTATTTAAGCGTACAATGGGATAAGGTGCAACTTATCAAATGAACACGCTCATATAACCATTACTACAATCAAGATAATGAACACATCCATCACCCCCAAAAGCTTTTTACCGCCCTTTCATAATCCTTCCCTGCAGCCTCTGTCACCCCACATCATTAGGCAATCACTGATCTACTTCCAGTTACTAAAGATTAGTTTGCATCTTTCAGAATTTTATATAAATGGAATTCTACAGTATGGACTCTTCCTGGCTTCACTCAGTATAACTGGGATTCACTGAAGTTGTTGCATGTAGGAAGTATTCAATTGTATTGACATACTACGATTTGTTTATCCATTCACCTAGTGATGGATGTTGGGTTGTTTCCAGTTTTCTATTACAAATAAAGCCGCTATCAACATTTACACACAGGTCTTCAGACAGACACATGCTTTTGTTTCTCTTGGGTAAATACCTAGCAGAGGAATGGCTGGGTTATGTGGTAGGTTTTCAGAACCTACCCAATTGTTTTCCAAAGTGGTTGTATTATTTTATGTTCCCATTAGCAGTGTAGTTCCAGTTGTCCCACATCCCTTCCAACACTTGGTATGGTCAGTCTTTCTTATTTCTGAGATTCTGATAATTGTGGCTGTGTATCCCATATTTTTGTTTTTAAATTTTTATTTATTTGAGAGAGAGAGGGAGAGAGCACAAGTGGGGGAAGCAGCAGAGGGAGTGGGAGAAGCAGGTGCCCCACTGAGCAGGGAGCCCGATGTGGGGCTCGATACCAGGACCCCAGGATCATGACCTGAGCCAAAGGCAGACGCTTAACTGACTGAGCCACCCAGGCTCCCTCATGGTGTGTTTTTAATTTGCATTTTCTTTGTGGCTGATTAATAACTTTCACATTATTTTTTCTTTATACACCTTTGGTAAAATGTGTTCAAATCTTTTACGACCTAACCTTAGAAGTGACACCCTGTCACTTTCACCATTTGTATTACTTTTTACCATGTTCTACTTGTTAAAGTCAGTAAGTCCATTCCACATTTAATAGAAAGGGATTAAAATAGGGCAGGACCATTGGGAGCCCAGCCTAGAGGCTGCCTACAACAGATGGCTTCCCATTTCTCTCGGAGCAAAATTCAAACTCCATATCCTGGTCTAAGCCCTGCAAGATCCAGCCCTGGCCTTTTGTTTGTCTGTTATTTGGACATGCTGAGCTCCCTCTCCTTTTAGAGCCTTAGCATTTATTCTTTCCTCTACTTGCGATGCTTTACTGTCAGACTTTCCCATGGTTTGTCATTCAGGTCTCAGCTTATGAAGTGCCTCCTCAGAAAATCAACCTCAGTCACCCTCAATCACCTCAATCAAGGTAGCCAGCCAATCACTCCTTATCATTCCACCTGTATTAATTCTCCAGGTGCTACTTACTACTATCTAATAGAATATAAGTTTCAGCATGGTAGGAGACATCTCTGTCTCACTCACCATTATATCTCCAAAGTCTAGAATAGTGTTTCACACATGATAAATAATTATTTATTGAATGAACAAATTAATGAGATCTCCAAGGAGATGAAATAGATTGGATCCAGATCATAGTTGGCAGAATTAATCTTGATAAATGCTCCTGTTACTACTGCTATCCAACAAACCACCTTAAACCTTAAAGGTATAAAACAACCACCATTTTATTATGTCCCCGAATTCTGTAAGTCAGGAATACAGAAAGAGCCTAGTGGGGATGTCTCTACTCCACAATGTCTGAAGCCTCAGTCTGGGAGCTTGGAAGACTATTTCAGTTGGGGGCGGGAATCAGTCAAAGGTTTGTTCACTTACGTATCTGGTGGGTAATGCTGCCTTTTGGCTGAAACCCCAGTTTAAGATGACAAACACCAAATACGCACCCAAACTCAGGTTTCTGCACAGCTGGCTTATTGGCTGGGTTCCAACAGCAAGTACACCAAGAAAACCAGACAGAAGCTGCGTCACCTTTTACTACGAAGACTAGAAAAAGCACTTTTGCTCTAGTCATAAGCATGCCCAGATTCAAGGATAGGGAGACCAACCCCATTTCTTGAGAGGAGGAGGAGATAAATTCACATAGTAAGAACATGTGGGATGGGAAATAGTTTTGTTGCCATTCTGGTGGACCCCAGGCATACCACGGCCAGTTTTGTGGCCCGACAACCAGTGGGAGAAAACAGAGAAGAGCAGCCTGGAGATTCTGAGGATCAATGCTACCAATTTGACAACTGATCTCTGATTTTCATCTTCAACTCTAAGGACAAACGGAAATCCTTCCCAGGTGTTTTTGTCTTTTTGAGAGAGCACGCATGCCCGTGAATGGCGGTGGGGTGGGGGAAAGGAACAGAGGGAGAGGGAAAGAGATTCTTAAGCACACTCCACGCCCTCCCACCCCCACCCCCGCCCCAGCACACACTGCCACCTAGGGCTTGAGCTCAGGACCCTGAGATCATGACCTGGGCCAAAATCAAGAGTCTGACACTGAACCGACTGAGACACCCAGGCGCCCGTTTTTGTCCTTCTAAACTGCATTCAAACCACACCTTTAACAGCTTGATGGCAAAGGGATGGCAAAGTCATCCTGGCAGCACTTGACATAATTGTCCTCGCCTTTAATTTTTCATTTTGAATTTTTCTTGCTAATAATCAAATTCATTAGCTTATTCTGAGGGTAATTAATACTCTGGAGATTAGTCCAAGTACCACTGGGAAAATGATTTAGACTTTTTTAAAGGGCACTGAAACCAAAAAACAGAAACTAAAAATGCTTGTCTAGATTCAATTTTTTTTTTAAAGATTTTATTTATTTATTTGACAGAGATAGAGACAGCCAGCGAGAGAGGGAACACAAGCAGGGGGAGTGGGAGAGGAAGAAGCAGGCTCATAGCAGAGGAGCCTGATGTGGGGCTCGATCCCATAACGCCGGGACCACGCCCTGAGCCGAAGGCAGACGCTTAACCGCTGTGCCACCCAGGCGCCCCTAGATTCAATTTTTAACAGAGGGGCTCTTGATATGCAATTGGAATTATTCAGCAGAGATTAGCTGCCTGTGGTTTGTGGGCTCCGTTTCTTTTCAAGTATTTGCCTGGTTCTGGCTGGAGACAGTTAAAACCTATGGCACTCATTGTTTCTTTGTTATATTTCTCCACTTTATATAATTTCCCCCAGACACTGCTGTTAAAATCTGTGTTCTAAAACTTTTCTCTCCTTTGTTTGATGGATTATAAAAGAATATTTTCCCTCTTTTCATCCTGAAGTGCAAATAGTCAGTTTTGGTTTTAGGGCGAGGTTTCCTCACTTGCCAAACCTCTTGGTTAGTGACAAAACTAGTCAGTTTGTGTAGGTCTTGTTAGAAATTCAGATTTGTAATAGGACATCTTAACACCCTAAACTATGTTGTATAAAAGATTCTATCCCATACCACTGAAAATATCTTCACAATCATTATGGTTGATATTTATATAAAATGCTTAAGATTTGTATACAGGAAAGGGACATTTCATTAAGAGGAAGAGGGACATGAGAGAAAGGCTGTGAGAAAAATTAAGACAGTGGGAGATTCCATCAACTAATATCTGCTGTATGCATTAGGAGAGACAGAAAAGTACAAACATAACTCCCTGACAGAATTCCCTGACTTCACAACTTTGTTAGAAAGGAAAAAGAAATTACCATGCATAACCATAATATGTTTCATATACTGAGGTTTGAGCTCTAAGGGGTATAGTTACGCTCAGAAGAGCAATTGGTGTTGGGATAATCTAGGAAAGTTCAGGGAGAAGATGAGGCTTGAATTAGAATTATAATGGGCTAACAGAGAAGGGACAGCTTTCCACAAAAGGAAAACAGTCGGGAGCAAAATTCTGAGTCTTGAGAGAAAGGCACCCTTGCTTCCAGAACACCTGTAGTCCAGGACAAGAAGGGGTTCACTACTACCACCGTGGGGTGAATAAAGGCCTCTAGCTGTGGTCCAAGGACAGGATGAGGGAGGTTTTGGGGGAACTTGCCAGGGGACAACTACCTGACTCAGGCCTTACTCGAGTATCTCTTATTTAGCTGCCTGGAGCCAGTTCTTGACGTCTTTGAAAGCAGGGCTTATGCTGAGAATTTTGATACTTGAATTAATCTGATCAGAATAGACTAGATTGGGACGATACAGAAATGGCTTCAACTGTACTGCCTGGAGTAGTTTCAGATTTTATCTAGAGCTTCTGTCTGACTGGGAGGGAACTGCTCTGTTTATTACAGCACTTTACATATGATCGTGAGAATTAAAATTTGCCATATCAAAGAATGGGGAGGTGGTGTTGGAGGTTATGGGCGTGTCCAAACTTCCCAACTGGTATCTGTCGTGACTCTTGTATGCTTCCTATTCTTTCCTATGGGACACAGCTCTGGTAGCTGAACTGCAAAGCAAAGGTGAAAGCTGTTTGGGATGCTTAAGACACTGCTGTACTCTTAACAGCCTGACAAAACCTTTTCAACAATTTTACACATTTGGAAACAGCAATAAGGGAAGATTTTCAAACCGGTGTAGAAAGTGTAGCTAGGCATTGGAGTGAACTCTGATGCTGTCACTTATTAGTTTTGTGCCCTGGGAATACATAAATCATTTTGTGCCTCTGTTTTTCTATAGCCTAAACAGGGAATGACGAAGGAGAAGTTCTCAGCTGCTTCTCCAGCACCTCCCACCACCATCTCTTGTGGGCCTTTGGAAATGTGTGTGTACTGGCAGGCCGAGGGTGGGGGGGCGGCGGAGGGGGAGGTAAAGGCGTTCTAGATTGTTCCGAGTTGGGAGTGCCACAGAACTAGTGGGCGCAAGCCAAACACCAAAAGTCTTGCAATGCCTGAGGGAGCGCCGCCAATGAAGAAAAGTCCTGCTCCAAATGCCACAGAGTCCCACTAAGAAATGCTGATAGTCCCTAAAGATCCCTCCAACTTTGAGGGCTTCTTAAGCCTTGGGCTACGAGGCAGCACCACAGACCAAAGCCTCTCGAGCCCCGTCCGGCACATTCTCCCAACTTCACCAAAGGCTAACCAACTCTTCGCTCAGGTTTCGACTTCGAGTTCACTTCTCAGAGGCAACTGCCCTGGTGCCCACACCAAATCTTACTAATATATTGTTTCATCATTACCTGATTAATGTCTGCCTGCCTCCACCCCTCGGTAAACCCCATAACAGCAGGAGTCGTGGATATTTGTCGGGGTCACAGTGGCGCTAGCGAACACTTTCTGAACACACCTGAAGAGCTGACGAAACGAGAAAAGACAACCAGCGCGAACGCGCGCCCAGCCGCGGAGGGACACCACCCTCCGTGACTTCCGCCCCTTTGCTCTCCTCCCAGCGCCCCCTTCTCCTCGCCTGTGTTTGTTTCCGGTGTTTCAATAAAGCTCGATTCGGCTCGAAGAAGACCTGTTCTTCCGGGAAAATGGCGACTCCCGCTCGTACCTCGGAGTCCACGCCGGCAGCGGATCCGGCGCTGGCAGCGGGGGCTGCTGAGGAAGCTGACTGCCCGCCGCCTCGCCAGCCTCAGCCCCCGCAGAATGTGCTCGCTGGCCCGCGGCTTCGAGCCCCAAGTTCCCGAGGACTTGGCGCGGCGGAGTTTGGCGGAGCTGCGGGAGATGTTGAAGCGCCAGGAGAGACTTTTGCGCAACGAGTAAGCTTGGGTCCCGCCGAGTCACCGCCAGGCTTCTTCGGTTCGGTCTCCCTGGGACGCGCTCCCCTCCCCCACATCGGGTTCCTTTCCCTGGAAGGTGACCTTGCCTCAGTCAGATCCGTTCCAGTCCCGCAGGCCGAGTGGACGGCCTCCAGCCGTAAATCCGACCACGTCCTGCGTTGGCACATACCGCCGGTGGGGATGGTTAGCGTGCTTAAAGGCTGCTTAAGAGTTTCAGCTGTTCCCTTAGCTCCTTGTTGGTTTTAATTACCCAGCTAATGTGACGGTTACCTGCAGGGAGGGTCTGTATTCTAAATTCCCGTGTACCCCGCCTCCCTGGCCGCCCCTCTTGTGTCCAGAACATCTTGTCAATTTCATCTCTAGATCCTATTTTTATGGGACCTGTAGGAAAGGGAAGGAATGGGACATAGAGTGCTATATTAGGCAGAAGAAGTTTCTCATTCATCTGGCTGACTTAACGACTATTCGCAGGGAACAATATCATGAAAGTGATTTTTTAAGAAGCTTAATTTAGCAGCTTGGTGCAAGATCCTTTGAAGTAATGAGACAGCTGGAGGCTATTTTCAGAGAAGTTTCCAGCAAGGGGGTTATAGAAGGGTAGTTGTGGGACTGGGAAAACTATATCAGACATGGAATAATTTGGATATGTAGTTGAAAGAGATGGCTGAAGTTTCCAGCTTATATAGAGAGCCACTAATAAGAGAAAAGTTGGGGAATAGCTCTGAGGTTGATTTAACTTAGGCAGGGGGTGCAGAGTTGAGGGGAGAGTTAATTATATGTACTTAAAAGCTGGAGTAGTGGTCTTGAGGATCTGGAGAGAGAAGGCTGAGAACATACAGGAATCTCAGCTGGAGAGGGATGTTAATGTTGAAACTGGGAAGGAATGTAGGGTGAAAGAATAGAGAGGCACAGGTGTAATCTTCCTTCCATTTCTTTTTTTTTTTTTAAGATTTTATTTTTTTATTTGACAGAGATAGAGACAGCCAGCGAGAGAGGGAACACAAGCAGGGGGAGTGGGAGAGGAAGAAGCAGGCTCCCAGCGGAGAAGCCTGATGTGGGGCTCGATCCCAGAACGCTGGGATCACGCCCTGAGCCGAAGGCAGACGCTTAACGACTGCGCCACCCAGGCGCCCCATTCCTTCCATTTCTTATATGGATAAAGAAAAGAGAATCTGAAAAGGAACTTATGTCACTCAGCAAAAGGGACAAATAACCAGTTGGGAGCTTTCTAGTAGGGACAAGTACTTTAACTTTGAGAGGATGGGTTTTTAATCTATAGCAGCAAATTAACTTCTTGGTCTTAGGACCCCTTTATACTGTTGAGACTTAATGAGGCTCCCAAGGACCTCTTGTTTTATGTGTTACACCTGCTGATGTTTATTGGTGCGTTAGGTGAGAGGGGCACCTGGGTGGCATAGTCGATTAAGCGTTCCACTCTGGTTTCCACTAAGGTCATGATCTCAGGGTCATGAGATGGAGCCCCGAATTGGGTTCCACACTCAGCGTGGAGTCTGCTTGGGATACTCTCTCCCTCTCCCTCTTCCACTTATGCTCCCCCCACTTCTCTCATAATAAATAAATCTTAAAAAAAAAGAAAAAGGAATTACAGGTGAGCGATCTTTTTTATTTTATTTTATTTTTTTAAAAAGATTTTATTTATTTGACAGAGAGAGACAGCCAGCGAGAGAGGGAACAGAAGCAGGGGGAGTGGGAGAGGAAGAAGCAGGCTTCCAGCGGAGAAACCTGATGTGGGGCTCGATCCTAGAACTCTGGGATCACACCCTGAGCCGAAGGCAGACGCTTAATGACTGTGCCACCCAGGTGCCCCTGAGCGATCTTTAAAACACAAGAATACACAATGATTAGCCATCAGAACAATGAAATCACATACCATGTGGCCTCTGGAAAACTCCACTGTACCCATATAAGAAAATGAGCGTGGAAATGGCAAATAATGGCTTAGTATTATTATGAAAATAATTTTGACCTTGCAGACCCATCCACCTCCCCTCCCCAGGAAGGTCTTGGACGTCACACTTGAAAAAGTGCGAGTTTTGGAGTGTATTATATGCTTAAAATACTTTTGCTGGAATTCTAATTAGACAAATGAGGGATATTCCTTATTCTTCCTACATCCCCTTGTTTTTTTTAGGGTATTTAGATAATGACTGTTACTTCATTCCTGTTTTGAGGCAGTTGGAAATTAGATTTTTTACTTAAAGATAAGTTTTCGTCGCTTTGAGGATAATGCTTTGTTTTTATATCTCAAGTTTAAAAACATGGCTCTAACAGATACATGGTTTTGTTTTTGTTTTTGTTTTTTCCATTTAACAGAAAATTCATTTGCAAATTGCCCGACAAAGGTAAAAAGATCTTAGACTCTTTTGCCAAACTGAAAGCTGCCATTGCAGAATGTGAAGAAGGAAAATGTGGACCGTTTCATCCTGTTAGTTTAGACTGTAAGCCAAGGCGAAAAGCAATTGCGGTTGTTAATGTGGGCACGGAAAAGGCCCAGAATTCTGACCAGATACTTGATACTTCATCATTAGTTTGTGGCTCTTCCTCTGTAAGTAACAGCAAGTCATCTGAAATGACCCAGCGACAGCGGGGACTTGTACACCCTCCCCAGGAAGGCGACGAAGGGGCCCCAGAGGTTGCGTACACCGCGAGCACGTGCCCAGCTTCCAGCAGCAGAGCCAGTGCGCCTTCCTCTTCTGAAGCTAGTGAGCGTCTCCCCCAGCGTCGGGTTTCAAGTCGAGCAGAAGAGAATTCGAGCTGCTCTGACAACCTGTTTATTGATAGGTTACAAAGGATCACAATTGTGGACTCAGGTGAAGAGCACTCAGAAGAGGGCAGCAGTGCTGAGAACTTGGCAAGGCTTGGTAGTGGGGCACAGAAGAAGCCTCATTTCATGGAAGTGCTAGAAATTCGAGCCAAAAACCCAGTGCCCGCACCACATAAATTTAAAACTAATGCGTAAGTACTATCAGAAACAGGCCTGTCACAGGAACATACTATTTGTTAAACTCAAAAAATCGGAAGAGTGCTTTCAGTTCTGTGGACTTTGTGTGGGATCTACTTGCAGTTAGCAAAGAGCATATCATGGAAACAGCCTGGCTGGAACGGAGGATTCATGTTGAAAAATATGTTAGTTTTAGCCAAATAATTGAACACGTTTTCAAACAGCAGGTGAAGTATTAAATTTCAGGTTGCTTAGCCAACATTTGATATTAAACCCAGAGGTAGAGAATTTATTATGACTACTTTCCACAACAATTTTTTGGTATGCAGCTCCCCCTTTGAGTAGACTATAAGCTAAGGGAAAAGCAGCTTTGGAAGCTGATGGATTTGTCAGCGAACAATATTTGTGTGCTCACTATAGGTAAGCAGCTGGTGCTGGGGTAACAAGAAGTAAAGACTCTGCTCCTCAGAGAGTTCAGGATCTGGATGAAAACCCAAGGCCTACACGCTTGGAAGAACATTGAACTATAGCATAACAACTTGAGGGGGAAGGGAGCCAGGAAGGGTTAAAGAACCTGAAGAACAGATTGAGGCAGGAGGGGTAAACTCACCTTGCTTCTGAGTTCCTTGTCATAGTTTTGTTTCTGAGATCTCCAGAAAAAGAAAAGCTCTCTGAAGAGAAAAGAATTTTATTTACTTGTATGCAGATGTAACATTCACATCAGGGAGTAGCCACTGGTTCCCTACCTGCTTGTATTTACCGAGATGTAATATCATATACAAAGTGGAATCACTACTACCTTTCCTCGAAAAGCCGAGAACCTCTAGTTAGAAAGACCTAAAACTTTCAGGGAATTATTATAAAGAGTCTTTAAAGTTAAACCCTGCCATTTTTTAAAACTTGAAAACATTTTATTTCTTCTCGATAGAAACGCCAGGATTATATTACGTTAGTTTTTAGGTAGCAATAAAAAGTAATCTTTGTACTCTGGATGTACCAAGTGAGTAATCTCTCATCTTGTGTGCAGTGATGTGTATTTCCTCACTTCCAGGAAGACAGAAAACCAGAAGCATCATGGAGTCGGTCAGAGGATGCACGGACCCTCGTTCTTTACTGTGGTCATTTAGCTGGAAGTGGGAGTGGGGAGAGCCAGATGCCTGCTGTGCAGTTAGAGGAGATGGGGAAAAGCTGGGCCCGCAAGTGCGGATCGAGGGATTCCATATATGTGCAGCCTTTGACTCTTTCTGCTCTTCCTTTGGCCTCCTCCATGCCCTTCAGGCTCCATGTACTACCTGGATGCTAGTGGCTGTCCTTCATCTCCCTCTAGCTTAGGTCTTTCCAGACCTTCAGATTTGCATGGCCAGTTACCTATGAAACCTACGTGGGTGTTCTGTGGCACTTCAGATTTATCATGTACAGAATAGAACTCTTCTTCCCACGCTGACTTTGTCCCATATTTCCTAAATTCATAGCACCACCACTTTGTTTCCCCCCCAAGGTGTCTTCTGCTCATCTCCGTATCTGCCAGCTATAAAGACCAACATTATATTTTTCGTTGACTTTCAGCCCTAATTATTCTTATTTTCATCCTTCTGTCAAAGTGAAAGCTCTCATCCCTCTCTTGGGCTATAGCTGGCCTGTTCTGGACTCTAGTCTTAACTCTTCTAGTCCATCTTCTCCACTGCTGTTGGAGTGAAATTCGTACAATGCAAATCTGAACCCATGACAGAACACAACTCCTCGCTGAGGACTGGGCCTGGTCTACTTGCCAGCCTTATCTCTCGGCCTTTCCTCTACTACCCACCCCCTGAACTTCCTTTGTGCTGCATCATGTTGCCCCTCACTCCCTGCTGGGATGCCCTCCTCCCCTCATTTACGTGGTGAGCATTTATTATTCCAAGACTCCTCAAAATTCACTCTTTTAAAGTTTTTCTAACAACCTCCCTGTCTCCCATTAAAACTGGTGGTTTCCTCTGTGTTCCAGCATACCAGTATGCCTCATATGTGTACCACCTCTGTTTAGTGTCACTGGTGTGGTATTCCGTTGCGCGGAAACTGTTTACAAGTTTATTTCTTTTACTGGACAGCAAGCCCATTTGCGCATGTTTTTTGAATGGAAAGCTGGCTTCAGGTCAAGTGTAAGTTTGGAGGAGTGAAGGATAATGCAAAGAGCCTGTCAGTCTACCTGTTTGTTAAAAGAGTGGATTGTCCTATTACTCTCCAAAAAGGTGCCAATTTAAATACTCCTGTTTCTGAAGTAAATATGTTTAAAAACAGGAAGGATTTTTCTCTATGAATATAAATATTAGTAAACTCCTTACTGTTATCTTTGTAGAAAAATTCACTGCCAAGGTTAAAGGCCACTTCTGGTTAAAGGGAATGTTGTAAATGTGTCTATAAAAAGAAAATAGTCTGATGGTACAACAAATTTTCCCTCCTTCAGATTACCTTCACAACAAAATGATTCATCTAGTCATCGGCAGAGAAGAGGGTCTCCCATCTCCTCGGAAGAAAGGCGGCTCAGGGATAAGAAGCATCTTGACGACATCACGGCGGCCCGGCTTCTCCCACTTCACCATATGCCCGCACAGCTGCTCTCCATAGAAGAATCTTTGGCACTTCAGAAACAGCAGAAACAGAGTTATGAGGTATTTAGAGTTTTAAATGCTTCTTATCTGTGTATTAGGTGCTGCTAAGACAGAATTTCCTCCAGGAAGTTCAGAGAGGACAGGGCTTAATAGAAGGGCGCTTGAGGAATGGTCAGCTTGCGCCGTTAGCTCTCAGATGGGAGCCTCTAGGTTTCTGAGAGTCCTGAAGTTGCTAGAACCACAGGACACAGCTGGAGATGATCACAGCTACGTGCAACAGCAGAGAGGTTTTTGCCAGGAAATGTGGGGAGACCACTGCAAAATTCCCCAATCTCTTAAAGCCCGTGCTGTCAGGCTGTAAGAAGCCTTGCTTCTCTGTCTTCCACCTTGTAAACCCCAGGCGAGAGGTCCTCAGTGGTAAATCTAACCAAGAATCAAGGAAATGTTTCCAGGTTTCTGTCTCCTGCGGGACAGGGAAGAGCCTAACACTGGGGGAATAGTGTGGTGTTACTAACAGACATTTGGATACTGAGCTTAAAAGCATGATCTGCAGGCCCTTGGGAACACAGAAGAATAGTCTACTTTGAGTGACTTAATTTTGTGTAGCACTTACTTCAAAGATCTGGGAGTTCTGCCTAGAACCTTAAGCGTGTATATGGACAGTTTGTGTACAGAATAATGAGATGGGAGAAAATAGGTGTGAGGACTGGAGGGAGAAAAGAAAGCATCCAGTATACTTAGGTAGTAATAGTTTGAATCTCCCCGAAAGTAGCAGCTCAACTTCCTAGTATTGCTTAGCTAGATTTTAATCAGGAACTGGACACCAGTCAAGACAAAACTAGGCTGTTATTCAGCCTTGGCTTCTCACAAAAGTTCATTTGGCATGGATTGGCCTTTTCAAGGCACTCCTTTTTAAAAGCCATTTTTCTTCCTCGAGTATTAAAGTATTACTGCCTGGTTATGACACCCTTGGGGAATTGGTTTTTAAATTGTTTATATGCTCTTAAGTGCCTGTCCTAAGATATCTTTAGGTTGAGTTCAACTCCTTTGAAATCAGTTTCCTTAGCAGAGTGTATTAGCTCCCGCTTCAGTCCCACCTCCCCAGAATATTCATGGCTTGAGGGGAAGGACACAAAGAGGTTCAAGTTGTAGGGGCAAAAGCATGAGAAAAGCGAAGAGCCAGATTAAAAATGGGCATTGCCACCTGCCATCAGTCCGTGGTCCTGTCCTTCAGTATCTGTGAGCGCATTGCCAGTGTCTAAAATCTACTTGGACTTTCTGTCATATAGTAATTTTCATATGAACTTAATTTGGAGAGGAATAGTCAACTTTTTAAAAGTATTGGTTTCTTGATTTCATTCAGACATTGAAATGTAACTCTCAAGCCTGAAAGCCATGATTTCATCTAGGAAAGAAGATTCTTTTTTGGAGAATCAACACAGCATTAGTGATTATTGATATTTGATAGCGGAAACTGCTCTGTGAGTGTGTATGTGCACGTGCATGTGTCCGCATACTTAAAAATCTGTCCATGTTTATAACTGTCGCAGTGCTCAGCGGGTTACTCAGTTTCCCACGGAGAGCTGGGGTATTTCAGTGCACTGTTGTCTGTGAATGGAAGTCTGACCACGACTGCAGCTGGCTAGTAGCCCTCACCAGCATTGGCCCCCCCAATCTGTGGTAGGCACCACCTCCGACTTGCACGCTGCTGGAGAGAGCACTGAGGGGAGCCATATGCCCCTTGATTTCCACCTCTCTTTGATGACTCTTTAAATTACTTCCTATTGAAAAAATTGTAGGGAAAAGGATGTGAATGTGTAAATCTTGCTTTGATTTTGTTTTAAAGGAGATGCAAGCCAAACTCGCAGCACAAAAGTTAGCTGAAAGACTGAACGTTAAGATGCTGAGCTATAATCCAGAAGGAGAGACCTCGAGGAAGTACCGAGAAGTGAGGGATGACGACGACGATCAGTCCTCTGGAGATGAGTTCTGAAGATGGGCAGATCTTTCGGGATCATCGCCGAAATCTCTGGCTGTTGAGTTGTTCTGATCTTACATCAGACTTTCAAATGAGTATCAAGATCGGTGTCAGACATTGTCGAGGGAAGGAATTTTTTAAAGTTACACAAGGGTAGCTGTAAAAATAGCCCAGTTTGTCTTTCAGAAGATGACTTTCATGTGCTTAAAAAGTTTAATATTTGAATATTGTGTTTTAACCATATTGTATTAAAGTTTTGCAGTTTGTTCTGTGTTGTTCTGATATTTTAGTACGTAGTAAGCACAGTATGTTTTCCTCTAAGCCAAATGAAGCAGGTAGCTGCTCTTTTCCTGATTTTTACCTCTATGGAATAGCATTTATTACATGTCTTTCAGTGAAATATTTGGTTGCCCCAGGCATCACCTAAAATGAATCAGGAACATAAAGTTCCCTCCTTTTTCGAGTAATGAAGGGAGCAGTCTAGAGAATTTTATGCATGTTTCCATGGGGTTAATGAGGTTTTGGATGTGAAATACCTAGGAAGACACTCAGAGTTCTGAAATGTTTGTTTTCTTCTTCTGTCTTCCCTTAGGAAAAATGTTATCTTCTGATTAGGAATAGGAGTACTTTTAGTTGGTGCTGGAGGGTGGACGGTCTTTCTGGATGATCAGATTTGCCCAGAGCGACACGACGTATAGGAAAAGTCTAGGGTGACTGTAGGTGAAGGGAGGAGCTGTTCTTAGGCTTGACCTGACTTGAATTCATTGCTCTAAGAGGTGACAGGTTCAGTTTGGTAAGAAAACCAATTTGTTTTTTTAAGCTACAATTGAATTGTCAATATATTGCCCTCCCCCAAGAGGCATATTTAGGGTACAGAAATCTCAATCTCATATGTATACACAATTACGTAATTTTAAAGGATTATGTGGTTGTTATCAGAGATTTCTTTAATATGTTGGGGATTTTAAACAGTGTTGAAAGGAAGAATAAAATATTAATTAGAGCAACTTTACAATGTTAATGGTGATGTTTCATGGGTGCTTAATTAAGTTTAACTTAATTATATATGACATCTTCCTGCACACGCATTTAGGAGTGCTAGGAAGGGCTCCGTTCTCTAGCATGGACGTCCAGGTGTGGCTACGGCTTTCCATCCCCCTCCCATCCTCTCCCTCTGAAAATGTAAAAATACACTGAGCTAACAAATTCATTATTTCTCTTTTTAAAAACTAATAGTAAATGGATTTCACAACATAAAATTATTCTTTAGAAAATAAAATAATAGATTTCTGGAAAGCCAAGTAATGTGGAAGGGCTGCCATGCATGGACACACAGTCCCCCGTAGTCCGATCACCCAGAGAGTGCCTCTGTTAAGGTTTGGGTTTGTGTACTTGACGTACTCTTCTATACGTTGCAATTTTCAGTAATGCAATCACCCTGTACACTGTTTCACAGTCTGCTCTATGTATGGTGAGCATTTTGCCATAATAGATATTTTGCATTGTAGATAGCTACAGAATGTTCGATTTTATGGGTATGCCGTAACTTTTAAAATCAACTTATTAACAGTTTTGATTGTTACCATGTAAACTGTGAACAACAATGTGATCAACATCTTAAAAGATAATCACATTTGTACAAAAATGATTTCTTTCCAGAAGATACCTTTCTAGAAGTGAAATTGCTAGTTGGGAGTATAGGTAAGGTTTCAAGTTTCCTGATCTATATCACTCACCGCAAAGGTTGTGTCCCTTTATATTCCTCTGAGCAATATTGAACTCCCAGAACTGCAAATTGCTGCTTAAAGTGTTTGTAAACTGAATAATTACAGGAAAGGATGATTTGTAAAATTTGTTTCTTTGATTGCTTAATGATGGTGGGCATTTTTTCATGTTTATTGGCCATTTATGTTCATTCTTTTGAGCACTGCTTATTCATATCTTAACTATTTTCTTGAAGAGTTGTGCTGTTTTTATTGGTCTATAAATTCTTGATGAACTAAGACGTCCAGCTTTTGTCATACGTATTGTTTTAGTGTGTTATTTTCTTTTAATACAATTCGTGGTGTTTTGGCGAAGAAGTTTTCTTTAGGAGCCCACCTTTGCGGGTATGCCTGAGCATGCCTTCCCTGGCCCGAGGATGGATATGTATCCATCTTTATTTTCTTCTAGGACTTTTTAAAAATTTCACTTTTATACTTATATTTAATTGAAAAGGAAATTTTTAATCTATCTCAAATTTATCTGGGGATGTTATATAAGGTAAGACTTAATTTTAATTTTTGCAGATAGCTGACCAATTGGTACAATATTATAAACCACCATTTCCCCACTGATTCGTAATGCTGTCATTATAGAATATTAAATTCCCATGTGTCTTGTGCTGTGGGCCTGTTTCTGGGCCTTGTAGTTTTTTCTGCGCTATTTTGATAATTATGAATTTAATTGCCATTAATATTTGGTATATAATTTCTCCCTCATTCTTTCAAATTCTGTCAAATATAACCTCCAGAGAAGTATACAAAACAGGTGTGCAGTTTAATGGGCAAAGCAAACAGCTATGTAATCACAAACCAGATGCAGAAAAGCGACCACTAGTACTCTGGAATCTCCCGTTGTCCCCCGTGGATACCCTATTTATCCCCCAGAGTTACCTACTATCCTGACTTCAGAGAAATACTTCCCCCCCCTTTTAAAAAAATGGTTTTACCAGTTATGTATGCAATAATATGGTTAGTTTGTTTTGCCTACTTTTGCCTTATAAAAAATGGAATCATTCTGTGTGTGTGTTTGGTATCTTTGACTCAACGTTGCTTTTAAAATGCATGTTGCTTCGGTGTGGTTTATTCAGCCCGCTGCTGTATAATATGCCATTCCATCAGTCCCGCTTTAATCTAGTGTGGCAAGCATGTCTGTGGTATTTTCAGTTTGGGGCTATTACAAGCAATGCTGCAAGGAGCACCTTTGTGCCCCTAAACATTTCTGTTGGGTATTTACCTAGGAGTTCAATTGGTGGGTTATAAGCTATGCATATCTTTACCATCTAATAGTCCCGCCATCCTGTGTCCAGCGTGTATGAGATTTCCATTTCAGTAACACTCGATATCACCAGACATTACTGTTAGCCGGTGTGATGTTTTGATAGTAGGCCTTCGGTTTGGTTTTATTTTGTATTTCCCTAATCAGGAAAGGCATTGAGCATCTTCATGTTTCCTGGTCATTGGATTTCTTTTGAAAACTATCCATTCAAAGCTTTTGTTCATCTTTCTATTGTGTTTGTGCCGGCTGTCCTTTTCCTCACTGATCTGTAGGATGTATTCTTGATACTAATCATTATTTAGTTATATTTGTTGTAAATACCTTCTTCCTCTCTGGAAAACTTTTCTTTCTCTTCATGGAGTTTTTGTTGGGCAGAAATTCTTAATGGCAAACTTACCAATCTTCTATGTTGAGTGCCTTTTTAAAAAGGAATCTTTCCCTATCCTGAAGTCATGAAAACATCGTCTTTTAGAATTGTTTCAGTTAAAAAGTGCTCTATAAAGGGGGAATGAAGCATGAGAGCCTATGGACTCTGAGAAACAAACTGAGGGCTTCAGAGGGGAGGGGGGTGGGGGAATGGGAGACTGGTGATGGGTAGTAAGGAGGGCACGTATTGCATGGTGCACTGGGTGTTATATGCAACTAATGAATCATCGAACTTTACATCGGAAACCGGGGATGTACTGTATGGTGACTAACGTAATATAATAAAAAATCATTAAAAAAAAAGTGCTCTATAGTTTTTGCCTTTCCAGTGTGTCGCGGATGCTACCCAGAAATTATTTGTGATGGTACGAGGAAGGATCCTCCCATGTTGCCAGCCTTTGTCCTGCACTGTATAGTGTATTTCTGGGACACCTCAAGCATCTGTGTGTGTCTGTGTCCTTTGCGGGGTCCTCTCTTTGGTTCTGTTCATCTATTTGTGTTAATATTACTCCATGTTATTGATGGTAGCTTTATGATAAGGCTGGAGTAAAGCCTGCCATTCTATTCTTTAAAGAGTGGTTTGGATATTTTTGGCCCTTTGTTTTTCACAGAAATTTTAGAATTGGCTTGCTTTTTTTTGCAAGAAACAAAACAAACCAAAAACCCAGTGTGAATCTCCATTCATTTAAAAAAGTGTTTGATATTTCATTGTTAACTTTTTACTCCTAACAAAATGTACTTTGAAACTTAGGAGATAGGAGATTTGGAACCTTGCCGTTTATCAAGGATAGTTATTATTTCAACTAGGATGACTACTTTTGGGCTATACAAGTTAAATAGAAAATTCAGAATACCTGTTTTATTGTGAATAAAGTATTATGTAGTTTTGATTGAGAAGAGTTAGCAAGTAAGGGGTTTTGTTTTTGTAATGTGACATGGTTAGATTTTTATTTTTCAAAAGTACTATTTTTTCCGGTTTACAAAAGGGGAAACCGAGGCACAAGGACTTGAAATAACTTGTCCAAGTTCAATGACTAGTAAGTGTTGGGGATAAGGTTTGAACCCAAGCTGTATATGCTCTTAGCTCATAATCCATGTTGCCTCTCCAAGTCAAATCGAAAGGGTACAGACATAGCAGACATGTTGTCATCTGAATTGCAGGTGAACAAAAGTTAACTTTTTAAAATAAATTTTTCAGTAAGGAAGACTTTTTAATATTAAAATCAGGTTTAGGGGCACCTGGGTGGCACAGCGGTTAAGCGTCTGCCTTCGGCTCAGGGCGTGATCCTGGCGTTATGGGATCGAGCCCCACATCAGGCTCCTCCTCTATGAGCCTGCTTCTTCCTCTCCCCACTCCCCCTGCTTGTGTTCCCTCTCTCACTGGCTGTCTCTATCTCTGTCGAATAAATAAATAAAATCTTTAAAAAATAAAAAAAAAATCAGGTTTAAAGTAGGACAATAGAGTGAATCTGCAGTCATGAACTCTTACCTTCAATTTTCAAGTGATGGTATTACTAAGGAAGTGCTGAAGTTTGGGGCTTAACCTGAACCATGGGAGATGTTGGAGGGTTAGTCTCATTCTATAGCAGTCACCTCTAAGATAATTTCACGGGACCTGTGTCCAGTCCACATCACATTCTCTGGGGACCCAGGAGGCATGTGAGTCAAGGTGGAAGGCAGATAGCTTGTGGGATTATCTCTCCTGTAATTGGGATTTTGAGGTGATTTGCTCAAGGTCGCTCAGAGGCAGCTGAGCAAAGAACTCAGCCCTCAAGACTTCTGGGCACCGGACTGCATGGCCTTGCACACACAGCCACTAAGCCAAGTTGCATGTGGGCTTCAGAAAGTGCTAGTGCTAGATGAGAGCTCAGATTACTCTGGGGGCGTTTGTCCTGTCTCTGTGACTTATGCCACAAAAGAGCTTTTGTTCTGATCATTTTCGTATTTGGAATGTTTTGTTTTTAATCATCGCAGAACTGTATGACCGCTTTGGTCACTGCTGGGATCTTCACTCTTCCCTCCTCACTCGACACTTGGCTGCGTAGAACTTTCTTGGAGAAGAGATGCGAGGCAAAGTGACCTCAGGTATCCTAGGCTTTATTCAGATGAGCAGGTAAAATCTGGTAGTCTGCCCTTCGCGGGCTTCAGGACAGTTTGTAATGCTAAAAGAAAGTAAAGTTGTCAGGAAAGAAAGGTTCCGTCTTTCGCCTTTGCTAAATAGAAGGATTATATGTCCCGCTTTAATGGAGAGCATATAGAGTCATCTATAGAAGATGGCAAATTGCATTATTGACTAGGTCCTTGACAGGGAGGAGAAACTGAAAGCTATTATTTTAATTTCTGGCTAGAGCGAGGCAGCTTTGATAGCGGGCGGGTGAGACAAACCTAGCGCCGGCTAATGCTGAACCGGAGCCAGACCACAAATCAGAAGCGATTCTGAAGGCGCAGCATAAAAGCCCGAACAATTAAACATGATCTATTGCTTCCCAGATGATTTTAGAAAACTTGGAATAAAAAAAAGGCAAAAAAGAGGGTAAGCCACTGGAATAGCTTTAGATTATTAGATTTAGGATTTAAATGCCACTATTTCCTTTGAATCCAATGGGAAGTTATGCCCTCTCCTGACTATTAAGTCTGTAAGATGAGGTCAGCGACCCCTTATCTAACGTATGGGGTATGTTTTGAGAGAACAGAAATTTCAAAGTGTGGTCTTTAGAGAACACTTTGGGGCCTTAAAGAGATTCTATATGAAAACCTTATTGTAACGATGGTAACAATTATGATGGAAGTAGTTTGGGGAGGTATCTTTTGGCACATGGAGTAAAATGTTTTAAAATCACCACCATATGAAACTTTTAATTTAGTGTTAAAATTAACTTGAGAACAATAGAGACTCCCTAAAAAGGCTATTTTGACAAGGGGAAATTAGGACACCGAGCTGAGGAAAGCCCCAGCTTCGTATGGAAAATTTCCTCATTATTAAGGCAAAAGAATGAGAGTTATAAATCAAGCCCTTAGAGCACACAGAAACGCTCCCTAGAAGACGGAGACCCAGATTGGTGCTTATAAATTCTGTCTGAAAATATTGCTAGTAAATACATCACTGCCCCTACCAGTACCACATATATTTGTATTAAACAGCTCTTCTCGGGATTGTCTGGTAAAAACGAAAGCATATTTTCTATTGATTAGATTTTTAATAAGAAGGGATCCCCCCCCCTTCAGCTCCATTTAATAGGGTCAAAATGCAGCATGTGAGGAAGTTCACTGGCAACAGAAGGCCAATCTTATCTCAACTTAGCATCTTTAGTTCTTAGGGAAGGAAGAAAGCTTAAATAGAATTTGTTCCACATCCTATAAATAGGGAAACCAAGTCACAGAGAGGCAAAGAGACGTGCCTATGGTGTGCAGCTGGTTCTAACAGAGCCGGATCTTTCCGCCCTAGCCCAGTGTTCTTTGCTTAATGTGGAGTCTACTCATATTAATTCCTTAACATGTTTTTGCAGAGTGATAGAAAAAGCATAGTGCCAGAAATCTATTTTCTACTTCTGATACTATAGAAATGTTAAGCAGTCTTAGGTAGCCTTACCTATTGCAACTGGGTTCAGTTACTATAATTTTCTTGAAATAAAAATGGATAATGTATATTTTAAAAAGAAACATTAAAGGGATAATGTACTGCTCGTTATATTTAGAAGTGTGACTCTCTTTCCTCTTCGCTGCCTGACTTTTTTTTTTTTTTTGAGATTATTAGAGACAGAGAGTGAGCATGTGGGGGGAAGGGGCAGAGAGAGAGGGAGAGAATCTCAAGCAGACTCCATGTTGAGCACAGAGTCCCATGCGGGGCTTGATCCCACAACCCTGAGATCATGACCCGAGCCGAAACCAAGACTCAGATGCTTAACCAAGACTGTGCCACCTGGGGACCCTGACTTGGTTTGTTTTGAATGTCCCCATTTTCCCAACCTCTTCCTTCAGTCTTCAGCAGTGTGACTTCTGCCTACTTACCAAAACCTCTCACCATGTCTCCCACCACCCTCTGAAGGTAACAGGGGTCTTGGGGTTCTCGTATTATTGCTGGCTAATTAGCACAATTAATAAAAAATTCCAGGAAGTCTAATGGCTTCCGTGAAGCAAATGGATTTGAGAGGAGTAAACCTTCCTTGAGATGAAGGATGATCCTGGAGGCAGCTAAACATCAATGAAATCTTATTAATCTCTCAGTGCATGTTAGTTCATTAGATGACTTTTTTTCCTGAAGGAAAGTAGGGCTTAAGGGAATGGGAGATGGAACAGGCAAACTTGGGAGAGTGGGAGAAGGAAGACAGGAAATGGAAAATGAAGGAGGAGAAGAACAAGGGCAGAAAGCGGGCCTGTTGGACCCTCAACAGCCAAGGAGCAACAAGGACACGTAACGTGGAAGCCTTGTCTATCTCACTGCGTCAACTCCTCTCCTCCAGCTCTCCTTTATTTATTTATTTTTAAAGATTTTATTTATTTATTTATTTATTTATTTATTTATTTATTTATTTGACAGAGAGACAGCGAGAGAGGGAACACAAGCAGGGGCAGCTGGAGAGGGAGAAGCAGGTTTCCTGATGGGCAGGGAGCCTGACTCGGGGCTCAATCCCAGCACCCTGGGATCATGACCTGAGCCAAAGGCAGATGCTCAACGACTGAGCCACCCAGGAGCCCCTCCAGCTCTCCTGAATCCACTCCAGTCTCAAGTGTTTGCTCCCAACATTCCTCCCCAAAAGGTCAAAGTCCCCAATAGCCTTGCTGTTGCTGAATTCAGTAGTTAATTCTCAGTCCTCCTTCTTCTTGACCCCTCAGAGCATTTGGCATAGTTGATCACTCCCTCTTTCTCGAAACACTTTTTTCCCTTGGTTTCTGAAATACCACTCTGTCCGAGGCACTTGATGACCACTTCCTGTCAGTCTTCTTTGCAGGTTCCTTCTCGTCTTCCCAATCACTGAACGCTGGGATGCCCAGGGTTCTTTCCTTGAACCTCTTCCCCATCTGTGCTCACTGGTTGGGGACCTCCCCCAGCCTCGTGGTTTTAAATAACTCTTGATATATTGTGACTCCTGAGGTCTATCTCCAGCTCTGAGCTCCAGATTCATGTTCATGGCAACAGACGTGCTTTGAGGAGCGTCCCCGGCTCTTGGGCTCAGAATCAGGATATATGGGCAGTGGCGGTGGCAGCAGACTTCTTCCTTTGCTATTCACAAATTGAATATTCTCGGCCAAGTCACTTAATTTCTTGGGGTTTGAGTTTTCTGGTTTCTACAACGAGGGTGTTGGACCCGGTTAGCATCATCCAAAACGTGTGTCTTCAAACAGAAACCCTATGGAAAATGAGATTTGGTGGTGAAACGAGCTACCACGCTCCAGTGCTTGGACTGTTCGGGGGCGTCCTACCTGGTCTCCCTGCTTCCGCCCTTGCCCACGCCGACAGCGCTGTCTGAACACAGCAGCCAGCATTACTCTGTAAGGACACCGTCAGATCTGGTCATCTTTCTGCCTCACACCCTCCAGGGGCTCCCATCTCAGAACAAGCTAAATGTGTACGAGGGCCTACAACACCCCACCCGATTCTGTTGTCACTTTTCTGACTGTAGCCCCGGGGCCACATGGGCCTCCTTGCTCCTGCTGTAACAGGTCACAAGTGTGCCCACCTAAGGGCCTATGCACAGCTGTTCTCCCTGCCTCGAATATTCCTTCCCCACACATGAGCAGGCTAGTTCCTCGTTTCCTACAAATATTTCTCCAAATGTCACCTTATCAGGAATGCCAATGAATAGAACTCACTTCAGCTGCTTTATTTTTCTCCGTAGAATCATACATTTTCCGGTCTGCTTGTTATCTGACTTCCCCCATTAGAATAAGAAGGCAAGGACTTTTATTTGTTTTGTTTATGTCTATATCCTCAGTGGCCTAGAACAATGCTAGACATAATGGGCACTCCATAACAGAATAAATGAGTGAGTGAGAAGCTGAGCAGATGGAGGGGTGCCTGGGTGGCACAGCAGTTAGGCGTCTGCCTTTGGGTCAGGGCGTGATCCTGGCGTTGTGGGATCGAGCCCCACATCGGGCTCCTCCGCTATGAGCCTGCTTCTTCTTCTCCCACTCCCCCTGCTTGTGTTCCCTCTCTCACTGGCTGTCTCTATCTCTGTTGAATAAATAAATAAAATCTTAAAAAAAAAAAAGAAGCTGAGCAGATGGAGAAGAGGAAGGGGGCTCGGGGAGCCACCCTCTGCACTTCCCCGAGAGCCGCTGTCTTCCGTGGGAAACCATGATGCCTAACACACAGCCATGTGTGGTTTAGGACATGATCTCACAGCTGGGGTTCCCCCTTCTCATACATGCCCTGTGAGGTAGGGATTATTCCAGTGTTTTCCGGGGCGGGGGGGAGACTGAGGGTCAGCAAGGCAGTGGCTTCCTTAAAGTCATGCACTATTAAGACATGCGTCCATCTTTCTCCAAGTCAAGTGCCTTTTCTGTTTCCCAGGGTGCCCTTCATACTTGTTCTGTTTGCTTGCATTCCAGACAGCCAATGCCTGGCTTTCCCTGCGGGGCTGGCCACGAGCACCTGACCTCGTGTCACTAAGGGCTTCCAGTGGGCCCAAGGGGGTCCCTCCACTTTGGTCCTGACAGCAGTGCTGTGACGGGCTGTGCCTTTCACAGATATTTTCCTTAATGATGAGCGGCAACAGGGGGAAAAAGAAGGCCAAGAGCGTGAAAACAGCCTGGGTGCGAGCCTTCTCTAGCTCTTCCCCTCCCAGCTCTTTGGTTCTACCTTCTGCGGCCACTGCCTCTCCCCAGAGGACAGCCCAGAACTCACGCACCAGCCCGAACCAGCAGCTCACATCTGCCACTTACTCCCAGGGTAACTAGCGTTCCTCAACTGCCCGAAGCCGCCTCATCTGAAAGGTCTGAGTAATAAGAACATCACCGTTACAGGCTTGTTGTGGAAATGAGCTAGGCCTAAGTCTGCAACAACTGTTAGCCGCTGTTCCTCCTGCTTCCAGCCTGTCTTCCACTGACACCTGCCCGCCCCCACCCTCTGCACCCCTGCTTCGTAGAAGAGAACAGAACCATCAGGTTGCCCCCTGCCCCAGATCCCTACCAGGGGGCATGGCTTTGCCCTGTGACCCTAATTTCACACGTCACAGAGGCAGCAGTGTTCGAAGTGTAGGAACTAGACATTCCTTCAGTAACGGGGTGGTTCTGTCACCTTACAGGTCCTAACTTGGGGAACCAGGGTGGGAGGAGTCGGGTTAAAGGAAGAGAACAGGTTTCGGGGATGACAACGTGCAGTCAGTTTTGGACTCATACCCGTGGGGGTCCTCACAGATGCCTAGTGGGCTGTTGGAAAGCCGAGCCTAACCCCTGGGACTGGCGGCCAAGGATGAGGCCCCTCCATACGGAGAAGGTGGGAGAAGCCCATGATGCAGACTCTGGGAGAGCCCAGAGCAGGAAGACAAAGGACCAGCGACCTCGGCAAGCACAATAGAGGGGGCACAGGGCTGGCTTGATAGATATCAGATTCAGAAGTGGGCTGAAATCCTGCCCTCACCGGCCTCATGGAGCTGCCCCTTGCACACCAATTCCTACCCAGAGTATACAGGGCTAAGTGACTAACAGACCAAGGGCCTCACTTCTAGGGAGGGGGCCAGGAAGGCTCCACGAAAGAGGGTGTTTGAACTAGGTTTTGATCCATAGATGCCGTGCAGACCGGTGGGCTGGGGAAATGGTTGGACACAGCATTAGCAAAAGCCTAGAAGGGGGAAATTCAGACTGTTTGGGAAACTGAGAAATCAGTTACTATCTGGCCAGTATAATGCAGAATTGAATTAGAATTCAAAAGCGCTTAAAAAATACATATGAGCCCTAAAGTGAAGTTTACAAAGACTTTAAAACGTATTCAATTGTCATAGACCCCGAGGTGGAGGTTAGCATGCAGGATGTCTGTTAGGGGAGCCTCAGAAAGAAATACCTGTGAACAGAGGACAAGGAAGCAGGGGAGAAGTTGGGAGGGGCCGAGGTTCACAAAGTCCTCAGGCGACCTCACAAGGAGCTCGGGAGCCTGGATGGCCCTTGCAGAGCGGTGTCCCCATGGGAGTTCTAGGGGGCCAAATAGTGACCCCAAAAACATGTGTCTGAGTCCTCCCCCTCCTTGGTCCCTGTGATCTTATTTGCAAATATAATAAAGTCAAGGATCTCGAGATGAGATCATCCTGCAGTTAGAGTGAGCCCTACGTCCATCCACCAGGGCCCTCCAGAGAAAGGAGAGGAAGATTCGACACCCAGACTCAGGCAAAATCAGAGGCAGCGCCTGGAGCGATGTGTCCACAAGCGAGGGAGCTCCGAGCACGGCCCGCAGCCATAGCACCTCAGAGAGAGACATAGGACAGACCCCTCCCGGCCTCCAACAGGCGCCTTCCTGCTGGCACAGTGATCTCAGGCTTCTGGCCTCCAGCCCTGTGGGTTGTGGGCTTAAGCCACCCAGTTTGTGGTGATTGGCGATGGCAGCCACAGGAAACTAATACAGGAGATCCGTCCCTGGATACGCAGTGCCTGGGAAGGAGCCATGGTCTTGGGGAAGCCACTTTTCTTCAGCTGGGACAGACCCCAGAGAGGCTGACAGCTGAGGGCCCTGAGCTGGTGGCACTTCCAGCAGCCTGGGGAAGATGTTCTGCGTTCCTGAAGAGGATCTGGACAGCGCATTCCAGTAGCCACTTCTCTGTCCCTCAGTTTTCGCATCTACGGAATGGGAAAAACAGTAAGACCTATCTTTTATAAGGTTCCTAGGAGACAGAATTCTATGATAACACTAGTAGCTAACATTTATGGGGCACTTACTGTATACATGTGGGCATACCTATACTTGAGTTCATACGCGTGTGTGGCCCTGCATGTTGGAAGCACCCAGGAAACAGGCTCTTATCATAGGGGGTACGTCCAAGGTCACACAGCTGCCAGAGCCAGGATCAGAGCCCAGGTTTCCTGACTCTCAGGCCAACACCCCCTTGTCTGTAATAGGTCCCCTCTCTGCATGTGCCCGATCAGGTCTTCTTTTCACAACGCTAATGGCATTTTTATGCAGGGAAACCAATTTTGTGCTTCACAAAGGAAATGTTACTTGCCTTGTCATCTGAAGGGAAGAGCTTCGAGTCGTCTGAAATTCATTCACACTCTCTCAGGCAGGCTCTGTGTGACCAAAGACATTAATTTGCAAGACAGGCTGGGGCAGGAGGGGCAGCTGGGCTGGGCACAGGTCCCTGCTGCCTACAGCTCATTGGCTCGGGTGGGCCCTGCGTCCCAGCATCTGCTGACATGGCATTCCTGAGATGTGGGGAGAGGCCAGACACTATCGCTTTACAGAGGACAAAGTGAAGGACAGAGAGATTAGCCGATTTGCCCTCTTAATTATGTGGTGAGCTAGAGATGGAGCCAAGAATTGAATCCAGATTTCTCCAGTCCCAGAGGGGCTTTTTCATCAGGAGGGCCTGCCACATTCTCTCCCTTGGAACTGCCCTTTCTCTGGATCCCAGGAACACATACCTGGGCTGAGTTCAGGGCTGTGTGTCTATGCGTGTTATGTCTCCCTTCACATTAGACTGATTCTTAAAAAGAAAAGAAAAAAAAACATCTTTACCCTTAAAAATGGTCACTCAGTTGAGAATAGCGGAGATGATGCACACATTGCTTGAAGGCTTTTAACCGTGTCAGAAGAATTTGGGCTTGGCACTTCCGGAGCCCAAACAGAAGGGCCTTTCAGATTTGACCCACGCATTTCTTCCCAGGAGAATTTGCATACATAGGCATTGTGCAAGCGATTAAAGTTAAAAAGGGGTTTTCTCCTCCATTCAAAAATCTGAGATAAAAATCACATTGACACAATCTGGGACTAGGAAGGGACAGTGGCCTTCCAGAAATTTCCAGACGCATCCCTCTCCACCCAGAAGGTACTTTAAGAACAATACTGTGGGCTTTCACTGCTAGAGGGCTTGTCCTGAAATACACACTTAAAAATCTGCCTGGTACAGATTTTCAGGCAAAGTGAGCTTTCCCGCAAGGTAACTCACCACGGATTACTGTTACTGTAGACTTCAGATGCATTAGTACATAACGCTATTATGTGCCCCCCTCACCCAAATAAATCTATATTTTAAAAATATAGACAAGAAACAAAACCAGTTTGCTAACTGATCTAACTGGTTAACTGACCACACAGTTTTGGTTACTTTCTGTGAAGCCATCAAAGTAAATTCCATCCCTGGAGGCTGCATGGCGAACGTCCTGGCTGGTCCCTCTGCCAGGCCCTTTGTCCCAGCTTGGTTCTTCTTTGGAAACAGACACAGTTTTCTCTCTGTGTCTTCTGGTGCTGGTGGGCAGAGGACTGTTCATCCATTTTCTCCTTGAATGAGCTGAGAAGTTTTTTAAGACATCAGACAGCTAGTTGGTTTGTTCAATAGGTCATCCATTCATTCATTTATTCAACCGATGTTCACGAGCCCCCATGACATACCAGGCGCTGAGATTCCTTGACCTCCTGGAATTAACAGTTTAGTGGGGGAATGCTAATAATTACAAACATGGGAAGTGTGATGGAAGGATGATATGGAAGCATGAATTCTACTCACCTCCTTAAAAAAAGTCTTAACTGCTTCCTTCGCACTTCCACTCAAAGGAGACCCCATCTTGCTAAGATTATTACAATGCGTCACCAGGTAGGGTTGGCTTATCTCAATTGTTGGGTTTAAAAGAGTGTTTCCTTTGGGTTCCGCTTCAAGCAAAAATAAATATATTAGCAAGAGAGCAATAAAAGTGCTCTGAAGAAGAGTCCTGGGCTCTTATATCTAGATACATTGGGTGACAGGGATGAGGGAGGTGGGGAGAAGAAGAGAGAGGGAGTGGAGAGTCCCTGCTCTGCTATTATCAGATAGCTTGAGTGTTTGGCCAAGTCACTCAACTTCTGGGGATTTAAATCATCCCGTTGCTAAAACGAAGGCATTAGACCTGGTCAACATCTCCCAAGATGTGTGTCTTAAAACAGAAATCTTGCGAACAATGAGTTTGGGAAATGCAGCATAATCTCTTCCCCCCCCCCTTCACTCACTATCCCATGGGAATTCAAAATCACCTTAGCATATTAAAGGTTTTGATAGGTCCTGGAGTGAAAAGCCTGTTTAACTTTGTTTAACTCAACATTTCCCAAATGTATTTGCCTGGAGATCCAATTTTATGTAATACCTATTAATATAGAAATGTTAGACTAGATGTTCACTGAAAAGCCAATAAACATTTATTGAGCGCCTACTTTGTGCTAGGAAGTTGCCTCTCGGGCTGTATTACATGAGTTTATGAATATTATGATTTAATCAAATAAACAGTGTAGATGGAGATTTTTTCCATGGACAATACCTTCTAATTAATCTGTCCACAGCTCCCAGGAGTGACTTCCTTCCTTCCAGAGGGCACTGTTTCGTATCATTAGCGGTTTTCCACACCAGTGCCAAATTTTTTTTTCAAATTGTATTGGAGTGCAAATCAGATTTAATTCTTTTAAATTAATACAGGAAACAGCAGAGGGTAAGTAGTGCTAACCTCTTGCTGGTTGTAACAGCCCGTCAGATCCTAGCCCAGAGGACTGGTCCAGACTTCAGACACACAAGACTTTCTAGGAATGTACACCCGAACTTCATTTATGCATGCCTCCTTTCTTTGGGTTCTAGATGGTTTAACAGTTTTTGTGAAATTCAGTTAGTTTGGGGAAGGAGGAACTTTTAGTACATGTTCCTTGTGCACAGCTGATTAAAAACAAAATCCTCATCTGGCCAGCTCAAAAATATTCTGTCTTTTGCCACTTTCACACAAAGGGAAAGGACGCTGCATGTCTTTAAAATGTTCTCCCAGGTGCCTTATTCTGCAGAAACTTTAGGAAGTGAGTCTTGACAGAGAGCCTGGTTTCCTTTATTTTAAAGTCATCTTCCTTTAGATTTTCCAAAGACAGGGCATGTGAGAGGGAGGGAGGAGGAGGGGAACGCATCTGGGCTCACGAGAAATGAGAAATCCCATTGCTGGTTCCAACTTTGCCTTATCTAACCCTGGGGAGAAAGGATAAGCAGGAAGGTAGGCTGTGCCAGCTGGGCGTTCTAAAATCTGGATTCTGGATTCCTTTTCATTCTCTGAAATGGACTCTCTGCTGCTGACCGTAATGCCTAAGTGATTGCTGCTAAATGTTATCTTTGTCGAGACGTAGGGCATCATCAGATGTCACGTCCACAGACTAATTTTTAATGCAAGCCCAGCAGATTTTTGTGGACATGGGCCAGGAATTTTAATGAAAGAAAACATCAAAGATGCAGAAGAAATGAGAATATTAGTCAAGGAAGATACACAGCGATGCTCTCTGATAACCCCTGTTATTGACATTAGAACTCTGTGGGAGCAACTTAAATAAACATCTGGACACTGAGTTTAGACATTTTCAGTGACAAACCCCAGACAGATCTTTTCGACTTGCAATAATAAATATTTCAGAGGCTATATGAATCAACTGAAAATTCTGTTTTCAATTATTCTAGTTTTATAAATAGAGCATAGTTAATTATTCAAGTATAGAATTTCTTTTGAAGATTAGGTGAATTTTATATTTCCTTTGTCCATGTTATACTTCAGTTTTATTATTCATATCAAATTTATGTCTGTGTGTTCAAAAATAATATAGTTAGCTTGCCAGATGCTATTAAATCAGAATCCAGCTGAGCTTGATTTTTTTATTATTTTATTTTCAGGAAAGACTCTTTTACAGGCCTCGGCCCTGCTGTTCCATGAACTTGTTCAGCATGGCCAGCCCCAGTGAAGGACATCAGTGGTAGCAAAAGGGGGACGGACGGACACCCTAGCTCTTCTTACCAGATTCCACGATCGTTTTGACTCGTTTGGCCAGCAGTAAGTCGGGAAAGCACCAGAAGGACAGCATGCTGGTCATGCTTCAAGACAGCCAAACTTCAGGAAAAACTTGACTGAAGTACAAAAGAGTTCTCTAGTCAGTGACCAAAGCTACTCAGATGGTCCTGCTGATTGCTGTTGCGTATTTTATAAGATGAATGCAGGCTTTCCCTTAAAAATTAAATAAAAAAGAGAAATGTGATGAATTGCATATATATTACCTCCAGAGAGCCTGAACTCTCATGCCTTAAAAGCTAGCATCTGCAGTGGATAGCCCTCAGTATTTATGACCCCCTCCGGTATCAAAAGGGTGGCATGGAGACGGCCATCTTGGTTGGGGGCTGGTTTAATGATATGGTTACGTGGTGCTTACCAGGGTGTACTTGGTGTGGTGTTTATGTTCACACTTGCTCCCCCACCTCCACCAGCCCTGACCTAACTGAACCTCATGGATTGGGACTAGCTCATCGTTGAGCCTGGCACAGAGGATGCCCTTTTAAAATGTCTTGAACAGGGACACCTGGGTGGCTCAGTTGGTTTAGCATCTGTGCTTAGCTCAGGTCATGATCCCAGGGTCCTGGGATCGAGCCCCACGTCGGACTCTGCTCAGCAGGAGCCTGCTTCTTCCTCTTCCTGCCACTCTGCATGCTTGGACTCTCTCTCGCTCTGTCAAATAAATAAATAAAATCTTTAAAATACATAAAACAAAATAAAATAAAATAAAATGTTTTGAATAAAGAGGTCCTAGCGCTGCTGCTGATAATTTTGGGAGGGAAAGCTTTAGGAAGCCACAATGTCTCCATTTGTCCAGTTTTAAATCTAGGAGGTGATAATAGTAGCCAATATTCATCAAGCTCTTACGAGCTACATTAAAGAAATACATGTATATAATATAAAAAGTCAAATAGAACCAGAAGCTTTATAATAAGAAATAGCAATCCCCTTCCCAACCCCGTCCTATCCCTAAAACAATGACTTCAGTTGTTTCTCCATTATTTATCTCCAGATTTCTAAATAACATGCTTATAGTGCTATTGTTTAACCTTTGAAATAGACATTATCTACTGATTGGAGAGCGCAATGGGGTTTAGCTCCCATGCCCCACCCACCTTCTCACATTTCTGTTCCTCTCATCTTCCCAGTTTTTGATTAAATATTCAGGGTTTATGTTACAATGACTATAAACAATATTTTCACAGTCTTGCAAGATTACATGTTCTTCTTCATATGACTTGAATTTGCTCTGGAATTCATAATCACTTTGTTTATTTGTTTGCTTGACTTTCTATGTGCCTAGAAAAGGAAGTCTCAAATTCTCCAACGGAAGCATAAAGCCCCTCTCCTTACTGTCAAACAAATCAAATAAACTTCTGTCCTTTTTTCCTTAGCGCCTTCCCTGCGAGAGCCCCTGTCCAGCTCCGCTCTGGGCTGCTCGGTCTCTTAGTCTGCCCCTTCTCTTTGCTCTCATCCTGGAATTCCCTTTACCTTCTCTTGGAAAATTCATCTGTTTTCTGGATCTCGTGTCTTTATCTTTTCTGGTTTTCTGTTAAGTTTCAATGGCACACATCTTCCGTCAAATATGGAAGCAGCAAATGCAGCATAGGACGTACATTTTGGATACCTTGCACGTCTGATGGGTTTATCCCACCCTTACTCTTGATTCATAGTTCTGCTGGGTATAGAATTTTAAGGAGGAAATCATTTTCTCCTAGGATTTGGTGGCATCAGTGGCTTGACTGTCTTTAACTTCTTGCTGCTAAGAAATTTGATGGTATTCCGATCCAAAGTCCTTTGTATGTGAGCTCTCTCTCGCTCTTGCTTGTTCTCTCTCTCTCTCAACATTTAGGGTCTTTTTTTTTTTTTTCATCCCTCAGATATTGAAGTTCCATGATGATGTGCTTTGGTGTCAGTCACCCCCTTTCTGGTGGAGGTGTATGTAGGGTGGGTTTCTACTGATTGGACTTGTCCAATCTAGAAAAGTGTTTGTTGATTTCCGGGAAATTTTCTTGTAGGAGTTATTTGATAATTTACCCATTTCCACTTTCTATTTTCTCATGCTGGAACTTCTTACAGTCAGCTATTGGATCTCTTGGATGATTATTACTATATTCTCATTCAGATTCATTACAGTTTTCTCTTTTGTTTTATTCTGCTCCTTGAGCTGTCTGTTTCTTTCAAGTGCCGATTTTTTTTTTTCCTGTTTGATTTGGTCTCTCTCGCTCATGTTAGAGGCTTTCTTCTGATCTATTCTATCCTGGCTGTCTAGTGAGTTATTGGAAAGTTGAGGGGGGATCTATTTGTGGGCCTAGAGTGGTAGGGGCACCCAGGCTTTCTTTGGGAGATTTCCAAATGTCAGCATCTCTCTTTCTTCCTCTCACACTGGCCTTCAGAAAGTCTCCTGCATTCAGGGTGTGCCTGGTTGCCCACATTCCGGGAAGCATCTTGAGTGTCACCATTCAGCCTGTAGTCCTTCACTCCATTCCTCCATCTTTAATAAATTGCCTCCCCACCCCCATGCATCTTGAGTGCCCTTGGGTCTACTCCTCTGTGGTCTCTCTCTAGAGAGGGGCCACCACCAGGTGCAGGGGCTGGAGGAGGGTTTCCTTATCACACCACCAGTGAATCCTTTGGTTTTCAGCCTGTTTCTTGGACCGATTTGCAGAGCATCCCCACTGCCTCCATTTCTGGAGCATTTCTGGGTTTCAGTGGTGTAAATTGGCTTGCTTTTTATTGGTTTCTCCTCGCTTGCAGACAGTTACATACCAACTTTCTATACTCTAGTAGGTGGCTGAGTGCATGGGTTAGTATAATTTTTATTCTTCTGTCTTTTCAGTAGGGCTTCGGTATAGAAGGGATTTAAACGCATGTACTCAACCAGCAGTATTTAACTGGGAGTCTTAAGTAATCTGCTCAACAACTTTGTGATGTAGAAACAATTGTTATCCCTGTTTTGAAAATAGTCAAACAGGCATAGTTTCGGTCATGCAGCCAGGAGGTGATAAGAATTGGATCTTAAACCCAACTCTGTCTGACCCTCTGCCTCATGGTTTTCAAAGCGGTGGTTCTCTGTTTGACAAGATAACCTCCCAGGGAGCTTTAACAAATGCTAATACCTGGGTCACGTTGAAACCAATCAAATCAGAGCCTCTGAAGATAGACTCAGGCACTGAAGGTTTGTCACAGCATTCCCCCCGCCCCGGGGAGATTCAGCGTGCACCCTGGACTGAGAGCCACCGCTCTGAATTCTCCTCCAGTTCCAGGATTCTTTCTACCGCTTTCCTTTTGGAACAGAGGATCTCCCTGCAGGGTGACCATCGGGACCTCTTTGTGAAGCTCTTCAGGCCCCTTCCCCAACTGCCCTCCATCCCTACCACCTGTGTTTACTTTTTCACCGGCTCTATTTGGATAGGGTTGCCAGATTTAGCAAATAAAAATACAGGAGTCCCAGTTCAATTTACATCTCATATAAACACAAGTATTGTTTTTAGCCTAATGTCCCAGGTAATACTTGTGACATACTAAAAAATTATGTTGATTCTTTGAAACTCGAATTTAATGGTGTCCTGCCTTTCATCTGGCAATTCTATATCCAGAGTATCAAAATGGCAGAACACTCAAGATTTGTAGAACCTTCCAGCTGAAGCAGCCTGGCTTTAAGCCTCTGTGCCCCCTAGACTCGCCTTGGCATTTCCACCCTCCTGTCGTAGAATCCAGGGGATGGGCAGAGCCAATGTCCCCACCTTGCCTTCTCTTCCTCTTATAAACGGCATGTTCATACTTCTCAATGCCTGTTTAAATATCCCCACTATCAATACATTTTCCTCCTTTTTCCTCTGTGACCCCACAGCATTTTGTTTGGGACTAATGAACAAGTTGGAACTACTAAGTTCATTCCCTGTGTTGTGATAGGTTGCTCGTCTGTTTCCCTGATTTGCCTGCAAGCATCCCCAGGACTGAGACCTTGTCTTGTTCCCGGTCTAGTCCCCGCAGCCCTTGTGACTTTGGGTGTGGGAGCGGGGAACCAGCTGTCAGGAAGTTGTGCTCTCCTTGTACCCTCCTCCCTTAGGCTTCCCTGCAGTCCCTTACTTTGGCAAATCTCCTTTTCCCGCCTTGCTAGGCGCTGGGGCATGTGATTTAAGGAGACACTCACTTTCAGTGTCTTGCAAGTATGACCCTGAGTTTGCATGACATTGACCGTGAATACCTCCTTATGTTTTAAGGTGTCTTACTGGCCTCACCCTAGTCTGGCCCTGCCTCTTAGGGAGAGAACACTCACTGCATGGCCCCAAAGAAAACTGGACTTGGGTCACCCAAGTGGTAGGGGTAGGGTGTGTTTCCCAAACCCCTAATGTTTGGTTCGTGTCCCCCTCACCTCATCATCAGCGTGTGGGTGCTAAGGCCTGTGTCTGCCTCCGTGGGGCCACAGGCACACTGCCAACATGCGAGAGCAGGTGTGTGAAACATACACCACAGGGACACAGGACAGTCTCCGAAATTTTCTGAAGTCTGCAGGCAAATATTCAGGGAATGTGTAGTAAGAAGGAAAATCCGTTCCTGTGCTCAAGGAGTCTATGCTGTGTAAGTGTCTCAAATTAAAACGATATACCTCTCTGTCAATAAAAATACATTCTTCTCAGAACAAAATCACGAAAACTTCAGTATTAGCTCTAGCAGAAACAGGGTCTTTGATGCCATTAACTGGCCATGTTATTGTAGAAGTCACTTAACCTTTTGGACCCCGGTTTCTTTGTTTGTAAAATGATGGGGGCTCAGCTGAGGCAATTTCTAGACCCCTCTGTATTTTAAACCTTCCACGATTTCTTTTATCTTAGGATTTCATTCCCTCCTAAACTGGTCCATCTCTCCTGCCAAGTGACAGAAATATTTCTATTTGGGACATCTTTCTGGATTTATCACTTATTTTAATCTAGTTCCCTAGCCTGGCATACTGCTTTGTCTAAAACGTGTATTTTAATTTTTTAAATGCAATTTGTCCTTTCTAACTCTTTTTCATGTCCCATAAAAATGATGGATGGAGGAAGATAGGTAAAGCTACAGATCAATCTTAGATTCTGATAATCTAATAAATGCTTTGAGCACTGATCTCGCAGTTTATGACCCCTTGCCAATTGATTTATGGCCTTGTAGTAAATTTTCTCTCCCACTTATCCAGTATTTATTGGAACATCTTGTTCTTAACAGACAAAGTACTGTATAAAACATCTGTCAAAACAAAAGGCAATTCAATTACATATCTTTTACTTCCAAATCTACTTCTCTGGTTCTCTTAGCATCCAGATTGCAAAACAAGTCATGTTATGCAGAACCTTTGAGCAAGGTTTCAGGAACATAAAATGTACTCGAAAAATCATTACAACAAAAGTTGATGTGAAAGGAATGAAAAGTCCCTATTTGGTCCACATTAGAAGCCGACCCTGCCCCATATTGTTGCTGGCTCACTGAGGGCCCCCCAGTCTCTCTGTCAGTAATGGCTCCATTACTCATTTTCCTCTTACAGACCCCACCACTGGAAAGATTTTCTTCAGAAACAAACTTTATTCACCTGGTATGAACTAGCTTAGTTATTAATCTCAAGATATACTGACCTAGTTAGTCTAGGATAATCCACATTCACTCACGGAATAAAATCAGGGTCTCTCCCTTTTACTGCCTTTGAAGGGGCAGCTAAGTAAATAAAACTGAGACATTTTCACTCAGTTAGATCCTTTTTTCCTACTATCAAGTCCAGTGGCGGGGGAGCAGGGAGGGAGAGCCTAATTCTCCAAGAATTCCAGTAGTGGGGGGTGGGGGGAGCTGAACGTGGGCTCTTTGCCGCAGAGATTCACGTGTCTGTACTTCCTGTAACTTTTCTTTTGTGCAAGGGGTGAGAAGTGCTCGGATCAATGTCCTTGGCCCCTTTTATTTGACCTGCAAAACCCCGAGCTCTACTCTGAAGGCCATTTTATGGATGGTTTGCGTAGGGGGCTTAGTGAGCTCCGGACGGCAACATTTCCATAGCTTAAACTTCTCCAGAATTCAAGGTTCCAATTTTGTTATTGTTGCTCATAAATGCTCCCCAAATGTAACGGGGATGGATGACATATTGAAAGCATATGTATGTTTACCTCCATATTGATGTCATTTCCTATAACACCAGGAATTATATGTGAAATACAGGGAGGTGGGGAGCACGTCGGGGGGATCTGACAAGCGGAAGCAAAGGCCAAATGTATTCCAGGACAGGAGTGCATAATAGTTTTGATGTTAAAGTTGAAACCTGAAATATATTCTCATCTTAAGGGGAAAAAAAAATCCTGTTGATGGACATCAGTAATACCTGAGCAATTTTCTTCTTTATCCTCACTCAGGAAATTTTGGAAATGGCCTCAACTGCGGACTTTCATATTGATTGCCACGGTGGTGGCTATTTTTCCTCTGGGCTTGGCCCCTCAATGGTGATGTTCTCATTTTCACAGGGAGTAGGGACGAAATAGATAACGAGTCAACCGATCTCGAATTTGTCGCCCAGGTCTCTTATGGAAGTTGCTGACAGTCAAAGAGGGGAAAATGCAGGTTAGAACGATACAGGAGTGGATTTTGGCACATGGCTGATTTTGGTCATCTCTGGCCTGGGTGCTCCCTGCTCTGCTGTGGACAGAAGGTATTTTAACTTCCATCTTTAAAACTCAGCCACCCAAGGCCCCAGAGAGTTTATTTATTTATTTTTTAATGTTGCAAATTGTCCTTGGGCATGTAACATTTGAAATGGGAGCCCGGGGTTTCTCCAGCGCTGAAATAGCTCCAGTGGAAGCTGGCGGGACTGCGAGAGCCCCACAGCCCCCAAAACGCTCTCAGTGGTGCCAGCCTCCAGAGTAGGCCTGGAGCAGGAGTGTAAGATGGCAGTGTACCTGCCTTCTTGGGTAAGGCACAGCTGCACCAAGGGCCACCCAGCCAGGGCCTGCCTGTCTGTTCCAGCTGGGTCCCCTCACTGACCTGCTTTCGGAGGGCCCAGGGCCCCACCCCCGCATTGCAGAGACTCCCAGATCAGATGGCCCCCATTTGGCATTGGCTGGCTGAGTGACCTTGGGCAACTTCTCAGTTTTTCTGTATCTTAGTCCCCTTACCTGTAAAATGGGTTTTGTGAAGATCAAATATAATGTGTATGAAGCACTTGGTACAGTGCCTGGGACTATGAGCAGTGCAGTAAATGCTGGATCTTATCGTATGATTAATGACACTGGACTGGAAGTGATCGTGTGGATAATGCCACAACGCTTTCCCCTGCATTTCCACATGCAAATGCCGCAGGCCAGAGTGCGGAAACCGTTGCACTTGACTTAATGCCACCGTGTGAAGCTGCTTGAGGCTAGTGTGTGGGAAAGTGAAGGAGGCCGCGCTGTCCTTAGCAGTCAGAACTTGGACGGTCATGAGCTGGCAATGAAGTTGACCGAAGTGCTTTCGTGAAGGTTCATGGAATGCTGGTTGGCTGCCAACTCCTGGGGATACCACAGGGACAAGACAAAGACCGTCCCTGCCCTTGAGGTGCTCCCAGTTGGGCAAGGGAGGGAGCAGCAAACTACTCATGGCCCTGCAAGTCTCCAGCACAGTTTTCTTTCTATTCTTCAGTTGACAGGCAGGGCCTCTCCCCATGAGGCTCGCTCCTCACCTGCAACCCTCCTACCATAACCCGCCCAAAGTTGGAGCCATTTCTGCCCAGTCTTTCAAGGGACTCTTCTCTATTGTAGGTCCCCACTCGCACGTGCCTATTTAGCTAAGATCAGTTCCTTTACCTGTGGCTCGATCAGCCCAGCCGCCAACATATGGGGAGCAGAGAGAGAACGAGTTTTGTCTGGCAAATTTGGTATTTCAGTCTAGGGTCTTTGGGTAGGGCCCATTGGAGTCAATTCCTAGGGAGGTCCCACCTCTTGAATGTTCCACTGATAAGTAGTAGTTTCAGCAACTCCTATAAAACTCATGGAACCTGCAGGGGGTGCAAAGCACCGTGCTAAGCACGGAGTATGCACTATCTCCCTTAGTCCTTTTATCCACCCTTGAAATGGAGACTCTTCTTCTCTCAGTTTTACAGAGCAGGAAATCAAGGGGCGCCCAGGCAGACCAGCATCCCAGAGCCTGTCAGCAGCAGAGCTGGGGTCTAGATTCTGTTCCTCATTCTCTGTCCTGTTCCGCGCAGCTCCTGCCGGGGGTGCAGGCGCTTCTTGCCACAGCTGTGGTGTTCACCTTCCATTTCATCCAAAGCCTTGTCTCTGGCGTTCAAGGTCTCCCACGGCTGGGAAACTGCCAGCCCTCTGCCGTCACCTTTCTTCTCCCCCCGCCCCGGTCATCCCAGGCTGATCCCCACCTCTGCACCACTAGCTGGAGGCCCTCCATCCAACCTTTTCCGGAGACCCCCACAGCCGCCAACACGTGGCTCACGGCACTGCCTTTGCCACAATCTCCGGGATCTTGACACACTGATCTTCCTGCCACACCTCAAAGGCGTCACCTGTTCATCAAAAGGGGCAGCTCTGCAAGCACTTGTCCAGTTCTTTACCCTCCTACAACTACGAGCATGGCGTGTTACACATTGAAGTCATTGGGGGTGTGCGTACAATCTTGCCTGCAGCCCAGAGGCCATCGGCCAGTGGGTAGGCATGGTAAAATGCTAACCCCCCGCAGACTGTGGATCTGGCCATGTGAATTCTTACCACTAGCTTGCCTGAGTTTACTGTTGCCATGTGGACCAGTTAATAAGCAAACAACAAGACATGGCTGGAAGACCCCGGTGTGATGCCCTTTTGGCAAAATGATGAAATGGGCAACGTTTGCTTCATTGCTTGTCCTACATCTTTGAGTTGTGTTTTCATGAACCCCGTAACTTGTCACTTTTCCTTGGACACTCTACTCAAACCTCCTTGCAGAGCCCTCATTCACCCCAGTACCTGATGGCTGGCGTGTGTCCTGGAAGGTGCCACCTGTTTGAACTGGAAGGTAAGGAAACGGAAAGAGGGTTCTATGGAAGGGTTGCAGGCACCCTCAGGCAAGGGAAATTCATCTAGTCCCCTGAAATTACATGTGAGCTTCCTGAGTTTGTCCTTGTGCGGACATTTTCACTGTTCTCTAAGGGATAAGTTTTTGCAGAAAGATCTCGGGGTGGGGAGGCTGGGGCGCTGCTGGCTGTGGGAGTTCCTGTGCCAGCTGATGAGTCTGTCTGTCAGCTCCTGAAGAAAGGGGTGCCCCAGAACCTGACCTGGCTCTTCTCCTCTTACCTCTTGGGCTGCCCCTTCATGGATGCCTCTCCTTCCCCTCACTCTCCAACAATGGCCTTCTTTCAGCCCCTCTCCCTTCCCTTTGCCGTTCCCCCCCCACTATGAGCTCGTCTCTTCTCATGGTTTCATTAGCGCCTGTTTGCAGAGGCCGAGCAAGTCGACCTTTTCCTCCATGACCCTTTCCTGTGCCCCAGACGGCATTTCCAACCGCTGACAGGAGGACATCTCTCCTCACGTATCCTGAAGCCCTCAGCCTCAGTATGCCCATCTGCTCAGTCCCTTCAGTACGTACTGGTGTCTCATGTAGGGGTCCATTTCAGTCAGGGCTCTGCCAGGCTTTCCAGAGCTCCTGGCTAGAAACTGAGACAGCTCTCAAGAGTCTACTGGGCGCCCATGGTGTGTCGGGCAACATGCTTGGGCTCGGGGTAGGGAGATGAATCCAAAGCACGGACAGACCTTAAGGCACTCAGTCCAGAGAAGGCGAGAGATGCATAAACAATCCCTCGGGAGAGGGGGGGCAGGGTGCCATGCACGGCAGCATTCGACGTATGTTTCTCGGTGAGCACAACCTCAGTCTTGGCTGGTCTTGACCTTCGTCCCCATTCCCACTGTGGCATCTTGGTTCAATTCCACATCCCTCATACCTAGATTGTTGCAACCATCTCCTGTCTGTCTCCTTAATTGTGAATCTCTCTGTCACTAGCGAATTCTTCCAAAATATCACTCTCACTAGTTTACTCCAATTCTCAAGAGAAAAAAAAAAGGTCTACCCCGTGCCTCCTCCTTTCTCTGCAGCCTGATTCCAGTACGCAGGGTAGAGCATGGGCTCCGGGTCAGGCTCCCTGCGCTAGAATTTCAGCTCTGCTACTTAACTGCTCTGTGACCTTTGGCCACATACCTGACCTCCTTGTCCTTCAGTTCCTCATCCGTAAAACAGGGATAGGAAGTCGGCTTCCTTTGTGGAGTTGTAAGCACAGAGTGAGCTAAAATAGGCAAAAGCACTGAGTAAGGTAGCCAGTATTGTTCTCTGCTACTGCCGCCCAGTGGTAGGGGCCCTCTGCACCCCCCAGGCCCCATCACGGGCCTTGGGGATGGCCGTCTCTGTGTGGATGACAACCTTCCCTGAGACACCAGGATTTTCTGGTTACGTTGCTCCTGCCCGTCCGTCAGACCTACATCAGTTCCCTGAGCCTGCGTGGAATCTCCCCACTTTCCCTAGCTCCAGTAACTTCGCTGCCAACCCGGCTTGGGTCACAGGTAGAGTCGCGCCCCTTAAAAACTGGCAGCGTTGAACATGAAAACACTTTTACCCCCTGCCCAGATTGTGGGAACAATGTCTTACCTGCCATTTGTACCCTCGCTGACCCAGGGGCTGGAAAAGTTGTCTATGCAGACTCAAATAGTAGACACTATGCATCGCAGGCCGTATGTCTACAGCTCAATTCTCAACTGCTCAACTCTCCTGGCTTCGCGAGACAGCAGCCAGAGCCGAGATGCATGTTCCCGTACAATCTTTGCCTATGAAAACAGGTGGTGGGCCTGATTTGGCCCACGGGCTGTATTTTGCCGACCCCTGCTCTAGCTGAGAGCCAATTCACTGGACAGACCCCTCTGCTCGGCGAGCCTCCCTGAATTTTCCTCCTGGGGACAGAGTATTTCCTGTTGCTTGGACTCCAGTCCGCCTCAACAAAGGTTTAAGTGGCCCCGGGGCGTTAAGGTGAGCTAGTGCTCCTCGCCTGAGGACTTTGTTCCTGAGATCAGCCAGAGCGAGGGAGGACAGGCCCAGGGGGGTTGCGACGTCTAAGCAAAAGGAAACCAGAGGCTCTTCTCATCCCCTTTTTCCTCCCTAACCCACGGCCCACTCATGCTGCCCTCAGCCCTAGTCCCAGAGGTAAATAAATATACATTTTACAACCACTTCAGACAGATTTTTTATTATTAAGAAAGGAAATTAAAAGTCTCGGAAGTGTAGATAATATGGAGTTCACTAGACAAATTGACAACGGCCAGGAAATTTGAAACTGAGGGGTGCAGGCTCTTCCCGTGGAGTGCCTTGGGCCTGCAACCTCTCCGGGCTGGGCTGGCTTCAGGGTGTGGTGGTACGGCCTTGACCGTGCTGTCAGTGGGCCCAGAGCTTCTCTGTGGGCCAAGCTGCTTTGCCCAGTATCAACTTGGCATTTATAAGGATCCCTCCCCCCAGACCCTCTTCTCCCCTTTGCCTTCCCAGAGGGTTGGTAGGGAAGTCACTTGACTGTCCAAAGAAAACCCCAATTGCTAAACCCCGGGTTGCTCTCTTTTAATGGAATCTTCCTTTGAAGGAGACAGACAGATCTCTCTGGACACTGCTCTGCTTACATTCTCCATAACCCCTTTGGTTGTCACCAGGGGAGTAATTATAACTTAAATCGATGGGTACTTGAGAGAAGGTGAACTATTTGCCCCCGCCTAGCACTTGACATTTCGAACATTGGACAATGAAAGGTGACTTTGTTTATTCATTGAGCTATTAGGGCTTAATGCTAAAAGGGGTCCCTGACAAGAACTGAAAGAAACCTCCTTTTGGGGATAAAATCTTTAAGCACAAATTGCTTTGTCACTGGTCAATATCTGAGAAAAAAAATTCAGTGAAAGCTATATCCATTTGATAGCATGTACATTTTTCCATATCTCGCTGGATATGCCAAGCCAAAAGCAAATGCTTTCCCCAGTATTTCCGACATCTGGTCTTAATATTTGAAAGTCTTTGTTTCATGTACTCTTGATAGACAACATTTTTTGTGTGTGGAGTATTTTGTTATTAGACTCTGTGAAATGTTGATATTAATCTGAATTGCCCCGGTCTTCATGGAACACAGGCCAGTTGGGAACTATCCTTGGGTGCATCCCTGGGAGAGTATTTTAGGGATCATGCAGTGTATTTTGACATCCTCCCAAGGGCATCTGACTTTGTTTTGTGGGAACACTGTGCATGCTTTTAACCCAGAGGACCCCTGGGCGGGGTTGGTGCTCACTTCCAATCTCTCCCCCGACCCATGTATTGGGTGCTGTTATGGTAGGAACGTTGGCAGGTTGAAAGGTCGGAGGTTATGGTTTAGCTTCTCCACTCAGTGTTCGTGGATCCGAAGGAATTGAAGGGCTCTGTTCGAACAGGGGTGAATTGTCTTCTGAAGGGGGCCTTCAACCCTTTCTGGATCTGAATGGACCTAAGAGCTGAATGTGGAGGACAGGCTGCTCTCCAGACTGGCCAGGCCTGTTTGCAGACAGGCAAAAACGACCCGGTCACATGCAGAGTGATGCCCTCTGTCACTGTCAGCGTCCTTCAGGAAAAAAGAATACTTGATGGAATGAGCACTGGGTGTTGTATGCAACTGATGAACCACTAAACTCTACCCTGAAATCAATAATACACTGTATGTTCACTGAATTTAAAAAAAAAAACGTGCTGATGGAAGTAAAATGTAGAAGGTTTATGAAAACGAAGAATGGTGGTGTTTCCGTGGAAGACCTGGAACGAGGAAGCATGGTGAAGCTGGGGACAGCTGATCTGGCAGCCACCAGCATCGCAGACCTGGGACCAGGACAGCCACAGAGCACGTTAGCACTACGAGCAGCCTCCAAGGTTACAAATCACCTGGAGAGGGGACAGAGACTCATCTTCCCTGATCGGAAATATTGATTTCCATTTACATATTTCACATAGTTTCCTTTTCCCTTTAAATTCATCAAGTCAGTAAAACTTTCTAACGTAGACTCCCTATGCTGGCAGAGAAGCACGGAAAGCAGACATTAAGAACTTGATGGGTACAGGGGCGCCTGGGTGGCGCTAGTCATTAAGCGTCTGCCTTCGGCTCAGGACATGATCCCGGTGTTCTGGGATCGAGCCCCACATCAGGCTCCTCCGCTATGAGCCTGCTTCTTCCTCTCCCACTCCCCGCCTGTGTTCCCTCTCTCGCTGGCTTGTGCTCCCTCTCTATTTCTGTGAAATAGATAAATAAAATCTTTAAAAAAAAAAAAAGAACTTGATGGGTACAGTGATATGTGGACTTCTGCAGCATGGCCCCCCCAGAGCTGCCCCTTCTCAATCCTCCTCCCACAGCACCTGCCTCACCCCAAGACAATGTCACGGTTTGGGTTTCTGTTTTTTACCTCCGTACCATTCTATTTTGAACTAAACTTCATTACTATGCTGTTGATTCACAGATGCTCTCAAGTTCACGGAAGAAGAAAATTAAATAGAAATGGACCCAATACAATAGAAATATATAATCCAGTTTAATAAATGAAGATATACTTAGAAGCCTTGGGTGAGAAAAATCCTGGAGCTTTCCCAGCCAAAGGTTAGGGGTGCTTCAAAAGAGAAAAGGATCTTTTAATCCCCAGGATGAACACTCACTTTGGCAACCACGAATAGAGATTTATAAAGTTACAGAGTATTCTCAGAGCCCGGTGGCCTGCCCAACTTGTTTTAATTCTGCTCGCTGATGGAAGGACCTCCACGATGCGTTGTTAATGCGTTGTTAATAGAAATGAGCAAGGTGAGAGCTGTGTGTATAGTACGCTACTGCACGGTTAAAACATCACAAAGCCTAGCTGCATCTGTGTGTGTGTGTACGTGTGTGTGTGTGTGTGTGTGTGTGTGTGTAATGTAGCCGGAAGGTCACACGCCTCCGGGAAGACAAGCTGGATGGCGAGGGTCCACAGCAGGAGAGGAGTTTGCTTTTCACTGCAGGGTCTTCCGTTGTCTTTTGAAATAGAGACCACGTACACGCATTACCTGTTCCCCCCCAAAAGAATTATTTAGACCCACCTACTGAAAAACAAACTACTTCCTGAGCCCTCGAGCTACCCTGTGTAGTCAACTTTCTGAAAGGAAACAAGACTTACCAACCTAATTTATAGAAACAAATATTCTCACCCTGGCCCCAGTCTATCCCACGGTCAGATCAACCAACAGACCCCCCATACCATGATAATTAATAAAGAAGTAAAATATTTCAGACTTTTCCCACCGCCCCCCCCCACCCCTTGTATGTTCGCAGTCACGGCGTGGGAACTGTGAGTGGGATGCTAGACATCAAACCAGATTTGCATTTGGGTTGATGGCTCCCAATGTGTACAAACAGGGGTGTCCAAGCGCGGGAAGACACGTGCTTGATTACTTGATATCCACCTGCAGGAGGCTACGTTTATTTACAAGTGCGTGTACCCAGAGGCAGGCTCTGCACCGAAGGCCATGATTAAGACACGTGGTTAATGATAAAACAAAAAACGACTCTGAAAATGTCACATGGGAGAAGGAAATGAAAGTGAAGGGGAACCTGACCTCTATAATCCCATTATATTCCAGATATAATTGCCATCTGACTCAGCGCTCAGAGTTAATAGTGCAGAAGTCATTTTTTTTAGTAGCATATCTTTGTCATCAACAAAATAATAATTGGAGAAAAAGGCTGTAATGATTTCACCTGAGTTTAAATTGCTGGGTCCTACGTAGATCCATAGGGCTCTTGGGGAATGGAGTGGAATGCAGTTATTTCCTAGAGCTGGGATTTTTAGGGGTCCTGTTTGGCTCTATTGGTGTTGCCCCCTTGGGGGACAGGACGTAGGGACAGGGACACGTAGAGTCAGAATGTTCCAGGCCCATATCCGTTCTGCCACTTACTGACTTTGTAGCTGGAGACAAGCCACGCAACATTGTTGAATTTGACTTTTCACGTCTGTGCCATGGGGTTAATGACACTGACTTGGAAGGACTGTTTTGAAGAGTAAGTGTGAAAAGCGGTCTCCAGCCCCTGCATGTATTCAGAACATAGCAATGTCGGGTCCTCTTCCTTTGCAGAGAGCCCTGAGATGGGAATCACTGTCCCCACAGCGGCTGCAGCCCCATTCCCGCCTTACCAGCTGCCTGAGTGCACGTTCCAGGATCCTGACCTTCCATGGAAATGGATGAGTGCTTGCTCAGAGGTGTGCGATGCGCTACAGAAGGAATTACCCGTTAGGGACGTAACTTTCTCAAGAGGAGCTTGAATTTCCTTCCCTTGGAGAAATGCTATTTCACAGTCCCTCAGTAGATGTCAGCAGCACAGCGAACATCTCCGAGCCACAGGCGAAGCAGGTTGGCTTTAAAACAACTTTTCTAATTAAAAAATAAAAAAAATAAAAAAAAAGTCAATGCCTCCTTTGCAATTCTCTTCAGGAATCCCAGAAGCAAAATGGTGAGATTCTTGAGAGGATTACCAAGCATGCATTTGCATTTTAAAGACAACCTTTTCTTCTCAGTAATGAAAACATCATCCCAGAAATGGTTAGGGATTATAGCAACCTTTTTAGAATTTTCTGCAAGTTTATCTTGCATTTTACCCTCCAGGCAAGAGTGAAAGAATAGAAGATGTCCAATATTTTGTTTCCTCCTGTGAAGTAAATCAAAACCGTGGGAATGTTTTCCCCTAATTTAATTTACTGCTGTCTCCTCGAATGTATCTTTTATTGTACTCAATTAACCCTCTGATTGTGACCACAACTGCAATGAGGTCAAAGAGTAAGAGTTTTCTTGTCAGAAAAAAAGGGCTGATTGGAGTTTGTGGCCAAGTAATATTTGGATGTGGATACCGACCCTGGGTTTTGCTTATGACATTTAATCCACCCGCTGACTCTCCTTCCCGCTCTCTCCTACATTCTTGCCTGCCCCAGCCCAGGTTTGATATGAGCTGGGCCAGAGCTGCTAAGTGGGAACGTCTCTATCACTTACATACCTTATTGTCCCCAGTTATACGTAATTTTGCCGCCAAACTTGACTTCATGGGAGGTTGGCTCTTGGATTGTATATTTACTTGCTTCTACTCCTCCTTGCTTTCTGAGGCTTCAGTCTGTGGTTTCCTGTCCTTTCTATCACAGCCTACGTTTTGTAGGGGGGAAACCGACGGTGCCCAAGGTTGGAGAATTTATAACTGCTGTCTTTAGATAGTGAGCTCCCTGTCACTAGAAGTATTTACTCATCAGTGATTCTCAATTATGGCCGCACACTGGGATCATCTGAGAAGCAAACAACAACTAGGGTGACCAGTCGTTCCAGTTCCAGCACCAAAAACTCCACGTCCCAAGGAACTCTTGTTCTGCACAAACAGAGATGTTGGTCACCTTACTGATGTTTTCCATTCCCAGAGATACTGGATTAAGTGAGCACTGGAATTTTTAAAAACTTCCAGGTGATTCTAATGTAAAGCTAAGGTTTAGAACCATTGACCTTGAGGCCAAACGACCCTGGTCATAAACACTTCGGAAGGGACTCTTGTTTGTAAGCTATAGGAAAAGGTGGCTTTGCCACTTTGCTGTCACTGTCAGAGCCTTGACCTGGGGATGTGGCATGGTTTCTAACAAGTCACTCGATGCTTGAACAGGAAGACAGGGGCTGGGATCAGGGAGAGGCAAGTGGGGGTACTTGCCTTGTGCACAAAATTTAAGAGGCACTAAAGCCACAGTAATCGACATAGATAATATTTCTAAAAATCAAAATTATTGTAAAAGATTCATGCTGAACAAAATATCAAACTTTTAAATAAAGACAAGATCAGTAACATTGCCGTGTGAAGCCATATTGGAGCCTGAGGTAAAAGGAAAATCAGTAAGAAAGATCCTGTCTTTATTTAAAAGTTTAGTATTTTCTTCATCATGGATTTTCTTGCATTAATCTTGATTTTTGAGGTTGCATTTAAGTATTATATATCTTGGGGTGCCTGTGTGGCTCAGTCAGTTAAGCATCTGCCTTCGGCTCAGCTCATGATGCCAGGGTCCTGGGATCGAGCTCTGCATTGGGCTCTCTGCTGGGTCGGGAGTCTCCCTCTCCCTCTCCCTCTGTGATCTCTCTTGCTTTAGCTCTCTCTCAAATAAATAAATAAAATCTTCATTTTAAAAAAAAGTATTATATATCTTGATGACTGGGTTTTCAGTGCCCCCTCAAATGTTGCACGCTAGGAAGATGCCTCGCTCACCGGACCCCAGTCCCTGCCCTGGGAAGTATGCACCTCCAGGTTCATCGAAACCAGAGAGGAGCCCCTTGGGCTTGTCAGAGGCTCACTGGGTTCACAGATTGGCAGTATCTTCTCAGGGCACTGTCTTCAGAGGGAAGTAGGTCTCCTAGGAGAAGGGAAGTGGTGACCAGCAGGGCTGAGTGAGTGGAATTCACAAGGGGCCTGTAAGGGGAAGCGGAGCCTGTGGTCATCAGTGCCCTGGGCCGGGGCAGAGCAGGTCCCTGGGGCGGTGCTAAGTAACTTGTAGGTTTCAGCTGATTTAAACTCTTGCAGCCCTTTTGGTTAGAAACCAAAAGCAAACTGTGTTTCTCCATTTCCAGGATTAAAATTAAGCAAAACCAGAACGCTTTTTTTTGTAAGTGGAATGGAGAACAGATAGGGCAAAAACCTGTCTGTGGCAGGCTTTGGGGGGGAAGAGGGAGGCAGCGGGCTAAGCATGTTCAGTGTCAGCCAGTTTCTCAGCTGGCGTGTTCCCCCCCACCCCCGGGGCCCAGACCCAGGACTGGCAGTGCCAACGGCAGGAGAGAAAGGCTTAGTGGGCTCATGGGGCTGCGAGCCTCTTCGGGCCGAGAGACCCCACAGGAAGGGCCACCCCATTTCCTCCTGCCGTCCTGCTAGTTTGAAACAGGAGCTGCAGAAAGCAAACTTGCTGTGTATTTTTTCATGAAAAGTCAGAATGGACCAAAGTGTTATTCTTTGTGCAACATGGTTTAATCGGGTCAGATTTGGGTTTAGAAGACTGGATTCCAAACCCAGCCCTACTTCTGGTCAGTTGCAGAGCTTTGGGCAAGTCAGTAAGCTTCCTAGAGACTCACTTCCAGCCTGCAAATGAGGGCGAATGGGATTTACCCCGCCAGTCCCTAAAGACATCCGTGAGACTTGACTGGTTCGTGTTGGTATAAAGGCCCCACAGCCAGAGGCATGACTGTGGCTGTGGTTTTGCTATCATTATAGCCCACGCTCTTGCTATTTACCTTGCTTACCTAACACATTAGTTAATTCAATATATATCTGAGAGCCTGCATGGGCAAGGCTCCGTGCTGTGAGGGAGATAAAGCATTTTCCCACGAAGGGTCTAGGAGGAGACAGGACAAATATACAGAAAACCACAAGATGTGATAGAAAGGGACACTAATATCAAGGAGGCAAGCAGGGGGAGGAGCTGTTCCTTCTGGCAGGAGGACTCCCAGAGGATCTCACGGGGAGGTAAATATTGGGATGAGGCCTTGTAAAGGTCAGATATTTGCAGCGTGAGCTGGGGTGTGTGTGGGGGGGAGGGGTTGGGGCAGGGGGTAGGGAAGGCCCTCCAGGGGAAGGCACAGAGGCTGGGAATTTGTTGAGGCACTTCCGGAGAGATGAAAGTGTTTCTTAGCTGGACCATGGTCTATATACGAACAGAACAGCGGGCAAAGGTTGGAAAGAGGTGTAGGGACCAGGTTGTTTGGGGGGGTGGGAATCTGATCTAGGGGAAGGAGTATGGACTTAATAGTTTGGGCAGCTTTGTTCTTGATGGTGTTTGAGTGGGGTAGTGGCACAATTAGACGTATTGATATTTAACCAATACATCATGAGTAGACACTGCTGGCTTGCCCAGGCCCTGGGCACTAAAGTTTCTCTTCCTTCTCCTTATGGGACTCGCTGGTGGATGCTGAGGGACAGAGGGGCTCCCACTGAGGGCAGCCAACCAGCCTCAGGGCCTCGGGGACTCAGAATTTGAACAATTCAGTAAGTTTATGTTGAGCCTACTTTCTGTTCCAGGTACTGGGCAGGAGCTCGGGATTCAATTGTGAACGAGATTTAGTTCTTGTCTACAAGTGCAGGGGAGAAAGAGTCGGGTGTTGGGGGCTGCAATACAGTGTGGTCCCTAACTGGGGCTTGAGGATGCAGATGGAGGGGAAGGGGTGGGAAGAATTTGGAAAAAAAGAATGAATAAGCCGAGGCCTAGAAGCTGCGTTGAGAGACCCAGGTCAGGCAGCCGGGGAGGAAGGGCAGACTAAGCAGGACCAGCAGTGTAACACAGTTGGTAAGAAAGCGGGACATGAAGGAACCTGTAAGAAATTGAGTGGATCTGGGACCCGGCGTCCCAGGACTGATGCCCAGTCCTGGAGCAGGGCCAAGGAGCTCAACTTTCTCCTGCAGACACGGGCCTATTGGTGTGTTTCAGCCTGAGAGAGACTGGGTCAGACTTCTTTTGGAAAGGAGACTTCAAGCAGGGTGAGGAATGCTTGGGTTGGGGAAGTGGCTCGGCCCAGAAGCTTCTCCAGGCAGAGACAATGGTGGTTAGAACGGGAGCAGGACGCTGGAAGTGCATTCCCGGCAGGACCAGCCAGACTTGGTTTGGGGCTGGGGGTGAGGCAGAGAGAAAAGCCAGAGATCGACACCTACTAGCTCTAATCTTAGACCTCTGTGCTAAATGTTTTCTTTGAGGATTTTTAGGTCAATTTAAAATTATCCTCTGTTCCAAACCTAGTGAGGCTTCAAATGTCCTTCCGTGATCGGACGCTAGGTTGTGATTCTGCGACTCACTGTTCTGGTGCTGGACACCACCACACTTTGGGGTATTAGCACTGTAGAGGGGCGCGGGAGAGCAATACCCAGCCTCCTTCTGGTGCAGATGAAGAAGCTGAGCCCCTTCCAGGAGAAGAGGAACATTTAAAGTCACAGACCTCAAGGTCGGCGAAAATATGCGGGGGCATCCCATCTTCCCTTGGCCTGCTGCGTGGGCTGCCAGTGTCAGACCCAACCTCCCTGGGCCTGGCCCAAGGTGTGTCCGTCCGCGCCAGAAGCCGATTTCAGAGCAGCCCCGGCGGTTCGCAGCAGAACTGACAGCCTCTCCCAGGACGCAATGCCGCGAGAGCGGCTGTGCCCTTGGCTCTGCTCCACTCAGATAAACGTTCCTGGGGCAGATGTGTCTGGGAAATGCACACGATCCGCCTCCCGCTTGAAGATTCACAACACGCATGAGTATACCAAAGCATCTGAGAAGACGCTTCCTTAGCTTTGCTGACTCAGTCTCGCCTGAATTTATTTATCCACAGAATCTTTTTTTTTTTTAATCCATGAAACTATTAGCATCCCAGGGAAGTGGCATTCCACATAACTCCTGGGAGAAATAAATGGTCTCCAGGTGGTTCTAATGGGCAGACAGGTTGAGGTCTTGCTACTCAAAGTGTGGTCCGTGGACCGGCAGCTGCAGCAACATCACCTGGGATCTTATTAGAAATGCAGAATGACAAGCCCCACCTCAGACCACTGAGTCCCCAGGTGATTCATAGCCGCATGGAAGTTTGAGGAGCACGGATCTAAGTCACAGTGGTGGACATTAGCTGGACATTGGAAGCAACTGGGGGGCTTAAAAACTCCTGATATCCAGGTGCCAGCCCCTGGGATCCTAGCAGTTAAGGCGTGGGAGATGGATTTTTATTTTTATTGTGGTAAAATATACATAACATAAAATTGATCATCTTAAACATTTTTAGCTGTGCTAAAATGGACACTAAGTGTATTAGCAATGTTGTGCAATGACCATTATTATCAATCTCCAGAATTTTTATTGTCATCACAAACAGAAACTCTGTATCCACTAAACAATATAGGCAATGGAATTTTAAAAAGCTAAGTAGCTGATTTGAAATGCAGTCAAGTTTGAAAACCACTCATTTAGGCTACATGCTCGCTACGTTTAGAATGTGCCACCGAAGGCCTTGAGCCCTTGTAGGTCACGTAAAGCCTGACTTTGGACCCCAAAAAGCCCTCAGTTCCAATACGGACTTTGGGACCTTGGCAAGTCAGCCTCTCTCAGAAGGTCTGTTCCATCTACATACACGGGCAGTGACGTGTACCCCACATTGTAGTGGGAATGGCTGTCTGCAGAAAGTACGTGCGTGGTCCGGGGCCTGGCCTGTAAATGTCAGTGAAGAATCACAATTGTTAGAATACTTTACTTGGAGAGGCAGCTTAGTGAAAAGTCCTGGCTTTCCCACTTAGGGGTGACGTCACATGGACAGGTTATTTTATCATTCTGAACCTCTGGGTGTGTGTGTGTGTGTGTGTGTGTGTGTGTGTGTGTGTGTTTTAATCTGTAAAACGGGGATAACGGTACTAACTCATAAGATTATAGTGAGAATGAAGCCAGGCGCCATTCAAATGTGACTGTTATACAGTAGGGGCTCAATAAATGGTGGTAATTAGTTACAAATGTGAGACATACATTACTTTTGTATCATCTGTCATCCAAGGTCAAAGGAATCACAGACTTTTTTTTTTTTAAGATTTTATTTATTTATTTGACAGAGATAGAGGCAGCCAGTGAGAGAGGGAACACAAGCAGGGGGAGTGGGAGAGGAAGAAGCAGGCTCCCAGTGGAGGAGCCCAATGCGGGGCTCGATCCCAGGACCCTGGGATCATGCCCTGAGCCGAAGGCAGATGCTTAACAACTGAGCCACCCAGGCACCCTGGAATCGTAGACTTTTAACACTGAAATAGTTTTTAAGATGAGAGGAAAAAATCAGTCAAATATCAAGACTTTGAAATGTCGCCCTTTCATGGCAGCACAGGCGGGGAGCGACCATGGCGTAGTTATCGGAGTCCCTGGAGCTCCCATCTCTGAGCTCTTGCTAGCTGGCCGTTCTCAGGCAAGGCAAATTCTCAGGGACTCGGGCTCCTCATCTGAAAACCAGAGGACTTAAAAACAATATATGTGCATCTATAAGTGTGTGAATATGAAGAGAGAACGTTTTTCAGGTCTCATGAAGAGGGGCCTATTGAAGCTTCTTTCCTGTCACACTCCGTCACCTTGCTAAGCCACCCAGCTGCAAGGGGCCAGGATACGAACCACTCCTCTTTCCCTCTGTCCTCCCCCCCCCACCAGTCCTGGGCTTCTTCACTGCCTGAAGGACCTGACATGTGGAAAACACCATTAGTAACCATCTTGTTCCCACAGATATCCATTAAATAAAAAGTTCTTTTCAGCACTCTCTCCATTCTCTCTGAAACTCTCAACCAAGTAAAGATCTTTCCTAAACCGGGATCAGTTTTGTTTGGGCTAAGACGATTCTGGTGATATGTACATAGTCTGATCCTCTAGGAGGAAATGTCATCATGTTACCAATATTATTCAAAATATATACTGTCACATGTATTTTCCACTTCATAATAGTGTATGTCAGTTTATTAAATCACTGTGTAGCACATGGGATTGTATTTGCACTCCTTATGAATGTTTTTACTGTTTTGTAGTCAGGATGAATTATGCTTTGAGATTTGTAGGTATTCTTTGTTCTCAATGGTCTAGCTTTGATTTATCATCAAAATGACTTGGTTACGGGGCGCCTGGGTGGCACAGTGGTTAAGCGTCTGCCTTCGGCTCAGGGTGTGATCCCGGCGTTATGGGATCGAGCCCCATATCAGGCTCCTCCGCTATGAGCCTGCTTCTTCCTCTCCCACTCCCCCTGCTTGTGTTCCCTCTCTCGCTGGCTGTCTCTATCTCTGTCAAATAAACAAATAAAATCTTTATAAAAAAATGACTTGGTTACAAGATTAAACCAAATGTTATCTNTGCTTGTGTTCCCTCTCTCGCTGGCTGTCTCTATCTCTGTCAAATAAACAAATAAAATCTTTATAAAAAAATGACTTGGTTACAAGATTAAACCAAATGTTATCTTCTTCTTTTTTTTTTAACGAGTATTTTGGAATGTACAATGCTGATGAATACCGGTGGTTTAAGATTGAACAGCAGGCTAAAATCTCTATTTTGCAGCTACATGTTCCATTTATAAGACATCAAAGAAAAAAAAAAGACATGGAGTCACATGACCAAAAATAGTTCAGAATTGCTGAATATAGGCTATGTGTATGTAGGGAAGTAAATTTGAAGGGGTCCACAGGGATGCAGTCATGAAGGGTCTGAATACTGGTGCTTTATTCTGCGGACCGGGGTCCCACGCTGGAATACCCACTATGGTAGGGCAGCAGCGAATGAAGAGGTCCTGTGTAAGAAAAGGCATCTTTGATTGTGCTTTTTCAAATCCAACACAATTTGCTTATAAAATGGGTAGGAAAAAAATTCATGCCTACAAAGAACTACGCACTCTCATGTTTTTCTTCAAATGTGCCTTCATAAACTATTTGTTCTATGCCCAGTAGAGGCAAAGAGAACCATTTCCCTACTATAAGAAAAACAACAGTGCATGCAGGATCACGTATGGCCATCCACCCTCCCTTCAGTGTCACGGAGACTATGGGGAGGGGAGGGGACTGTGGCTGCCCCCACCAGCCAGTCCCCGCCTCGGGAGACCTACCTCTGTTTAGCTCCATTTGAGGCTTTTGTTCTGGGGGGATATAAGCTCCACGTGGAGAAGTCTGAATTTTGGAGAAACGTCAGAAATTTGCTTTCTGTAAAATCTCGTATATTATTTTCTTTATTTATGTATATATTTATGTATTTATTTATGTATTTATTTATTTTTATAAGTAGGCTCCATGCCCGGCATGGTGCCCATCACGGGGGTTGAACTCATGACTCTGAGATCAAGACCTGAGCTGAGATCAAGAGGCAGACGTTTAACCGACTTAGCCAGCCAGGCGCCCCTGAAATCTCTCATTTTAATTGTTGACCTGATAACAGCAGAAAAAAATGCACGTGCCCATCTGTGCATAGCTCACATTTGTAGACTGGATTCCGTGTGGGAACTGCCAGTTTGAGACCACTGCCAGCAACCGAAGAGCTTTGACGGTATCAGAGATGTGACCAATTTACACTTTAGAAAGATTTATGTCCAATAGCATGTTAGTACAAAGGGTGCTAATTGGTTAAAGCAGTCTCACTGGCCTCTTTATTTTTAAATGTGTATTTAGCAAATACCCATATAGTGTTAACACCCCAGAAACTGTTGCAAATGTTTTGAAGGTATTTAGTCCTTCTAACAGACATGCGTGATCTATACTATGACTATCTCCATTTTATAGATGAGACCTGAGGCACAAGGTCAGAAAACTAGTAAGGGGCAGAGCTGGTTTTTAAACCCAGATGGTCTGGTTCCAGAATATAGCATTTAAGCACTCTGCCATGTTGCCTTTTGATGATAAAAGATAATATATATTCAGAAGATTGTGTGTGTGTGTGTGTGTGTGTGTGTGTGTGTGTGTGGTGTGTGACAGAGAGAGAGTTGGAATGGTGAGTATAACTTTTTGACATATAATTACATTCTGGTTGTGGTTGGGGAAAACATAGAGACATAGGTGTCTTTATTGGTTAAACAGCATTGTTAAAGGATGAGAAATTTCTCTGTGGAGAATCCAACTAATATGTCAAAAAAAAAAAAAAAGAATTAGTGCAAAGGTAGCCTGCGAGAACTCTGAAAGGAGAGTCAGAAGACTTTCTCCAGATCTGGTATGCTCCAGGGAGCCTCTCGATGGCGCTTCATAGCCACGTGGTGGGGAGGTGAAGTCAACCTTCTCTTTGGTTTCTGGGGGGGCATGTCCTGAATACCCACTGGTTAGGAGGTCTCTTTCCCGTCAGCACTCGCTCCGCCCTGGCTCCTCCCACCGCAAAGCCCTGAAGCCCCGGCCTGTCCCCTTTTTGGGGGGCCACAGAGCAAGAAACTAAAGAGATAAGCATGGACTCCCCCAGACTAACGACACGTGACAACTAATGCAACATGTGACCCAGGCTTGGACCCTGGACCAGGAGAAGACAATAGTGGGACAATGGATGATATCTGAATAGGGTCCATAGCGTAGATAGGAAGTATCGCAACAAGGTTAATTTTCTGCTTTGATCATTGTAGTGCGGTTAGGTACGATGTGAACATTTGGGGAATTTGATGAGGGGTATATGGGAATTCTTTGTACTATTTTTGCAATCTTTTTTAAGTCTGAAATTATTTTAAATGGAAAAGATAAGAAATAAAGAATGTAGGGGCGCCTGGGTGGCACAGCGGTTAAGCGTCTGCCTTCGGCTCAGGGAGTGATCGCGGCGTTGTGGGATCGAGCCCCACATCAGGCTCCTCTGCTATGAGCCTGCTTCTTCCTCTCCCACTCCCCCTGCTTGTGTTCCCTCTCTCGCTGGCTGTCTCTATCTCTGTCAAATAAATAAATAAAATNNTTAAAAAAAAAAAAAAGAAATAAAGAATGTAAATTCACAGACTCCTGTGAGGGGTGATTGGACCCACGTGCTCCTCCGGAGTAAAGGACGGCTCCAGGCTGTAGCAGGTAGTGGGTCCCCGCGAGGCTCTGCGTGGCTGGGCCATGAGCTCCACTTGGAGAAGCCCACGTGCTGTGCTTTTGCCCTGACTTCCTCCAAAGAACTTTGACCTATGCCAAAATGATCTGTGGAACTGGTTTTGCTCTGATTTAATTTACATGCTGAGGAAGGCTGTCAGGGGGACCCCCCCCCTTAGATCGTGTGGTGCGGGGGAGCACAGGCACAGGAAGAATTTCCGAGCTAGACATGAAAGCTCAGGTGCTCTGGGTCAAAATCAAAGTGTATCGGACGTGGTTGGCTAATGGAGAGAACATTCCATAATCAAGTACCTCAGCTGCCACAGGCAGGTTATGAATTTATGAAGAATTCAAATACGAGGAAATACACTTAACACTAACCAAACTGGACACAATCTGAGCTTTCTTGAGTGAGTCAGAAGGCCTTCAAGATTTTGCAGGATCCTCATGATAGTATCTGTGGCCATTGATGAGACACAGAAGTCTTGGCTCTCATTTTTCTCTAGAAAGAACAGAGTGCCTCACTTTCCACTGATCATCTTGCTGTTCTCTTCCCTCTGGAAATACCTCAACGAGGACACATTCCATTTGGGGACTTTTAGTGCACTTCTCTGAAGGACCATAATGATTGATAACCATCAAGGGGATGAGAATGACTAAAAACAGTGGGAGCCATCAAACCTTACACTTACTGCTTTTTATAATCCAGAAGAATTTGCATACATTAGTTTTCTATACATGATTAGAAGTATAGATTGGAGATCAAAAGGGTAGGAATGCTCCAGGGAGAATAGGAGAAAAATATTAAATGTGAGACCTCTTCCCATACCTCTGGTTACCTTCACCTGGGAGCGAGAGAGGGATTGAGTCAAGAACATGCCTGCCTGATATACTGGGATGTGGTGTCTGGAAACACAGCCCAGTCAGTGTCCTGGAGGCTGGATTTGTATCTCCTTCTTTTGCACAAGAGAGGAAAATGGGGAGAGAGGGACAGAGGATGTTCCCTCTCTTTTACAGTCTTGTAGCTCCCAATATCTACTTTTGCCTTAATGCCCCTGCTGAGTGGTTTATTCTTTATTTGCATTATTTGCAATGTAGTTACTTCTGGGAAGGTTTCAAGTTGACCACAGCTCATGGGTTTGGTTGGCCCTGGATCAGTGCACTAGTGCTAGACGGGATGAGTATCTTTGGTCCTATTGGCTGTGGCCAGGAGCACAGGGTCATGTGTGCACTATCAGAAAAGGTTGGAGTTCATTGTCTCCTCTGTCAAAGGGTCTCTTCCTGGGAAAAATGCTCCCAGCTTCTGGCTTTGGAGCTTATTCTAAGGAGAATCCCTTCTGTATAGTGGATTTCCTCCTTGTTTTTCCTTATAGTCCTTCCAAATGGAATTAAATCATTCTGCCTTTGGGTTTTTGTTTGTTCAGGGAACTTAAATTTATTTTACCAAACCATTCTCTGGCATTTACAGGGTATTTTTCCCTCTAGAGCAAAACTGGGGCACCCTCGGAGTGCCCTTGTAATATAACCCCTCTCCCAGGCTTTACCAGTCAGAGTACAAATTAAGTCATATTAATGTCAATAACTCTTGAGTTCCTGTTCTCGCTCCCACACATGCTCATGAGAGTCCTCCAGCCTCCCGCCAAGCCTCTCCAAATATTTCTGTGACTTTACAAAGAGAAGGTCCCCCACGGGGCCAAAAACTAGCTGCCTGTCTGTAGTCTCCATGTGCCTCCTGCCGTGGTCCTCCCTCTGCTGCCTTTTCCTCAGTCTCTGCTGCGGGGGCGGGGGGGATGCCAGCCTCTGCTCAGAGCAGCCTCTGCTCCCAGAGTCACTCCCAGAGACCCCTCTGCCCACCCACGCCAAGGGACTAGGCACCCTTCCCCTGCTCTGAGCCACCTTTGTCACCTGGGCCCCAAAGCAGCCCTGCTTTTGCTAAACTGTCACCTAGGTCCTCTTGACAAAAGCTTCTTTTTCCTTCTGCCCTAACTTCTCCCTCCCCCTGGAGTCCCAAGAGGCCTGGCAAAGAATGGGCGCGATGTGACAACCCTTCTTGTTCTCATCTCTCTTTCTCTTAGTATACCTGGCCGTCAACGACAAAATGCTCCTTTCTTCTTTCCCAGCGCCAAACCAGAAGTCTCCATTCACATCTCTTCATCTATACTTGCATCCAGGGACGCTCGGCTCAGCAGGCCCGCAAAGGGTGAACCTGGGAATTGCTTTCTGAGTGACCTAGAAAACTGTGCTACGTCATCAGGGACAGAGTCCTTTAATTGTAGAGAGATTCTTGAGCTGAAGTTTGGGAAGCAGTGAAGAAACATTTCTATTGACTTGGAAACCAAAGATCTAATAAAACAAAGATTTTCTTTAATAATGGAACTCACTAAAAGTCCCTTCGGCTAATTGTATTCTTATTCTCCTTTTTAAAAATTGTGGTTACAGGGGCGCCTGGGTGGCACAGCGGTTAAACGTCTGCCTTCAGCTCAGGGCGTGATCCCGGTGTTATGGGATCGAGCCCCACGTCAGGCCTCTGCTGTGAGCCTGCTTCTTCCTCTCCCACTCCCCCTGCTTGTGTTCCCTCTCTCGCTGGCTATCTCTATCTCTGTCAAATAAATAAATAAAATCTTTAAAAAAAAAATTGTGGTTACAGACATACACCACTGACCTTCTCATTTTAACCTTTCGTAAGCGTGCAGTTCTGTGGCATTAAGTACATTCACACTGCTGTGGGACTGTCGCCACCGTCCATCCTTCTCCAGAACTTTTTCATTTTTTCCAAATGGAAACACTGTACCCATTCAACAATATACCCCACTTCCTCCTTCCGCCCAGAAACTGGCAACCACCATTCTGCTCTGTCTCTGTGAACTTGACCACGCTCGGTGCTTCATATAAGTGTCATACAATAGGTGTCCTTATGTGACTGCCCTATTTCACCTAGCCTAGTATCTTCAAGAATCATCCACATTACAGCATGTGTCAGAATTTTTGTCCTTTTGAAGTCTGAATATGAAGCACCATAAATGAATATGCCACATTTTGTTTATATATTCATCCATCCATGGACTTTTGGGTTGCTTCCACCTTTTGGCTGCTATCAATCACATTTACAATTAAAATTTTCTAGTAGTCACATAAAAAAAGTAAATTTCTATAATTATAGATATATTTTTATATACTTATATATATTTGTGTATATGTTAAAATTTATCCAAAATGTTATCATTTCAACATGTAATCCATAGAAAACATTTATTCATAAGATACGTTAAATTCTTTCTTCAATATGAAATCTTTGATATCTGATGTGTATTGTACATTTGCAGTGCGCATCTCCATTTGGACTGGCCACGGTCCAAGTACTCAGTGGCCACATGTGGCCATTGGATAGCCTATGAGACACCCAGATCTAACTTACCGTGGGACATCCCAACAAAGCCATCTTTCCATGTCCTTGGATTGTCTCGGTCTGAGAGAACCAGGGTCCCAATGAATCTTTGGCAAGTTTTAGATTCTGTCAGTTCTCAGCTGATTTCTCAGACAAAGTCCCACATTTCTGTGGCTCCCAGTTTGCCGCTCTATGTTCAAGCAGTTGCACTGACACTTTGAAAATGAAGGAGATTGATTTGCATTCTCCCCAGGCAGAGGAATACCCGCTGCTCTCACTTACACGCTCCGAGCAGATCACGTACTCAACACTTTCAAGGCACCACATGGATTTTACTTATGCCTACATGATCCAGCCCGGTGATTCGATCTCACAGGGATATGTGCACGCACCTGAAGTTAATACCGCACGTCGCCCCTGTGTTTACTCGGGAATTCAACAGTGATGTTTTGAGCTCCGTTTGTGGGCCAAGCGCGCGCTAGGCCCCGGGGGTCCATCCGCAACAAGATGTACACTATCCCCGTGCTCAGGGGCCTTGAGCTGCAGCCTGCGGCCCCTCCCCGTCAGCGAACTTGACGTTGGCTGACATGGAAAGAGGATACCCGCCCTCCCTTCTCAGCCTGGGCAAACCTCTGCGGTTGTTTTCTCCTAACCGAAGAGATAATTCTGTTCTCTTGATTGGGCACCCCTGTGGGAACTTGGGGGTTTACTTTCATAAATGTGAGTATAAATTGCCACAAAACCCTCTAAAAACCGAAGCTCGCTACCTGACAGCTGGGGTGGCCAGGGCAGGTTTTCTCCACGTTACCCAACTCCCCAAATAGGAGGCCTGGGTTTTGTTTCACAAAAGTCTTCTTTTTTGCAGCTAATGAGGGCCCAAGTGGCATATTCTGTGTCATGATACACATGGTTCCTACCGAGAGTTTAATCATCTATGGTACGAAGGCGCCAGTGGAGTCTGAGCCTGATTTCGTCCCTTTGTTTATTCAAAAAACACACGCATGATGCCTGGAAATGCCCCCAGTCCCATCCTCATCCCACTGTTCGCATTCATGAGAATGCCGGGCCGCTGGGAGCTTAAGTGTGCGGGTCATTCCTGAGCATGGATTTCTCGGTGCCTCCTTTGGTTGAAGTTGTGAAACTGTGTGAACCACATTTCCTTAGGGAAAATTCCTTAAAATTAGTGGGTTCTTACTAGATACCTCACTATAATAGAAATGTTTCTATTCAACTGATTTCTAGAATTATGGATGAAAACCATGTGGATTTGGATGGAGGTTATTGTCCTTCTCCCCAGGGCAAGTTGCTGAGGATTGCAGGTCAGAATTGAGCAGAGGCTCTGGCATTTCGGGCAGTCCCTCTTATATCTAGGAGGACAGTTGAGAGCACCGGGCCCGGAGGTGGTCTGAGGAACACCAAATTCATCTCTGTGTTGGTTCCTCCCACCGTCATCAGCCAACTCAAGAACTTGGCCCTTTTTCTCTCCGTCCAACCAGGCAGCACCTCCCTGTGGCCTGTCCACCAAGTTTGCCACCCGTGGGCTTTTCTTCCACAATTTTCTTTGTGTCTTTCCAAAGCCAGATCAAGCATCACCATGTTCTTGAAGCCTCTGCCTTCACCCCAACACCACACCACCCCCAGACCCTCGGACTCACTTGTGCAATTTGGCCTGTCGGACTTTTTCTTTCTCCTTAGTCCTTTGGCCACAGCTTTAAAAAATTAAGGCAGAATGATGAGGAAGGGAGAGTCTGTGTTGAAAAAATGTAACTCTTTGGCGTGCTGAAGCAAACTGCGCTCTTCTATGAGCGCTCTCCCCGCTGTAGCCCTCTCTCTTTTAGACTCGGATCTGGGTCACTTCTAGCATTCAATTCTGAATCCGCACCTGAGAGGTGACTGCTGCAAAAATAGAGCCCAGCCTTGGGGCATGAGACCCTTTAAGACATCTTCACATGGCAATAAAAATAATAATGCCTGCATTGGAACTTTACATCTGTTAGCTTATTAGTTGCCTGAACATTATTATTATCAAGTTCATTTTACAGGGAAGGAATGCAGCTTTGGGATCAAGCGGTTTGCACATGGTTGCACACTGCACAGGCTCCGGGACCAGGGCTGGCGAGCGTCAGTGTAGACAGAGCTTCGCATCCAGGCCAAGGCTTGCTGGGTGGAACACAGGTCCACATTTGCTCCCCCGGCTGGACACAAGCCTACACAGTCCTACGGGGCCGGGGTTCACATCCCAGCCTTCCGTCTAGCTCCTGCTTCTCACTGCTATGTCTTTTTACTACTCCAGGAAAGTTACAGGAGGGAGGGATGTGGGCAGGAGCCATTGTTCTCTCTGTTTCAGGCCAGGCTTCTAGGTAGGCGCTAGAGGCTCAGTTTTTTCATGCGATTTGAGGGACGCGGGAAAACTTTACCTGCTTGCAATTCTACCATGAAGTCTGGGATCCGGTAAGGGACCCACTTTTGACTTTGGGCTTTGGTCCTTGCAGGTGTGCAGGTCTTAAGTAGATCTCTTCATCCTGCTAGACCTCAGTTTTCTCAACTAAAAAATGAAGGGTTTGAAATAGGTCACTGACTTTCCAACATGAGAATTTAATTCACATAGTATAAAATTCACTCTTTCAAAGTATACAGTACAGTGGTTTTTAGTATCTTCACAGGGTTGTGTGACCATTGCCACCATCTATCCAATTCTAGAACATTTCACCACCCCTGAGAAACCCTGTACCCATTAGCAGGCCTTCTCAGTTCCCCACTCCTCCCAGCCCCTTGCATCCACTGGTCTACTTTCCGTGTCTACTGGTTTTCTCATTCCAGATATTTCATATCAAAGGAATTACGTGATATGTGGTCCTTTGTGCCTGGCTTCTTTCTTTCTTCTTTCTTTCTTTCTTTCTTTCTTTCTTTCTTTCTTTCTTTCTTTCCATTATTTATTATTTATTTATTTGACAGGGAGAGAGAGCACAAGTAGGCAGAGGGGCAGGAGGAGAGGGAGAAGCAGGCTCCCCACTGAGCAGAGAGCCCAATGAGGGGCTCAATCCCAGAACCCTGAGATCATGACCCAAGCCAAAGTCAGACGCCTAACTGACTGAGCCACCCAGGTGCCCCTCTTTCCTTCTTTCTTTCTTTTTTTAAATTTAAGATTTTATTTATCTATTTGTTTTAGAGAGAGACAGGGAGAGAGAAGAGAGTAGGGGGAGGGGCAGAGGGGGAAGGAGAGGGAGAGAGACTCTCAGGCAGATTCTGCCATGAGCACAGAGCCCGATGCAGGGCTCTATCCCATGACCCTGAGATCACCACCTGAGCCAAGACCAAGAGCTGGCCACTTACCCAACTGAGCCACCCAGGAGCCCCAATGCCTGGCTTCTTTCTTTCAGCATAATGTTTTCAGCATCATGTTTTCAAGGTTCATTCATGTTGCAGTATTGATCACTGTTTTTTAAGCTGCCTTTGGAAAAGCAAAATGCTTCGAAGAGAAATCGTGGGTGGAAGCTCAGCATATCCCGTAGATGGCAGCAGAGGTGATGGGGAGGGGAGGAGAAGCAGGGCAGACTCTCCTGTCTTGCTGCGAGTGCCCTCAGCCTGGCATTGGCCCCGGAGCCCTTCTGCAGGGCCCTCAGGCTCCACAGAACACAGCAGGGAAGGCCCTGACCTAGATGCTCTCTTAAGCGCCTTTCGGTTCAAAGACTTTGTTTCTCAGGTCGGTCATAGTACATCAAGAATGCAAATCACCGGACCCGTCATTTTCATCTGAATTAGTTCAGAACACGCCTCTCTGAAAGAGTTCCAAGAGAGCAGAAAATACAGCAAGTGGGAGTCCGAAGGCAGAAAAGCTCAGATGGCTGTGTTGCTCTGACACCATCTGGAGATCCCGGGTGGGCTGGGCAGCTGGGAGGAGGGAAAGCACACCGAGAGGAAGGGACTGAGGACAGCACAGGAGGCTGCTTTGTGGTATTGCTGTGGTCTGGCTCCCAGGGATGGGCTTTCTGAGAAATGTCCTTTCCTTCGAGGCCAGAAAAGGGTTGTGTGGTCTGCAGCTGGCTGGCGCTCTGCTTTCCCTGGTCGTGACTGCCTTTCCAGGTGAGGGGAAAAAAACCCATGAAAATCTCTGTCCAAAGCCCATTATCGGAGCTTTGTGGTAGTGTGGTCTGCCAACGGCCGGCGGGTCATTCGTAGGCGGCCTGGGCTGTGGGATGTCTTAGCTTTCTTGGCCCTTCCGTCTGTCGTCCTTCTCCTGGGAGACTTCAGGCAGCTGCAGCGGCCTCCTTAGCTTAACCCCCCCCCCACACACCCACACCCCTGTGCTCACCCTGAAGGGGGCGAGTTTCTTCTGAGTCCTTGTTAGTCCTCTGATGATGCGGGGAAGCCAGCAAGGGCCCGCCTCCTTCCTCCTCAGCAGGGTGCCTGAGTCTGTCACAGGCTCTGGACGGTGAAAGGAGCCCTAGACAGGGGTCGGAGGCCCACCTCTGACCAAGCGGACCCAGATTTTGGTAAAGTCTCTGCCTTCCTCTTTTAAAGCAAGCGAAAATATGCAAGTCGTATTGTCCCCGTGTAATCATCTATAAAATGCTTGATTGATGGACTGGCTTCCCACCTTGCTCCAAAAAAGGTTGAAGGCAACTCTTCTGTAAAATTCAGGAGTCAGCCAGGTGATTTCTAAGTTCCTGTTTGTGCTACAGCTTCCAAAGAGTGTTCCGTAAAGCGGGCGACGATTTGGATTCTAGAGCCTTCTAAACCTGCCCGTAGTCTCCCCAGTGCATCTGAAGAGCCACCTGGTCACTTGCCATCCTTTAACCCTAGTCACACAGTGGGGCCAGATTCCTACTGATCAATTAAACTCTGTTGAAAAAGGCCTGCCAGATAGGGAGGGTGTTCTAGATGCGGGGAGGATTAAGGGATGTGAGAATGACATCGGACATGTGCTCCTTCATGAGATCTTGCGTCAAAAGGCAAAACAAAAACCAAACAAAGCCAACAATCAAAGTGGGCATTTTGGGGAACACTGAGGTTTGAGGCAGAATGCTCCTGGCCTTCCCCCAGACCAACCCAGGCCCGTTTCCTTTGCTCTTCTCACCCCTTCCCCCTCACCCCTCTTGTCCCGGGCTAACTCAGACCTCACTGCACAGGTCCCTCCCAGACGCTCCAGCCCGCTGACCTCTCCTTCCCCTTTGCTGCTGCACCCCGTTTCTACAGAACGGTCCCTCCATGCATCCTCAGAGCCTCGCAGCCCCGATCACGGAATTTGCTCCATCTGTGGGGTGTGTGCCAGTGGAAGCTGCGAGAGGCCAGGGGCCCAGGCTTCTGTGCCAGCCCCAGGCAACACATTCAATAAATCATTTTGCTGTTGAACTGGGAAAAGGTATTCAAATTCAAACCTCACTGGCGATTGTTGCTGAAGCAGTTTCACATTCTGGGCCTCTCGCTCATTATTCAGAGGTGAGGCCAACGTGGATCAGCCTGGATCCTGACAAGACCCAGCTTCCCCTGAGCTCAGAGCCCCATGTTTATTTTACAACAACTGGAAGCACGTAGGCTCCTTCCCAGACAGGTTAATATATCAAGCCAACTAGTGCACACTCCCTGCTCAGACATGCGTGGTGCGGGGACCTCAGACACAGCTTTAAAAATGACCTTGGTAACGGGATGTCGAGAGGCACTTTCTCTGTTCCTTCAGAAATGGTCACCAGGACCCCAAACTGAGGGCAAGGAGATCTGACCACTTCTCATTCTAAAGAAAGCCCCCAAGAACTGGGCCCAAACCTGCCCCCACGGTCGGCCTATCACAACCAACCAGCCCCTCCTCAGCCCACCCCAAGCTGAGACCAGAGGAGAAAGGAGAGAGCTCTCTGGAACCGTGCCACACCATCTTACTGGGATGTTGTGGCTTGCCTTCCTGCCCTTACTTTCCTGGTTCCCTAAACAAAGTGTGAGGGTCTGCAAAAGAATCATACGCGATACGTTAATTAAATCGAATTTAAATAAAATTTTTTTTTTTTTTTNACACCATCTTACTGGGATGTTGTGGCTTGCCTTCCTGCCCTTACTTTCCTGGTTCCCTAAACAAAGTGTGAGGGTCTGAAAAAGAATCATACGCGATACGTTAATTAAATCGAATTTAAATAAATTTTTTTTTTTTTTAAAATCACATTGACTGACTAGTTCTGCCTGCAAAGGGAAATTGGCATCTCGTTATCCCGTTGGATGTCTGCTTGGGCAACAGATTTGTCCATCAGGGATCATTTGTAATGTCTGGGGACATTTTTGTTGTCACAGGTTAGGAAGGGGCCACAGGTAACTACCGGAGAGAGGCCAGGGTGCCACTAAATACCCTATAATGTATTACTGGCAAAGGCCAGTCCCCCAACCAACAGTCACCCGACCTTGAGCGTCAAAGGTACCACGGCTGAGACACTCTGGTGCACGTCATGATTCCTGGGGACACCCTACCAACTGCACCTCAGCCTCGCGTCCTTGATCTCAGGCCCGCGCACGCACCGCTCTTCTGCACCGTGTCGCCGTGTGTCTTTGCGACCCCTTATGCAAATGTGCGCTCGGAGTCCACATCCCTGGGGACTCACAGACTTTTAGGTTTGCCCCAGAGGTTACGGCTTATTAGCGGTGCGATCCCACACAGGCACGTTTGAAAGGGAAGCTGCTCTCTTAAAATTTTTTATAAAGGCGACACATTAGAATCCTCTGGGGAGCTTTTCAGGTCCCTGATATGACAGCTGCATCCCACGGCAACGACATCAGGACCACGGGGGTGGAACGCAGGGGTGAAGTTTCAAAAACTGCCCAAGGGATTCCAACGAGCGGCCAAGTGTGAGCCCCACTGCCTGACCTGAGCCTGTCCTGGCGCCTGCGGTCGGGTGGGCGCTCACCCCGGCGGGCTGTGGAGCGGTCTGGCAGGCCCAGCGTGCTGGCGTGGGCAGGGCTGCTCTGCACCCCTCACTTCAGCTGCTGGCTGGTCAACACCGGCTGGGGCTCCCTGCTTAGCTGCAGTATACACATGTCTGTTCCTCATGCCTTATGCATTTAGATATATTATAAATCCTTGTATGACCCTCAGTCCCTCCTCACGAAGGACGAGCACGTTGTCCCTGGCCTTCCGGAGGCCGTGCACTAGCCCTCGGCCACAGGCTTCTGTCTCGTCTGACCAACCCCATGACCAGGGTCGTGATTCAGAGCATCACCCTGGGGTTTGCTGTGTCGGCCCACCTCGTCCCCTGGCCCCATGCGGGTTATGTGGGCTCTCGGTCCTTCTGTGTCTCCGCCATCGTTGTGAGTGCCACGGGCGCACTCTCTCCTCTCTGCTGCTCTCTTGGCCTTGACACTTTACGACGGACTCAAATGCTTCTGTGCTCAAACCAAGAACTCTGACTGCTCCCGGATCGTAGGGAGGTTTTTTAAAAAATGACTTTTAAATTAAGGAATACTATAAAAAGAAGAGAATATAAATAACGTGTATATTAAAAAGCACCATACCCAAAGGACCACCTCGAGCTTGCCTACCCCCAACTCAGGAACTAGGCTATCGCCCATCCCTGGTGCACACCACTCCTCATCTCTGTGCTCTGAGGCCAGAGTCAGCCACAGCCTGGATACTGTTTTTAATTGTCTTTTGTTTTGGAGGGGAAAAAAAAAAAAGGTTTGCTCAGGGTTTTATGGATTCCTAAACAATGCGTTATTTGGTTTTGCTTCGGTTTGAGCTGTATTAAAGTGGTAGCATATTGTGTGTAATATTTTGTGACCTTTTTTTTTTCCTTAATGTGTTTTGGCTCAGGCTCCTCCTTATGTCACCTAAGAGGCGTTCACGCATTTTCAGTGCTAGATAATATTCCATCGTGTAACTATACACCAGTTATTTACCCATTTTGCACTTGAGTGACATTTGTGGTGTCCTACTTTTTGTTACTATAAACCATGATGCAAGCATTCTCTTAGACGGCTCCTGCTGTACTTACCTGAGCAAGAGTTTCTCGAGACCAGGGCGCCGCAAGCTTTAATAAGCATAAGGGGCATCTGGGAATCTTGTTAAAATGCAGAACCTGGTTCTGTTAGTCGGAGGGGAGGCCTCAAGGTGACCCCAGTACTGTGAGCCTATGGACTACACTTTTAGTGACAAGGCTGTGACATGCGATTAGCCAACTTTATCAAAGGATGCCACCTAGCCTTCTGAAGCAGTGGTACCCCCTTACATTCCCCCCAGCAATGAATTCTGATACAGGTCTTCAGGATTTGCTATTGTTGGTTTTGAACTCTGATCAGCATTTCCTTATTAATAAGTTGAACACTCTTTTGTATTTTATTGGCCATTCATATGTATCTCTTCTGTGAAATGCCTGTTCATATCTTTCACCCATTTGTCTTTTAGGTTGTTTGCCCTCTTATTAATTTGTAGCAGCTCTTCTTACCCTTCCCATGAAATCCTTCACTGTTACATGTGTTGCAAATATTCGCATCCCGTTTGTATCTTCTCTTTTACAGGTCTTTATGGTGTTCTTTGCTGAATGGAAATTCTTCATTTTAATATGGTTGAATTTGTCAATCTTTTATACTTAGAGTTTTTATGTTTTTTTAAAAAAGTCCTTCTTTAATTTAAATCGTTTAGTTAATCATGTTGTGCCAACATTAGTTTCTTGGTTTTGGTAGTTTGTACCACGGTTATGTAAGATGTTAATTTTAAAGAAAACTGGGTGAAGAATATAATGGAACTCCCTATACCATTTTGAAACTCCTTTGTAAATATAAAATCATTTCAAAATAAATTCTTTTCATAGAGGGAGAGAGAGCACAAGACGGGTTAAAGAGGGGCAGAGGGAGAGTGAGAATCTCAAGCAGGCTCCATGTTTAGTGCAGAGCCCAACATGGGGCTTGATCTCCCGATCCTGAGATCATGACCTGAGCCAAAATCAAGAGTTGGATGCTTAACCAACTGAGCCACCCAGGTGCCCCAAAATAAAAAAAATTTTTCCAAAGCCCATCACTGTCCTAAGGTTATAAAGCTATTCTGTATTTGATTCTAGAAGTTTTACCTCTTAGAGTTAGGTCTTTGGTCCATCTGAAATTGATTTTGTGTTTAGCGTTGAGGTATGGATTTAATGCCATAATTCCCCACGTGGATCTGCAATTGTCCCACCGTCATTTTTGAATAGTGTCTTCTTTCCCTAGAGCTCTGCAATGCTAGCTTGGTCATATACTAAATGCACATTGGCCAGTGGGTCTTTATAGACTTCCGAGCTATATAGAAAGCAAAGAATGACTTCTGTGAAGTGTGCCCCTCGGGAGACTGTACCATACTCTTCCTAAGCCCTCGTGCCCTTTTCCCCAGGGTGGTTTCTCTCTGTGCTGCAAGATCAAAGGGACCAGCCACCCCGGGCTTGTGGCTTTGGGGGCTCTCAGTCACGCCCTGCTTCACTTCCTGCTTTTGACTTTCAGGCTTTGTCAGACCCGTCTTGCTCATGTCCTGTCTTTTGAATCATACACTGTTCAATCTAGGAAGGAAGCTGGGGATGACATCTTCTAGCCTTTTCAGCTTATAGTCAAGAAAATGTAAGTGAGTTCAGCAATGTATCCAAGGTCAGACACTGGGTTCATGGAAGAGCTGAGATTAGACCCAATCTTGCAACTCCTCATGTTCATTCAGATTCAGATTTGCTTTTCCCTCCTGTGCTTCTCAACTCAATTCCCAGCATGACTGTCACCTTTCAAGCTAGCACACTGGGGGTGCCTCTGGCTGGCCCCTCCTCGCCTCTCTGTACTTTGTGTCATGACTACATTCTGGTCATTCTGCCCCTGAGATCTTTTTATTTTTTATTTATTTTATTTTTTATTTTTTTAAAGATTTTATTTATTTGACAGAGAGAGAGCCCACCAGTGAGAGAGGGAACACAAGCAGGGGGAGTGGGAAAGGAAGAAGCAGGCTCCCAGCGTAGGAGCCTGACATGGGGCTCGATCCCAGAACTCCGGGATCACGCCCTGAGCCGAAGGCAGACACTTAACGACTGAGCCACCCAGGCGCCCCAGCCCTGAGATCTTTTTAAAAATGTATCCTCTCTCACTCATTCCCACATCCACAGCCCTACTTCATGCCTTTCTCGGGGCTCGATTGGATCACAAGAGCCCCCCTGTTGGCCGCCTTTTTCTTGTCACCCCCTTCTACCATCCACTTATTTGCTAGACTGCTATTAAAATTCAAAAATACATACCTAGTTGCTCAACAGTCCTGCTGCTTTGCTTAAAGACCTTCGTGTCTCCTAGGCAAGGGATAAAAATCATAACTTTTATCATCTGCTCCTGATTTTTCTCCTCAAGTTCATTTTTTATCCCCTTTCTCCTCCCTTCCAAGTACCAGTGCTGGGTCCACAAAGGGCTATTGGAAGCTGCTGAGGAGTGCCAGACGTGTTTGGGCCTCTGGAACTGAGCGCATTCTCTCTCCGGCCGCAGCACCGCTCTACCTTTCTCTCCCTGTTACAACTGCCCTCACCCTGCAAGACTCAGAAAAAGACTGCCTCCTCCATAGAGCCTTCCCGAATGCCCTGGTTGCAACCAGTCACTCTCAGAGCTTTTTTATTTTATTTATTTTTAATTGAAGTCTAGTTGACATATAGTATTATATAAGTTTCAGGCGTCCAACAGAGTGATCTGACAGCTGTAGATGTTATGCGTTGCTCACCACGGTAAGTATATTTACCATCTCTCACCATACAAAGTTTATTACAATATTATTGGCTATATTCCCTGTGTTGTACTTTTCATCCCTGTGACTTATTCATTTTAGACCTGGAAGTTTGCGTAATCCCCTTCACCTATTTTGCCCACCCTACCCCCACCCCCTCTGGCAAACACCAGTTTTTCTCTGTATTTACCTCTCACAGCATTTCGTGTGGTCCTGTGGACCTCTGTTATAGCGATGGGCTTGTTCACATGTCTGTATCCCTTGCAAGTCCTTGAGCCGCTGGAGATCCGTAACCATATTTTAATCATCTTTGTCCCTCAAGTGTCTGGCTTACAGTAGACACACAATCTATTATTATTGTTTGAATCAATAAATATTTAAGGAAATTACTTAGGAAATGTTTCCTACTGTTATTAGATTCTTATTCGGCTAACGCACGCTTATGTTGGTATCACTTACGTATTAGTCAGGACTCTTGGGGTGGTAAGTGCAGAAATTCTATTTGCATAAACTTAAGTCAGATAAGAAGCTCGTATGGGGTCACGTAATCTGCCATGGAAAGGGCAAGGTAAGAGCTGGCTTTCCGGGCAGCTGAGACCAGGGATTCAAATGTGTTCAGAGCTCTCGACGCCAGATTCTGGCCTTTGGGTTTCTGTGCATAATGGCTTTATTCTCTCCCATGGGCTTTTTCTCAGGGCGGCTCTGGACCAGTACGAACAGCAACATAACTGAGAGAAAATAGCTTCTCTCCCAAGTCTGATAGGAAGCATCCTGGAGAGCTCTGACTGGCCAAGTTTGGGTCAAGTACCTGCCCATAAGCCATCTGGGGAAGTAGAGTCAGCTCAGGGAATGAATAAACATGGCTAAAATGGGGGGGGGAAGGAGCAGAATCCCCCCAAAGATGGAAAGAATACCACTGACAAGTTATGACAGGACAACCTCCTCCCCTTAAATTTCATCCCCTGAGAGGACAGAGACAGAAAATGGCTTTTTTTTGTTCAGCTGTAAGGTTGAAATAAGGAAAGAACGCAGGATTTTCACACTCAGCTGAAACACTTGATGAAGTGAATGTGTCCCCCCCCCCCATGAAGTTATTCCATCTTTTGGGCAATGTCTTCACGTTTGACAAGTACCAGGGACTTTAATTGAAAATTACTTTGGGAATCTTGCCAGACATTACAAATTGAAAATATGAAAACCCTTCTCCTGGGTCAGAAGTGTAACAAGCCCCATGTCAAATGTCATTACCCCACGTGCATTCTAAGACTGTGCAGGTGGGAAGCTAAGTGTTGATTGCATATTTTAGCCCAAGAATAATTTCCTGAATGGCAATTTGTTCCTTTATTTGATGAAACCGAGGTTTTCAACAGCAGTAAAATGCAATCTTTCCAGAGCGTATTTCCGTGGGTTATGAAGATTGATTATGCTGCTTAGTGAGAGATTCATTATTTGGTTATTTAGACCATGATTTATTAAAAAAAAAAAAAACTAAAAAGCTAATGATTTCCAGTTAGGAAGGTTGGCCCCGTGAGCAGTGGTATTTGGCTTAACGTTGCTTCTAATTGATAGGGCTGGGGCGGGGGAAGGGAAGCCAAGGAGACAGGCCTGTTTTAAGCTCAGCCATTGGTACTTTCTTATACCTCAAAGGGCCCCCTAATTTCTCTGGATCTCAGGACTGCATGGCCCCCACCTCCCGAGCCTGCGGGGATTGGAATTTTGATTGTGCCCTAGAATAAGGGAGTGGGGGGCAGGGCAAAAGCACGGATGGAGGCTCAGAGGGGGACACAGGCCTAGAAAAGACCCAGGGAAAGTCAAAGTGGAAAGACCTGTGAGCAAGAAGTGGGGAAAGAACCAAGCCAGTAACGCAGGAGGGAGTGAGTGTGAAGGAGAGAATGGAGATAAGGAGCTGGGGAATCATGCGGAAGGTTCAGACCCAGACAGAAGACTACAGAAGATGTGGAGATGAAGGCAGAGGTCACAGAGAATGGAGTCCACCGTCTGGAGTGACCCTCCGCACCTGTGTATCTATGCTTGGCTCCCCCTGTCCCTTAGGGCTTCTGGTGCAAACCTGCCCAGCTTGGTCCAGGCACGGACGCCTTAGAACGTTCCAGCCACTGCAACCCCAAACACTCTCTTTTCAGGAAAACAAATCTGTCTCCAGTTTTGTGGATCTAAAAAAAGCATAGTGTGGTAAGAGGACTCTGAGAGGGATATTGTTCAGATCAAGGAGACTCAGAGAAAGAAGAGCACAAGGAAGAGTGGACAAATGAGTTCCCTAGCTACTCTTCTGTGCATATAATTCTTTCCCTGTGCAGTTCTCATACTCCAGACCCCTGTTTTTCAGAAGCCTCGTCTTGGGAAGGAGCGCACAGTGACGAGACTGAAGTGGCAGACAAAGTCCTTTGTTTCACGACAGGAACCAGTCCTGGATCCTAGAAAAATAGCCAGAAAAATCCCACAGCCAGAGCTGAGATGATGACAACATAAGTACTCATTGTTGGCTCGGAGGTGGCCGAGGCCTCACAGTCCTGATCTCCTTCGAACCTGGTAAGGACCCCTTAAGGCAGGTTTTGTTACTGCCGCTCGGTGTTTTCAAGGCGGATGTTATGAGCTCTCTTCTGCAGAGAAGGAAACTGATGCTCCAAGGAGTTGGGTGTCTTGTCCAAGCCCTCAGCTCTGGGGGGGATGAGCCAGGTTGCCTTTAAAGCCCTGGTTCTTTTCTTCACACCTGGCTCTCCCTCCGGCAGGTCCACGGGCCAATTGGAGACAATGACCAACCAATTTGGTGCACGTGTGAACACAACCCCTTCTAGTAGTGTCAGACTTGATAGCCACTTACCAAGGCCATTCACACCCATCACTTTGATTCACCTTATGGCCACACAGGAAGCAGACCAGATATCCCAGAGCAGATGAGTGAGAAGAGCTTTCGGTTCAAGGAACAGGGGAATACCTTCTACATGGAGTCTCTTGAGTTTGGAAACCCAGCATCCCTGGCTACCTTGTCTCATGAAATTTAACCTTTAATTCAGAATTCAACCCCTGTGCCTCTGGGCCTGCCCCAAATCAAAGAACCAGGATACCATTTGAAGAGGGATGTCTTTCTTGCCAGGCTGGAGCAGGGCAAATAACCCCAACATTGTGATGGGGGGGCGGGGGGAAGTGGCACATTCAGTGGAACCCTGCCACGGACAACTTCCCGATTTGAACCTCAAAGGAATCCAAACTGGGAGAAGCACAGTTATGGGGGGAACAGAACATCCTTTGTTGTTCCTTTGAGATGGTCCCAACCCAGTTTCCACAAAGTCATGTTTCAAATTCCTTCAGCATTCTTACATTTCCTCATTATTGTGTCCCCGGGGAAAATTCCAAGCTCTCAACACCCAGGGATCTCATTTTCAAAGATACAACTGCAAAGTCCATTCAAGTGATTCTTTAAGAAAATAACAATAATTTTTTAAAAGTATTGCACCGTAGTGACAGATTTCAAAATTAGCTGTCTTAACCCATGTCTCTCTTAAGATTTGCATTGACTAATTTCTTTTCAAGTTCACAGGAGATGGGCAGATTTTTCCTGGTCTTTCTACTTATCGTAGTTTACCTTGGAGGAAAAGAAATTTGATGAGTGTTCCTTTGGATCTGAGAAATGTGGAGTGCATTTTTGTGATGTGTTTCCAATGAGCAAAGGCAACACCTGGCACCGAGTACCAAGAGGAGGCTGGGTAGTAGTCACGAGGCTTTGCTCTGCATTCACAGTCCAGCTGGGCTTCATTGATTGAACTGTCAATGAGAAACTCAAATCTTCAAACAATCAGAAAAAAAAGGCACAGAGTAAAAGAGAATGCATTGGCCATGGTATCCCAAAATGTCTGGTTCTGTTCTTTATGACCTTTTTTTAGCTGAGTGATCAGAAACTTCTGAAGGCCAAGACTGCACCGTTTTGGGGCCCTTGTTGTGTCCCTAAGGCCTAGCCCCAGGGTCTTCCTGTGTGGCCGTGCAAGCTACGCCCTTCGCAAAGCTGCCCGGCCCAGGTGTGAGGGTGCTGAAAGGCAACCTGCTCCCGGTTTGCCAAACCAAGAGGACTGGGCCTTCCTTTTCTATCCTGATCCACGCAGTCTGGCTTAGTGGAAGTTCAGCCTAGCAAAGCACAGTGCCTGGCACTTATTGAAAAGAGAAGTCAACTGGCTGATCTCGTGTGAGCCACAGACACTCTCTCTCAAAATCTTCATCAATGAGCTAGTTCTGAGAAAGCTTCATTGATAGGACAATTGTGGGGTTGACAAAAAAATTAGAAAACCCTTTCTAAAGTCCTCCATGACTATAGGATATTTTTCTCCTGGGATAGCAGAGCCTGCCAGGCTTCTGTCACATCAGTACCTGCCAAGTCCATCAGCCACACATCCTCAAAAATTGGCAGCACCATTTCTGTATGTGGAGATTATGTTGAGAAACCAAAATTTTTGGTTCTCAGTGGAAAAAAAGAACCATTCCCAATGCACTTTCAGTCTTGTTCACCAAATCCGTGGAACAGGCATTGTTATTTTCCTTCCTAAGTGGAATCCTAGGAGCAGGCTCTCTGAAAATAACTACTCTTTTGCAATATTAGGAATATTTCAATAGTGACAGCTTGGAAATGCTTTAACTTTTAAATACTTAAACCAAATAATAAATAAACCCTTGTGATGAATGTTTCCAGAAGGGACGATTAACATTATCCTTACAGCTGTTCATGATATAATATCAAAATGAAAAACATGCACGAGAAAAACAGCAAGCCCATGCTGACTTCATGTCGCTTTTTTTTTTTTTTTGGGTAAATAGCTCTAATGTGAAGACATCCTCAGTAAGACTTAACCAACGATATTTCATCTGATCATCATTTAGCCAAACCGCAACAATACTCCCGAGACCTCTTCAGTTTCACTGACAGCATCTGTCATTTCAGTTACTGCAAATGTGATCTCGTGCGATGGGGCTCTGTGGCCTGCAAGGAGAATGAAAGGCTATTTTTCACATTTTTAATATTTTATTGTCGAGGTCGGACTCAATAGTAGCTCCGAAAGGGATTGGTGTCGTCATCGTTGTTATTTTGTTTATTTGGGAGGAACTTTGAGAAAAATAAAACAAAAACGTGGATCTGGGCAAATGCACGTGTTCCTCACTTAACTCTGCACCTGAGGGTGAATAGCAAGGATTCCTGTTTATATCAAAGGTGGTTTTAAAGAACAGAAGGTTGAACTGTAACTTTAAAAATCTATAATCTTACTAGTCAATAATTTATTGGCAGAATTCCACAGCAACTTAATAATTTTATGTGAGTAATAATAATTGCCATATGTGGCTGGCTTGCTCTGTGCCAGAGGCTGGCCCACGTGGCCTTAAATACCTTATCGGACTTAGTCTTCATGACAACCCTCGGAGGTAGGTAGGATCTCTCTCATTTTGAAACGGAGGAAACTGAGGTCCAGTGGGTGCCGGCGTGTTGGGCTCCAGTCCAGGGTTGCCGGATGTCTTGTTCTCGCCCACCCTGGAGGTTCATTCGCCCCCTCTCGGCCATTGGAAGAATTGGTGGCAAGGTGGTCATACGGGGCTGTCAAGAGCATTTTAATAAGAATTCCGCTTCTCAGCTTGCTTGGCCCTGTTGCTTTCTTTTGAGATGGGTCCTTCCGTGTGGTGGTCGGGGGAGGGGAGATGCCTCCTGAAGACCTACGTCTCATCTTCTGAGTTTCGTCAAAATGGCATCTGTCCCCGCTTGACACATCCCCTTCACAAAGCTGCCGGGCCAAGGGTGTGAGGGTGCTGAGAACCCCCAGGAGCCTTCCCATTGCCTTGTTCCGACTGGCTAACAAACCTGCAATAATCTGGGAATGTCCAAGCAGTGTTACAAGAAGGACCCTGGGGCTTTGATTTTGGACAAATGCCCCGTGATGGATGGGCTCTGGCTGACACACTTTCCCTACTGGGGCTCAGAAGTGAGAAAGGAAGGCAAACGAGAGGTGCCAACTCCAGGCAGGCGGAGAGACCTGGACTGTTAGTTCCCACCCAGCACGTTCACATGACAGTGGAGGTTGCCTCTGTCACATGCCCTGACATACCACCCATCAGGGGGCATGTGGAGCCTCCCGGGGGGCCTTTCTTCAGCTCCAGGCAGGGTGGCTCCTTCTAGGGGGTGTGACAGGAACTGAGTTTGGGTACCACCACCTGAGCTGCGAATTTTCTTGTTGATGTAAGAGAAAATATCCCCGCAGTACTCTTGTCCACACTGATCTCAAAGGTGAAGCTGGGCTTAACAAGTCAATAGGGAGCTGAAGTGAAAGCGGTGGTAGTGAAAAGCCCATGAAAGAACACCGTCGGGTAGCGGGGCTCTGCAGGCTCTCACTGATGCTGGCTTCTGCTTCTGGGATTGATCCCAAACTTTCAGTTTCGAGGAAGCTTCCGTTTGAACAGTGAAATACCTGATTTCTGGATCCTCGAAATCCTCTTCACGTGCAGCTCAGTCTCACCCGGGTAAGGACTCAGCTTAGGTGTCACTGCCTCCCAGGAACCTTCCTTGAGCCCCACTCTCATTCAGTCCCCCCACTAGGAGCTTCCAGTCTGTTCTTACCCTGAGATGTCTGTATCAAAATTGTGTGTTTGATCTTTGCTTCCTCACCCGAGCGAAGGCACCGGGTCCATTTTTGGGCTGTATCACTACAACACAGCATAGAAACCAAGAGAGGTCACAATAGAGCCCCAGAAAGCCATACGCACTGCCCTGAGGATGTGAGTTCATGTCGGAAAAATAATTCATATGCCTTCACTAAGGATTAGATTGCTTTTGGGGTGTTTATAGATTCATGACATCATGAAACTCATAGCGGTGATCACCTTTGTTTCCAGCGTGGACAATTTCTACACATAAAGCTCATTTGTTGATATCGTACCATCACCGTCTTTAACATCTGGCTTAAGGGGCTTGATTTTGGTGAAAAAGTCAGTATGTTGGGCCTTTCTGAACAGAAGATCCATTAAATAACCATAATCAACACACCTAACAGTCAGACGATGTGATTTTTCTGAAGCACAGTGATAATAATTGGTGTGATCTTCACTGTGGTCTTGTCTGGTTGAATGGCTGTTAGCCCCTGGTCTTGAACAGCCTGGGTCCCTGGAGGTGAAGGTCACCACGGAGGGCTCAGACCACAAAAGGCAGCATGAATCTCCTGAGTGCCAGTCAAGGTTCCTTTCCAATTGGTAACAAAATGTTCCTTTTGATCCAGAATCCACTCAAGTATTTATCACCTCAAGCTGTGGTTATAGAAAATGTGACCAAGTAGGAGTCGGAGGGTGAAAGGGACAAAATCAGAGCCCCTAGAAATAAAGGTTAGGGGACCAGGACAGGGGACATAGTCAAGAGTAAGAAGAAGGGTCGCAGGCCAGTGTGAGAACTCAGCACGCTCTTCTAGCCCTCAGAAAACAAAGTGGTATGCAGCCTTTGCGGGACCTTCCAGCTTGTACGTCCCACCTTATAAAAGGCTGTAAACTCACAGTCCCTAAACACAAGGAAAAGAGTCAACCAAGACTTGGAATTCTGTCGTCCACCTCTTTTGCTATTATGCCATTAGTGTGACAAGCTGTGCAGAGCCCTGAAGATTGGGGTCTGCTTTTCCTCTGTATTTATTTACCTGTCTGCATTGGAGAAAAGGGCCTCCTGTTTTTGTTTTTTAACCTCATATGAAGCATTTTTACCTCGTATGTAGCATTATGCTTTTTTCCCACTACAAAGAAAACTCTGAAATATAAGTAATATGTACTTAAGAAAATTCACAAGTATAGAAAAGCAATAATACAACCAGAGGCAATGACTATTTTTTTTAAAGATTTTATTTATTTATTTGACAGAGATAGAGAGGGAACACAAGCAGGGGGAGTGGGAGAGGAAGAAGCAGGCTCATAGCAGCGGAGCCTGATGTGGGGCTCGATCCCATAACGCCGGGATCACGCCCTGAGCCGAAGGCAGACGCTTAACCGCTGTGCCACCCAGGCACCCCAGAGGCAATGACTATTAACTCCTTACGTTTTTATACTTTCCCTATGCAAATATACAGATGAGAGTAAATATTTGTAATGTGTAAAACTAAAAATAAATTTCCTTGTTTGGCTGATGGAGTCTTGAAATTCGCAATTTTCATTTAAATGTACGGCAAATATCTTTTCACTTCAGTGAGCGTAGATCTACTCTACGTTCCAACGGACGCATAGGGACATGATTGATTTCTCCAGCCCCTGTGTCTACGCATCCAACAATACTTTGTTGTAATAAACAGCAAGGTGATAAGCATTCTCACGAACTCATCTGGAGGCCTCAGCATCTGGGTTTGTAGAAAGGGCTGTGGCTGAGGAAGGCCAGGCAGGACCCAGAAGCTGTGAGCTATGGCATCCTGGTGATCTCCGATGCCACCACGGGGCTGCGAGGAAACAGAGTTCGTTCTGAGACAAAACCATGAGTTTCAGTCAGCACTGGGGAGGCCCTGATTCGCTTTCAAACTGCTCTCATCTCCAGGGATCCCGAGGAGTGGGATGGTCTAAAACGAGGGCTTACTTCCTGAAACACTCTCTCCAGTGGGCTTAAACCCACAGCCGCTTCCAAAGAATAGACATTTCACCCAAAAACCAAAACATCTGTAGTTGTACCTCGAGAATTCCTTGCACTGCAGCACAATTGTTTGCTCACGCCCGAGCAGTCAGGGGGGTGTGAGGGGTGTGGAGGAGAGGAGAGATCAAAAGTCTTCAGAGGCGCAGTCTCCAGAAGAGAAGCTGCTGTTGGTGGGTGGTGTTTTGCCGAAAGGACTAAGGAATGGAAACTAGCATTTATGGAATGTTCTAGCAGTTTCATGCCCATCCTCTTATTGAATTCTCACATCAACCCTTGGAATCATTCTCCTATTTATAGATGAGGAAATAGAAATGAGAGAAAGCAGGTCATTTTCCCAAGGTCAGTTCATGGTGACAGACCTAAGATTTATTCAAACTCTTGTCTTTCTGGCACTTTCTATCAGACAAGGTCGAGAAGTTTGAGAATTGCTTATAAACACATTGAAATGAAGACTAATTAATACCGATTTTGAGAGTGACGGGTTATTAATGATGAGTAAAAAAAGCTGAAAACAATGATGACAACGTGAGGCACTGGGTCAAGCTCTGTCCCATGTGTTTGAACCTTTACTTCCAAGCCGCCACTCTTCCTTTAGACCAGAAACTTAGCTGGTGTCTCCAGAGTGTGACCAATGAGTGCGGTAGGGCTGAGTTTCCGCTCCCACAGGGCTCTCACCCTCTTCTCCCTGCTCGGTGACTTCACCACGAGCATATCTACTCTACGCTGGGTCTAGCAAAGCAGCGTGAGAGTACAGAACAGCTAGAACGTCCCTCAGGTTGCCAGGAATCCACCTTCTGATGTGGTTAAGGGCCACCCTCCAGCCAGTGGTGAGAGTCACAGGGTCCCTCCCTGAGGGTCAGGCTGCCCTGCAGGCATAGGGCTTCTGCTATTGTGCCATTTGACTGGTCCTTATTAGGTAGTCCAGAGGTCAGCAATTTTTTTTTTTTTTTGGTAGAAGGCCAGATAGGAAATAATTTAGGCTTTGTGGGCCATATGCTTCTGTCACAATTCCTCAGCTCTGTTGTGGAAGAACAAAAGCAGCCACAGACTATACATCCACAAATGAACATGGCTGTGTTCCCATAAAGCTTTACTTAGCCTGTGGGCTATGGTTTTCCAGCTTCCGCCTAAGTCCAGCAGGTTTAATAAAGCCACACATCTTCCTTTCCATCCTCAAGATAATGTTTTAAAGCCCAAGTTGTTTCCAGCTTGCTGGCCACTGGGTACAAAGATATATACATGGAAGGCCACTGGCATTTTTTTTCTCCTCATATCAGTGACTAAAGGTGACATTCCACCGAATCACCACATGACCAAGCACAGAGCCAGTTTCTTTGCAATATCTTTTCTTTGGCTGCTGTTCATGTCAGGCGGTCACAGGTGTTCCAAAGAATGACCCTCTTACCTAAGGGAAAACAAACCCATCATGTGCTCTTGGCATGACTTGGGGCTGGCTGACCCCATCTAGAGGAAGACCCAACAGCTTCGATATCCCATTTTGTTTCTCCAGTTGTTTCTGATACGATGCACAGTAAAGCCCTGGGTGACCTACTCCCAGCATGTCTATTTCCTAGAAGAGTAGCGAGAGCTTTGGACTAAGACACAGGAGGCATGGATTTTAGCTTTGGCTGTGTCTCTACCCAGCTGCCTTACCTGGGGTGGACTATTTCCCTGTCTATGCTCAGTTATCTACTCTGTCAAAAATCATCTTTATCACAAGAATTAAGTTGGACTTTACCTTTACACCATGTACAAAAATTAACTTGAAACAGAAAAAGACATAAATGTAAGAGCTGAAACTATAAAACTCTTAGAAGAAAACATAAGAAAAAAGCTTCATAGGGGCGCCTGGGTAGCGCAGTCGTTGAGCGTCTGCCTTCGGCTCAGGGCGTGATCCCGGCGTGCCGGGATAGAGTCCCACATCGGGCTTCTCCGCTGGGAGCCTGCTTCTTCCTCTCCAACTCCCCTCCTATGTTCCCTCTCTCGCTGGCTGTCTCTCTGTCACATAAATAATAAATAAAATCTTAAAAAAAAAAGAAAAGAAAAAGCTTCATAACATTGTGTTTTTGCAATTCTTTCTTGGATATGACACCAAAAAAACCACAAGCAACAAAAGAAAAATAGATAAATTGAACTTCACCAAAATTAAAAACTTCTGTGCATCGACAGACGAACGAGCAGAAAAGGCAGCCCGTGAAAAGGGAGCAAATACTTGTAAACCATGTATCTGAGAGGGGTAAAGTTCTAGAATATATAAAGAGCTATAACTCAACAACAACAACAAAACCCCCAAAATTCCCATTAAAAAATGGGCAAAGGACTTGAATAGGTATTTCTTCAAAGGCAATATACAAATGGCCAATAAACACATGAAAAGATGCCAAACATCACCAGTCATTAGATAAGTACAAATCAAGACCACAATAAGATGCCACCTCACACCCATTAGAATGGCTAGCATTAACCCCCCCAAACAGAAAATAACAAGTGTTGGTACGGATGTGGAGAAATGGGAACCCTTATGCTCCATTGGTAGGAATGTAAGATGGTGCAGCTGTGCTACAGAACAGTGTGGTGGTTCCTCAAAAAATTAAACATAGTGTTACCGTATGACCCAGCAACTTGACTTCTGGGTATATACCCAGGAGAATAAAGCAGGGTCTTGGAGAGAGATTTGTCCATCCACATTCATAACAGCATTATTCACAATAGCCAAAAGGTGGAAGCAACCAAGAAGCCAGCGACAGAGTAATAAATAAATACAACATGGTGCATACATACAACAGAATATTGTTCAGCCTTAAAAAGGGAGGAAGTCTGACCCATGCTACAGCGTGGATGGGTCCTCAATATGTTATGCTAAGTGAAATGAGCCAGTCACGAAGAGGCAAATACTGCACGATTCCACTGCTATGGGGGTACCAAGACTGGTGACAGTGGTAGAGCCAGGAAGTAGAATGGTGGTTGCCAGGGCTGGGGGGAGAGGGGGGTTTAGAGTTTCAGTTTTTCGAGATGAAAAGAACTTTGGACGTGGATGGTAGTGATGGTTATACAACAATGTCAATGAACTTAGTACCACTGAACGATACGCTTAAAAATGGTTAAGTTAGCACGTTTTAAGTGAGTGTGTTTTACCACATTTACATTTTTTCCAAAAAGCTATGAAAGATCACCTTTATCTGATAGCTTCAGCCCCTCCTGCTCTGAAGTTCCATATTTCACTGTGCACGTGGGAAGGCATTTTCAAGGATACAGGTGCTGGTGTACAGCAGGGATAGGCCCCACCCCTCTCCTGACCACAGTCCCTTGAACCCTACAGCTCTTCACAAGAACAACTCATGTTCAAATGCTTGGTTTCATTAGAGCCGTACGACGGCTCTACAAAATCGATGGGGCTGTAGTATTATGCCCATCTCACAGCGGAAGAAACTGAGCCTTGGGGGTTTCAAAGACTTGTCCAGAACATTGAGCTAATACAGGGACATGCGGGGTTGAGTCAAGCTCTCCCTGCCATGGATCTCGAAGCTGTCATTCAGACTGTACTCAGCAGCATGCCAGGAGGTGACCCCTGTTGGAGCTGTGGTTTTTCTCCCCAAACATAGTGACTCTCTCTTAATGATTTCCTCTCCCTCCCTAAAGAACTTAAAGTTTTCAGGCCTTCTTGAAAAGTGATTTGAGAAAGGAAGGAAATGAAAATGTATTGAGCACCCACAACAGGCCACTTTTCTATTAGAGAAGCAATAATATTTCCTTTTTGAGAGATGAAGAAGATATGGGACCTAGGGAAGCAAGATCACACGGCTAGGGAGTGAGGTCCCGATTGAGTGGAGGACCGTGCGTTAGTCACCCCGTCTGTCACTTTCTCCAGACACGGGTGGCCCCGTGTTAACACGCTCCATGCGCTAGTGTGAGCAGAAGAGCCAAACGGGCAGGATTTCTCCCCAGAGGGACAAGACGGCTTTCTTGCCTCGCAAGGAAACGTCCCCTGAGCTTCTGGTAAGTGCCAGGTGAGATGTGAACACTGACATGCAGGAGGAAACAGGCAGGGCGCGTTGCTGGTCCTAGCACTCCCAGTCCTCCTAGGAAGCGGGAAGTCAAGATGCAAACGAGTGCAGGACATGCTCTTTCCGGTTGTGATAAGCGGGGTGGGGGGGTAGTGGGGTGAAGAACAGAGTGATAGCCTATAGGGAGTAATGGGGGGAATGGAGTAGGTCTTTGTGGAGGTGATGTTCCAGCTATGACCCACAGGAAGAGAAAGAGATGACAGAGGAGCGAAGAGAAAACACCAAGCAGGGGACCCGGACAGCGACGACAGGTGGCCTCCTGTAGCACAGAGCTTGAAGGGACAGAGGCCAGTATGGCCAGCCCACGAGTGAGAGGGGGGCGCCTCGAAGACCATGGTCCAGAGTCTGCATTTTACCCTGAGAGCAATGGGAATTTGTAAAGAGTTTTAAGACCATGTGGGGGAGCTCACAAAGGAAGCTGGGGACAATTCCCCCAAAGCTGCTCCGCACATCGACACAGCCTGCCTATCACCCCCACAAAATAGTCCTACTGTCCATATGGAAAAAATCTAGTTAACGTATTTTAGGAGTTATAGGATGCATACATTTTTCAATGTTTCTTTCAGGGACCATAAACCTTCAGTTTTATGATGACTTAATATTGATTCTGAGCCATAAACAGAGCTGGGCCAGTTTGATTAGAAAAGTAGCAACTTCGTGCCAAACAGGCAGTATTTTTTCTTATATCTTTTCTTTTTTCTTTTTCCCCAAACATGCTTCAATCTAAAGCCTAGAGCAAAGGAGTTGGCTCTTCTTGGATAACAGCAACTTCTAAATGTCCTTTGGAGCCCTTGTCTGATATTGGGGACAGACCTTAACAGCCGCCTTGACCTCTAGAAAGGCACCTCTTGTCCGAGGGGACACAGCCCATTGCAGATACCTTGCAGAGTGCCCTGGATGGGAAAAAAAATTGCAAACACCACCAAGTGAAGTAATTACCACCCCTCTCCCACCTCCCCAGCAGCTCCCCAGCAACATAATATTTATAGGGCCAACAACAGGAAGGCAGGAAGGCCCATGGTGCAAGAACTTGGGGAGAGAAAAGATGATGAAAAATAACTTCCAGAACAAATGAACTCACATCTTGAATGGAGACGGTATTTAAAGAGAAAGCCCAAATCCCAGACATCCCATCCAACAGGAAATCATCACCGGTGTTATGAAATCCCAGGGAGAGCACCCTGGGACAGTGGGAGAATTGGCATGAGGACGTCAGTTGAGCTGAGGAGGAACTGCGAGTAGATTGACCGGTTCCCCAAGCCCCTGGGGGTAAGCTCGGGACACTGACGCCCTGCCGACACCCTGGGAGGGCAGAGATATCAGTGGTGGGTTGGAGGGACCTGGTAAGGTGTGTGACGTCCGTTGCTCTAGTTATGTGGCCTCCTGCAGTTAGTGGATGTTAATCGTGCCTATGCCAGGGGCCAGGCACCCTTCTGGTCACTGGGGACACATCGTGAGCAAGACAGAATGAGTTCCTGCTCTCAAGGAGGGCACACCCACAGCCTTGGGAACATTCTGTTTCCCGACTGGAGAGTTCCATGAGATTGATGAAAACAGTGACCTGCCCTCCTCTATGGGGGGTGGGTGGGTAGGAATGTGACTCAAGGGAGGTCAACAGCTTGGGTTGAGATGTGCATCACGGGAAGAGTGATAAAAATACCAGGGGGATCAGTGGGGGCAGATCAGTCCATGTTCTAGTAGCCTTTCCTGGAGGGGCTGCCACCTGGAGCCTCAGAGCTACTGCGACACTGTCCTTCCAATGCTGTCCCTTCAGCCTTCCCCTGGGTTCTGCCAGCTTCTGCGTGGCCAGCTGAAATGGGCCGGTTCTGCTCAGGCCACCCAGCATCGATATCTGTTGCTTGTGGCTGCAAACAATTATCCTTGACCATTAGAAGGTGTCCAAGAGGAAGGAGTTAGAAATGGATGACTGTTTCACAAGTTAGATTAAAACTCAGAACTACCAGGCCTCGTCTCTACCTATTACTAGCAAAAGCTTGTTTTCTGACCTTAAATCCTCCTGCCTACATTATTGAAATAGACCTCTTCTGGCCTCCTTGCCTTCAATTTCTTTCAGGATCTGCAGTGACTCTCACCAGAATGATTATTCTAAAATATTTCCCCACTTCTCCAGAACCCTGAGTCTCCTCAGCCGGAGAGGCAAGACCTGCCGAAATCTGGTCGAACCTGCCTTTGTAGCCTGCTTCCCACATCCTTACGTATCCGGCGTTAAGGCTGTGTGGGGTAACTAGTCATTCCCCCCACGCCCCCACCCAATGCAATGGTCTGCCACAGGGCCTTTGCTCAAGCTCTTCCCTCAACCAGGAATATCTCTCCGTGTTTCTGTGCTCTTTGGAAATTCTACTTCAACCTGAAAAACTCAGCTGAAATGTTATTTCTGGTGTGCAGCCATGAAGAAATTAATCACATCTCCCTCTGCATTCCCATTATGCCTAGCTCATATCACTACTGTTTCCCTGTCTTGACCCTGAGGTTAGTTGTGTGTCTATCCGTGTTCTTCTCTAGATTTGATGTCACCCAGGAGGGCCCATGTCTCTGGTCTCCCAAAGGTTAGTACAGGCTGGGATAAACAGACAATACAACTTTGTTGAATTAATTTGATTGCTGGTCATAGGCCTCTATGTTATTTATTTCTTAATTAAAATGGATCTGAAGACGAGGAGTCAGGTTCCGGCCACTCACTCACAACTAGCCCTTCCTACTCTCGTCTCCTTTCTAGCACTGACTCAGCTGTCTTTTCCCGGTACTGTGGCTTTCCTCATTCAGTGGTTGCTGCCCAGGCCCCCCTGCTAGGCAGGCTGTACCCATCTTGTTCACCGTGGTGTGCCCAGTCCCTGGCACGACGCCAGCAGTTAAGCAAGTCGTGGCTGGATGCATGAATATGGGAACGTCCTTGATCCTGTTTACTCCAAGATGAATTTTGACTCAGACCCATTCTAGCATTTGTGAGGCCACTTGCAAGAGCAGAAAGGAATCCCACATACCATGTGTCTGAATATGTGAAGGTTACAAAGCAAGCTAAAAAACCGTTATATAAAATTTTGTTATCTTCCTACCTTGACAAATAGGCCTCTAGAACTTGGACTTCTCCGCAGTCTGCACTCGGACAAGGTGTTGCAGGAAAGGCTGGCTCTCTTCCCAACCCCCTGCTCTGCCTCATACCTTGAGAGGTCTCACACAGGCAAGCAGTATCCACATTGCCCCACAAATTGCTGTCCTTGGCCACCCCTTGGCTACCCCTTGGACTTTGGGGTGTACATATTGTGGTCATTGCCTGGCCTTGGAGGATAGACCCAGGGATGAGGTCCACAGAGGTCTGGAAGCTGGCTCAGGGACTTTTGGTTTGGGAATTCTGAGGTCCTGGTTGCCAGAGAACAGTCTAGAAAGGCAGGTGTGGACTCCAGGTGGATAGACACTCTTCACTTCATGGGGAGAAGAATGGCCAGGGAAGGACACAGAGGAGGGACCGCTCGGAAAGTACTGCTCTGACTTTATTTTTCTTAGGAGATTTACCCATCAAGGGATCAAGCAAAAAAAACCCTCCCTTTCATAGAGACTATTTCTACTCTGGTTTATCCTTGGGGTTTGCAAAAGCATCATTAGCCCAGAAAAACCCAGAGCAATGAGTCACCTGGACACCCATGGGTGAGAATGAAGCCTAGTGTTCCACGCAGCAGTCTCCTCTCGGACAGGGGTGGGAATCCCTCTCAGATTCCACGTGTGTTTGTCATGGAGGTCTAGAAGCTTCTGTTCTTGAATGTGAATTCTGGCACTAGTAGGGCCCTTTGGCCAGATCCAGGTAGATAGGAAGCCCGAAGGGTGATGGTGACACTTCAGCTCTCTGAGCTGAGCAAAACCAGTGGCTGGCGCTTTAAAGGAAGAAGGAGATTTTCCACACGAAGACTTTTCAAATGGGCTCCTGCAGACAGCTGTAGCCAAGCTTTTGAAATATTTCTAGCCTCTGTTTTCCTGCTGTGAAGTCTTTCGAGAAACAGCTTAGGAGAGATGAGCTGTTTGCTATTCTGGGGCAGTGGGTGTGCAGATGAAAGGGCAGATGGGTTGGGGGGGAATAATTCCCCAAGCGCCCATAAAATTTTTGATCTTTGGCCCCTGCTGTAACGTGATTCTGGGAATGCCGGTCAGACAGGAGAGCCAAACGCTGTGGCCCTGGGGCTTCCTGTGACCTTCGTCTGGGCACATGGGACACAGTCCTTGTCACTGAGGGCACTGAGATGGGGACTCCCACGGCTCCCGGAGGCTCCAGAGGCCTGTTGGAACTCAGAGGACTCTCAGGCCAGATGACAGGACTGGGGTGGGTGGGGGGGTCTTACCAGATAGGCACAGCCGGGTCTAGGTAGTTGATTCAAAGAAGTAAATACTCCACCAAGAAAGTGAAATTTTGCCTGTGAATGTGTTTGGCTGATGATCGGATTCTCTCAAGCTCATGTGGGTCGAGGCCGTGTGGTTTGTTGAGCAGAGCACTTCACTGAGAGTCTGCAGACCACGAGTTAGCCGGAATCCGTTGCCCCCTGGTTGCAGGACTGGCCAAATCTGGTGCCCTTCCTGCCTTAGGAGTCTTCCCAGCTCAAAGCTTTGAAGTTCTTTTTCCGGAGTGGGGGAGTCCAAGCGGCAGTCTTGGGAATGGCCTGCATTTAGCTGATTTCCTCATTTCCATCCTTCTTCAGGTGACAGTGTTGTTTAATCTGGGCAGGAAATTTGAGCTTTAGAGTCAGAGTAAATCTAAATTCAGTCCCAGCTTAGCTACAGATAGCTATGTAACCTTGGGTGTGTGCTGGTCACCTCATTGAGCCTCAACTTCTTTATCTGTAAAATGGGATGATACCACTTACTTCTCCAGCTGTTGGGACAATGAAATGAGACGATGTCGTTGAATGCTCAGGCGTAACGTCCTCCACCTCTGCAGAGTGGCATTGGTCCTGGGGCTGGCTCCCCGAGGGCCCCGGAGGAGTGAGTTTATTGAATTCTGACTGGGCCTCACAGGGGCCATTGCTGAAGTGAGCACAGCTGTTGTCCAGAGTGTTCTACTTTTCTGGCGGGAACTCAGTGGTCAGCACTGCATGAAGGAAAGGCACACGGTCTGCAGGCAGCATTCCTGAATAGGCTCCACTGCGGTCCCAGTGAAGGCTCAGGTCCAGGAGGTGTGCTTGGGGGCGGAGTAATAGGGGTTAAAAGGCTTCAAATGGTTCAGTGGCAAAGGTGCTGGATTTGGAGTCAATTGGGCTGGGATCCTGTTTCATCCCTAGTAGTTAGTAACATAACTGTCATTTAGTTGAGGCTAAATAAATGCGTGCTTAATGAATAGAGGAAGGAAGGAGGGACAGAAGGGGGGGGAAGAGAGGGAAGGAGGGGGAGGAAGGAAGGAAGGAGGAAGGGGAAGGGGAAGGACTAATTTGCTTCCTCCCTCTGTCACATGAGACCTGGAGGCTATCTCCTCATTGGCAAAACGTGGATAATAATATTTAGCAAAGGGGGTGGTTCTGAGGATTCACTATGACATGTGCATTTCAATCTGTAAAGTGCTATCTATGATAATGTCGATAACAAAATTAGAGCTGGCACTAGTAGGAAACCATAAGAGAAAGTGAACACGGACACGGAGAAGGGTATCAGTCAGGCTGAGTGTGATTACCATTGCCTTGGAAGCAATGCCATCGTCAGGAAGACTGACCAGCCAGGAAAAGGGCTCCCAACGCTATCTCCACATAACATGGGCATCTTTTTTTTTTTGCCTTGCCCTCAATTTTTTGGAAACAAGAGGCAAATCCTAACAGAATAAACTCACTTAGCAAATATTTCTCTATCTACTGGGTTTTAGCTGGGATGTGTAACTCCACGCAATGATTCCTATTTTCATTTCGTACAATAAGACATTGAGAGGTACACTCGTTAGCACAGCAAGACCCCCGATCATGAAGGATATGTTCAAACCTACTTCACAGAAGTCCTGGGGCAAGACACGGAGCCCTCGGTGCTCAGTGAGATGTGTGCAAAGCCTCCAGGCACGGCCCTAGGTCGTTGTGTCTCCTCCCTCCCAACTCGCATGGCAGTGACAACGCTCCAACTGGGTGCCAGACACCAGGCTAGGGGCAGAGAAAACATCATGAACAAGCCTCAGGCCTTGCCCTCCTCGGGAAGGGGGTAGCCTGGTGAGGCAGGCAAATGAAAAGGTAATTACAATGGTAATAATTCCTCACGTACTGATAGCTTCGGTGCTTTTCAAGGGATGGTTGATTTCTCCCTACTGCACTGCTGTTCAATAATCATTAAAAGAAGTCCGTGGAACCCCGCATGCATCTTTGGGAGTTCTAGGATGCCAGCAGGCCATCCCTAGGTTTTCCTAGTTTGTACTGCATAGCGTTCAGCAGAATAGTAAGGTGCTACTAGTAATGGACTGGTTAAGAGCTGGTAGCACAGTAAAGCCCTTCACTGGAAGTGAGAGCCGCATCGCCCTCCAATATCCCAGCTTATCAGGAGTTCCGTTTTTTCAGCATTGTAGGACACTGCCAGGAGGGCGGTCTGGCCAGGTATCCGAGTGGCTGTCCGCTGAGTATGAAGTGAGTTCTCCGTGTGGTGTAGACACTCACCCAGCAGGAGCCAGCGTCCTGACTCCAAAAGGATCCTTGCAGATGTCAACTTGCCTAATTCCTCTGGTCAGCTCTGGCCTCTGTGGCTCTTCCGCCCCAGCTGAGCATGACCTGGGAAGGCACCTCGATCCATCTCATCAGCTGGGAGACATCTGGGGTGCCTGTAGGCAGCCAATTAATGAAAAGCATGCCTCAGATGCAAATACGTCCAGTTGCTCTGCGCTTGAAGAAGTAAACAAAGTAGGTTTTGCTGTTTTTGGTAAAATCAAGTTTTCCCTGATCTTTGGGTTCCTCCTCCATTGACATAGACACTTGCTTGTTTTTAGAAGGTAGCATGTTGAAAGGGAAATTGTATCGTTTAGAGTGCATTTGATGAATAGACCACTGTAATGTCATACTGGCCTAAACAACTTAGAAATTTCCTGTCTCACAGAACAAGAAGTTCAGAAGTGGGGTGGGCTCGGGGGTGATTCAGCAGCTCAGTGATGTCACCGTGGAGCCCAGTTCTCAGGGCCTCTGAGCGCCCCCTCGTCTCTGTCAGCTTTGCTCGCACGCTGGCGCCCCTCATGCACACAGCACAGTGTTCACAGGAAGAAAGGGATGATGTCTTTCTTGGGTCTGGATTTTGAGACTTCAGCAGCTGGCAGGCTTCCCTTCACATTTTACTGAGCGGAATTTGGTCCCAGGCCCATTCCCAAACAAACCCTGAGCAAGGGCAATGGGATGACCACAACTGGCCCAAATGAATCCCTTGGGGGTGGGATGGATGTCGGGGCAGGAAGTCATAGGCACTCTTTTAAACCTGCAGTTTCAGCTCGGTGCCCAGTCCCGTGCCCCGAAGGCAACAGGCTCTTACTGGCACACGGTGGACAGTGATGGCATCCCTGGGTTGGGTTTTACAGCTCCAACTTGCTTGCTCGTGCTGCTGCTTTGAGCTTCCTCACGGGAGTCTAGCTAGGCACACGCACGGACACACTGCAAGGACTCTGCTGTCTGTGAACCCCTGATGCGTGTCGGGCTGTAGCACGCAGGCAGGAACTCTGTGTGGCTTGGCAGGTCCACGGAGGCTCTGGTCCACATCCCTCCCTGAAGGCAGGACACGTGATCAGCGCAGAGCTGGCTTCCCCCAGCCAGCTCCTGCAGAGAGAGGGGAATTCCCAAGATGCACTGCTCCGAGCAGGCCTTTCTGGTTTCCGTGGCTTCACCTGCCCACTGATTAGCTGTGACTTTCAGATGAGGCCTCGACAACATCACCACGGGCATTTGAATAATAAAATCAAGTTATTCCCTCATTTCACTTTTCCTTCGAGGGGGAAAACGTTTGGAACACAGGGCCCATCAAGACCTTTCCTGTTTCTGAGGTCTCTATCACAGACTTGGCTCCAAAGGTTAAATGTTTTGGATTACAAAAATGTACATTATATGGGGGTCTTCCTATAAATCAACAAGGCAGGTATGTTAAACACAGAAAAATATCTACAGCTGTTCTCTTACTCATCCTGCTTGTTATTTAACTCAGCCTGGGCCCTAAGGAACATTTTTAGTTGTACTGTCAACAGTTTCAAAACAAAGAAGAAAATGCGACTGGCAAATGAGGAACCCAGCTGGCCCTCTGTTTAGGCTCCCACTGCATATACTTTAATCCTGACACCTGCAAGCTATTTAATCAGGATTTACAATTGAACATGAAGGATGAGGGGTCCGCAGGGCTGTGTTCTTAGTGTTTGGATTGCAAATGATGGAGAAAAACTTTGTTATCGGATGTTGTAGTTATTTGAAGTTGGGTGCCCTCTAACCCACAGGGAACCCAGCATCATTTATCACTCCCCAGAAAAAACTCAGCTCAGGCAGACGCTGCCCCTCACTGCCTAACATGCTATTTTTGCTTCTTCTGTATTCTAGAGTAAACACACTTGAAATTTATGAACAATGAGAAAAATAATTTCCGGAGAGCATATGGCCAGAGAAAGTTCTAAGTGAAATAATAAAAGCACAATCTTGACTTAGAACACAAAGCAAAATGCAGATAAGTTCATTTGCCTGCAATCTGGCCGAGGCCTGTGGTCCACAGAAGGGTTTCTACTTACAAACTTGCCGACTGTCATGGAAAACAGCAGCGTAGCCTTGAGCCAAAGTGAAAGTATGACCATTTTGCCCAACACAACAGATAGAATTTAACGTTGCTTTTAAATGTGCAAATTTCCCAAATGAGTAAAGAAAATGCCTTCCTTCTGGACTGGCAGAAATCACCTGAGGAATAATCCTTTAGATGGGAAATTTCCTCTAAGTTGAGGACATTCTATAATAAGGTGACTGGACGGAGCCTAGAGAAATGGTAACCGATTGCTATTTATTGAGTCCCCACTCGGCCATGTGCTTTGGAAGAGAAGAAGCAGCAGAAAACAGCATCCCACCCTCAAGGAGCTTCCAGTCTACAGGACAGAACAGTGTGCAATAAAAAGAATTTCAGAGAAGGCATGGCCCCGTCAACTGGAGTAGCCAAAGAGAACTTACTGAAGAACTTGGAGCTTGCCTTGGAAACACAAATGGTCAAGGCAGTCGTTCTCAACATATTTTATCTTGAAGAGTGCCAAATGATAGTCACTGATTTTACAGTGAGAATTCATGAATAAGAAATACTGAAAAAAACTGCCACGAATTCATTACCATTGACAAATGTGTTTTATTTTTCACCATCACAATATTTATATGCGTTGGAAAATAGTACAAATTGGTGGAAGGTCCTGTATTCACCCAGTCAGTGTACAAGATACAGTTTCCATATGGCTTTCTAGCTTTTCCTCGTAACAGCTCTGCTATTTCATCCCAGGGTTTGAGGTCCACAGGAAGTAACACTGGCTTAGAATAATATCTTTCGGTGCTTTTGCCACTGTCTTAATAGGTATCAGGGAAAATGGCCAGGAAATTGGCAGACGATCCTGTTGATATCCTTAGATACACTTAAGGGGCAGTGGCCAAAGAGACTAGCGCTTGATTGTGGCCTTAATGGCAATGTTCAAGTAATGTCCCTCCTAGTGATCACGCACCTTGAGTGGTTCCTTTCTCCCCACCCACCTGTTGCAATGTGCCCAGCTTGGTGAGCAGTATAAGTTCAAGGGAATCTAGTGTCAAGGTTAAGAACTATGACCATCTCATGGTTGCCTTGCACTGGACCTGGACCAGCTCACACAGAAATGCTTGACTGTCAAGAATGGATGTGACTTTTAAAGAGCAACAGGAAACCGGATTTAATGGTCTCTCTCAGAAATTCCTTATCCAAATGAATAAAGAAGAGTCACTATTTTTTCCCCTGGAATTCTTTTTTTTTTTTTTTAAAGATTATTTATTTATTTATTTATTTGACAGAGATAGAGACAGCCAGCAAGAGAGGGAACACAAGCAGGGGGAGTGGGAGAGGAAGAAGCAGGCTCATAGCAGAAGAGCCTGATGTAGGGCTCGATCCCAGAACGCTGGGATCACGCCCTGAGCCGAAGGCAGACGCTTAACCGCTGTGCCACCCAGGCGCCCCTTCCCCTGGAATTCTAACGTAACATAGGCTTGCTTATTTTTGTAAACATTCCAAATATAGGAAAACACAGAGCTCATTGGATATTTTGTTGCGATCATTTTGGCGTGTATCTTTCTAGTCTTTTTTTGTGTGGAGGCATACATGCATATACATAAATATTTTTTACAAAACTAGAATCATTCTGTACACCATATTATAGCTGATTTTTTGTTGTTGTTGTTAGTATGTTGGGCTTAGTTCCCTTGCCCATAAATGGTTTTCTAAATCTTGATTTTTATTTATTTATTAATTTTTAATTTTTTTAAAAGATTTTATTTATTTATTTGATAGACAGCCAGCGAGAGAGGGAACACAGGCAGGGGGAGTGGGAGAGGAAGAATGAGGCTCCCAGCGGAGGAGCCTGATGTGGGGCTCGATCCCAGAACACTGGGATCACGCCCTGAGCCGAAGGCAGACGCTTAACGACTGCGCCACCCAGGCGCCCTGATTTTTATTTTTTATTTATTTTTTCCAAATCTTGTATTTAATGACTACATAATGTTTGATCACGTGGATTTTCCATACATTATTTAATGAATCTTCTTTTTGTTACACATTAGGTTGTTTCCATCTTTTAAAAATCTTAATAAACAGTGTAATGATAAATATCTTTATATACAAATCTTTATGTTCATCTCTAAGAAAATGCAACTTCAATTGATCAAATGTCTTGAATTCTATAGTTTAGTCCTAGATTTTACTATTCCATTTTGGCTTCCTACCAATTTCTGATTCTGTTGGGGTCTACACTTAGCCGTTGGCCAAAATCCACAGAATACAAGGCAGTGAGATGACTTCTTCCCAGGTGAGTTGGAGAGTCAGGGGAATACAAACCTTCTCCTCTTCCTTCTCCCAACCTCTTGGGAGGCTGGAGAGATAAAGCACCATGCAACACTTAAGTAGTTGGTAGGAGAGGACTTTAGATGTAGAAATTCTGCCTGGACAGCCAGGAAAGCTCAGAGCAGGACACAGTGCTTAGACCCTTGGTTGGAGGAGGGCACTAGGGCTGGGCTCCCCCTTGAAGCCTCCATTTCTACCCAGTGACAGTGGGATTGGAGCCCAAGGATGGTGATGGTGCTTTTTTCTCTTCTTCCTTTCTTCGATAGCCTTCTACCTGACAGAGCTGACATTTTAGTGTGGACATTGTTCAAAAAGAAATTATTCATGACACTTGCTAAAGACAGCGGGGAAGACTTTGTTCAAGTGGGCTATACAATGAGCTTTTGCAGTAGGAGAGATATGGGGCTCAACTCCAAATACAATAAGGAAAAGTCAGGATTGATAGCCAAGAAGCAGAGGCGGGGGTCAGTGGATGGAAAATTACTAAGATGTGGGGCACTTCTTCCCTAAACTGCATAATGGATTTTTGCTGAAGGCAGACCAGGATGATAAGACATGGAGGGTGGGGGATAAGGAATTCGATCAGACCAAGAGCGGGGGTTTTCACTACTGCCTCGCAAGATTCTTGCTGAAACTGGAGTAAGCAGGCCAAGGACAGAGCCCAAGGTGGGGCCTAGTGAGAAAGAGGACTCGGAGGAGCCTCCCTTGAGTTTGGTCACAGAGAAGAGTCTTTATCAGTATCTCTGTCTTCTGAAATGTCTAGCCTCTCATCCTGGTGTTTCCTGGTTTAGTTTAGTTTTCCCCTCAGGGAAATAATAAAAGTGAACTCACCTTTCAGGGAGAAATTTCCATTTGGTGCTTTTCACTTTACATTTCTCTTTCTCTGTTTCCCTACTCAGCTCTTCCACTCCCCACCGCCCCATCCTCCCACCTCCCAGTCCTGTGCCCTCCTCACCCATACTCCCAGCCCCTCACACCCACGCCCCTCTCCTCACACATGCTGAAGCGCAGACTTTGTGGAATCATTTGCTCTCTCTAACCACAGTGCTTCTCTGTCCTCTAGCACCTCTGTGGTGAATGGAAGCATTAGCTCCTCATGAATCATGGGTCTCAAAGAATCTGCTGTCCTTGTGGGGTCTTTCCTCTTCAACTTAGAGTTCATACACTTGACCTGGTAACTTATTCTCAGCCTCCAATTTAGAAAGGTCTGGTATTCCTACCACATTGTCTTAACATGTTGTCTTACCACATCTGACCATATAATTTGTCTAAAAAAAAAAAAGGCACTTGGAGAGGAAAAGAAAGTAATACTATTAATCATGCCATAAATAGGGCCCCCCCAGTAAATCTGGATATATGATCACGTATCTTATTTTGCCCTTGTATCTTTCATTCCCAGTCTCTCTGCAAACTCTCTGTTGCAGATCACAACCCTAAGAAAAGGAAATACATCATTTGTAATGTTTATACATTAGTTAGAGGTTGGGCTCGATCAGGCTGGCATTGTGATATCAATGAAAAAATTTGGCCAAACAAACAATATAATGCAGAGAGTAGTAGGGGAAAAAAATCCAGACACCATTTTTTTTTCTTTCAGGCACCATTCTTTTTTTTTTTTTTTTTTTTAAGATTCTATTTATTTATTTGACAGAGAGGGAAATAGAGAGCACGAGCAGGGGGAGTGGCAGAGGGAGAAGCAGTCTTCCCACTGAGTAAGGAGCCCAATGCGGGACTCGATCCCAGGACCCCGGAATCATGACCTGAGCTGAAGGCAAACGCTACGGACCAAGCCACCCAGGTGCCCCACAAGCACCATTCTTATATAGTGATTTAAGCAGCTGGTCAAAGGACTTTGAGACATCAACACTATATTATTATCATGTAACTCTATATTAATTTTGTTTCTTTTTCTATTTCCATTCTGCATTTTCTTCTTCTTTTTTTGGCTGGTCTTTTTGCCCATCAAACAGATATGGTTTTATACTAATTCACTTCAACTGCTATGGCTATTGAGGTATATTTATGGAAACTGGCCATTGATGGATAGGAATTATTTAGGGCCATTTAAAACAAAACGGACTATGGTAGCCCAGATGTGAGACAAACAAAATTAAGGAAACAGAATTATTTTTAAGAAGATACTAGCCTCTTATATCTTGCATTCATAAAAAGCTCCCTGTATTTCAAGTGTCTTCTAAAACATTTGTTATTTTACTTTTTCCTTTCAGCTTGACTTTTGCCTGCCAATTCCTCTCCTCCAAAATATTGACCCAGCCTATAAGTAGGAAAGCTAAATACATCAAAAACTGTAGAAGAAATGGAAAAATATTGCTAAATGATTAACTCCCCAAAGCATACTAGACTGACAATTTGTCAGATTTTTAAGAATTAAAAAAAAAATCCCTGTTGTAACATTTTTCTAGATAAAAGGAAATAGGAAAATATTTGATGAAAATTCACTTAAAAATCAGCATGATTGTAATACAAAAATTTGACAAATACAATATTAAAAAATCTACAGTTCAATGTTATGTGTTAATAAACACGCAAAAGTTTTACGTAGCTATATTAAAAGAACAACATACAGAATGTTTATTATGGCAACTAAGAATTCATGGATGGTTTGCTATAGAGAAATATAGGAATGCAAATTTTACATGAATAGGTCAAAGGACAAAAGTCACATTATTACATGATCAAAAGGCATATCAATATCCTTCCTGTTTAAAACTTTCAATAAACTTGGTATAGAATGATACAGAATACAACTATAAAAGGACACATACACACATACACACCTCTTTTTCAACTCAATAGTCATGCAACATCATTCTTAACTGTGAAACACTAGAGGCAATCTCATTAAAGGAAGAAATACATAGGATACTATCACCACTACTTTTATATTTATAATACAGTTTAAAAGTTCTAGATAACACTGTAAGTCTTAAAACAGAAAAAGTAGGTATTGTTATTTGCAAATAATGATTATTTATTTAGATGGCCTAAAAGCCAATTCTGGCCAAGTGACTGCTTTTGTAAATAAAGTTTCATTGGAACATAGTCATACCCTTTCGTTTCCATATTACCTAATGGCTGCTTTTGAACTGTAACAGCGGGGTTGAATAGCTGAGGCAGACACTACCCTTGAGCTTAGCCAAAAGGCTGAGAAGTAACTAGTAGTTGTGACAGTATATGTCTCACAGAGTCTAAAATATCTACTATTTTGTCCTTACTGAAAAAACATTGCCAGTCCTTCATCTAGATTACAATTATTCCTATGGCCACAAGCAAGACACAACCAAAAATTCAATTAAGGAGTCATTAGGGTGGCCAGATATAAGAAACACCAGAGATAGTTATATAACACACCAATAATAATAAGTTGTATAATATAAAAGAAAAAAATTCTACAAAAATAACATCCGAAACACACATACTAGGCAGGATCCATACGAAGAAAATCGCCCAATAAAGGATATAAAACAATATGTAAGTAAATGTAGAACACAGAACATTTATGAATTGGAAGACTGAAGATCAAATAAGTGACAATTTTTCCCATATTATTTTATAAGTTTAATGCAATTTCAATAAAAATTGCGATTTAGAAGGGGAATAACCAAAATGATTCTTAAATTGATTGTTTAAGAATTGTAAAAAAGGAGTGGTTAATAGAGAAACGGGCCATTGAATAAATAATGCCAGACAAAATAGAAGTTTATTTCTCATTCAAAGAGAAGTCCAAAATGGGCATTTCAGATGGGCAAGCAGCTCTTTTCCAGAGAGACTCAGGGACCCAGGCTCCCTCCACCTCAAAGATCTTCCATCTCAACACAGGGCTTCCAAGCATATCTTGTGGGATCCTTTCAATCCGAGATAGCTGAGAAGGGAGAAGATGGTGGAGAATGGCTTATGTGAGACTTTATTTTTATTGGTGATGCTGGAGATGCCACACATTGCCTTCCCTTCACATTCCTTTCCCATGTCCCTTTGACATCAATCATGTGACTACCACTAACTGCAAGGGAACCTGGGAAATGTAGTCTGGTTGCATACCCAGAAAGAAAAAAGAAGTTGGGAGAACAGTCTACAAAGTTTGCCGTAGCACCAGATGGGGGAGTCCAGAAACAGACCACAGCATATGTCAGAATTTATAATGTGATAAATATGGCATTTCAAATCAGTGAGGAAATTACAGTCAATTAACAGGACTTGGACAATTATTGGTTATATCTTTACCCTTACACTACACAATAAAATAAATTCCAGATGTACTACATTTAAGTATATAGTAAGAAAATGAAACCCTCAAAAAACTAGAGTAAATATAGTTTGATATGTTGTTGGGCAAGGCCCTTCTAAGCATAGAAAGGGAAGAAACCATAAAGGGAAATTGATAGTTCGAATACCTAAAACTTAAAAACTTTCGTATGCTGAAATTAGAAAAAAATTAAAAAGGCAAATGACAAAAGAAGAAAATATTGTCTATTTGACAGCAAAAAGGTTAGTACTATAAATATAAAAAAGTTCTTAATAGCAATGAGGAAGAGAAGAATTTATTAGCTGAGAAATAGGAAATGAAATGAGAGGTAGGAGGCTATAATGCACATATAAAAAATAAACCCCAGTAACAATCAAGGATTCCTGAGAAAGCCTATGACCTTACCAGCCCTCTCCGAGCCCTGGTTTTTCCATCTGTGAGACTAGAATAATCACAGAAACTCTTGGGATTCTGTTTATTTAAATGAGATAATTCATGGACAACATGCAGTAAACATTCAACAAATATGAGCTGTTGCCATTTTTTTTTTATCATTCTAAGTGTTCATGGTGTATTTTTAGGTGGAAAAAGAAAGATTCAAAATGTATTCAGTGTGACGTCATTTATGATTCACACATACCCCCATACACTGGGGAAAGGAACGCGCCAGGATTCTAGCACGCTTGTCTCTTGCTTGTGGCCGTAGGAATAATTGTAATTTTCTCCTTCAGACATGTTGGTGTTTTCCAAATTTTTCACAATAAACATGTGTTGTTATGTTTACAATTTTTAAAAACTTAAGCTCTCATCTTTGAATCATTGTTGAATGACCCTAAATGGTTTCTTAAATTTGTCTGCGACCGATTCGTTTCTGAAATCAGACTCTCTTTTCAAAACTGCTGTCCGGAGCCCTGAGCAAGGGAAATTCACCAAATAAGCTTCNGGGGGCGCGGGGGGGGCGCGGGGTGCCTGGCTCCTCTCGGCACTGGTGCTCCTTTGCCGTGGTTCTGCTCCTTCAGCCACTTCCTTCCTAGTTCCCAAATTCCTCTGGGGGGTTCCCTTTGTCCACTGCTGTTGTTTCTTGGGAAAGTTACTTCACCTGAGTCTCAGCTTCCTCATCTGCAAAATGGGGCAAATAATACCATCCTGATGGGAATGTGTTCTGTAAGACACTTAGGATACCGCCTGGCACGTAGTAGGTGCTCTGTAAAGGGACGTTCTTATTATTCTTCAAATGGGTGTTGTGCTCATTATTCAAATGTCAACATATAGAATTATATATTCACCTTTTTCTGTCTTGTTTCCGGGTCAGGAAGTGGAGAAGGGGCTCAGGGGTTTGGGTGAAGCTCACCTTCGTTTACACTTGGACAGGTAATTTTTGAACAGCTTCAACTGAACAAACTTTTACGGCACCTGCATTAGAGCTTGTCCCTGAAACGAACAAATCAGGAGTGTAACATCGAGAGGTCTCCTTGGTCACAGCCCTCTCAGAGAAGGTGCCTCACGCAAAGCCACTGCGACATGTGGGCATAGGTGGGCAGAGGTAGGCATATATTGTCTCTGGAGAGCCGCTTCCTTCCCTGACCAACCCGATTAGACCAGCGTGGGCTCCTGACACAAGGGACACCAAATGAACGATGGCTGACTAATACCCTATGACCATGTGAAGGGGAAACTTCTTTACTCCTCTTCTGTTATTCTAGAAATACTCGCCTGGCCTTCTTCTGCCCCAGCGAGTGACTGATCTGATCCTCTTGGGCGTAGGCTGCTTCCAGAATGCTTCCAGACCTTCTGCCCTGGATGGCTGGGAGGACAGGTGTGTGGGGATCCTGCCCCAGTTCCCAGCTGTCTGTGATGGGTGGACTCGGTTCAAGTATGGGGTCTCCTTAGCGGACCCAGGTGGCTCTCCACGGTCTCATCCTTCAGTGCGGCTCCGTCAGCGCTAACCGTGATGTACTGTGCTTTATTTTCCAATCATTCAGAACTTGAGTCGGGAAGAGGAATGTTCTTTATCGGAGGCCTTCACTATGACCCCAACCGAAAAAGCAGCTGGGCTCAAATCATCCCTCAGACATACAAAGACTGAACCTGGCAGTACCTTTAGTTAAATTCCCAGCAGAAAACTCTCCCACATGTATGTGCAGGAGGGGACACGGGTAAGCATATTCATGGCAGAGTTGAGAAATTGGAAACGGTCTATGTTATTATCCATTGCGGATGGATAAATGAAATGTGTTTTTCTTTTCTTTTATTCAATTTATTTACTTGGTGAAATATATACGTGGTTAAAAGGGGTGAACTAGGTTTATAGGTTTCAATGCAGATTTAGATCAAAATCATTATGTTGAACAAAAAAGGAAAGTCACAGCATGTGCTAACATTTATGTAAATGAAAACACACGCACGAAACGGAACCATATATTGTTCGTGGATATGTGCGTGTGCGAGACAACTGAAAAACTGTATCAAAGCAGTGAGGGTGTGTCAGGGCGGTTGGTTTAGGAGGAGGGAAGGGGTGTGTGGGTGGCTCAGTCAGTTACGTGTCCCACTCTTGATCTCAGCTTAGGTCTTCAGCTAAGTGTCGTGAGTTCAAGCCCCGTGTTGTGGTCCACAATGGTCATGAAACCTACTTAAAATAATAATAATAATAATGTAGCAACCAACACATATTTGATTGTTGTTGGAACTATGTAGGCTATAAGAGAAAGACGGAAGAGGAAAATACACTTAGGTTGGCTCAAGATAATTCTATCTGTAATATTTTACTTTTTTAAAAAAATTCTTTAAAAAGATTTTATTTTTAGGTAATCTGTATACCCAAAGAAGGGCTGGAACTCACAACCCCGAGATGAAGGGTCTCGCGCTCTACGGACTGAGCCAGCCAGGCGTCCCAATGTTATGCTTTTTAAAAGAGAATTTAAGCATTTATTGTATAATTTTAAAAGGCATACACAGAGGGAAAGATTCAGGAAGCCAACAGGACAACATGCCAACAGTTGTGAATCCTGTTTCATGGGAAAATGGGTATGCTATGTTATGCCTTGGACTTTTCTGTGAATAAACCTTCCCTAAAACAACAAGAAATCAAATAAAGCAGGGGTTGCTCTTGAAGGAATCTTCCAGCGGTAGGAAGCGCAGGGGCCGGAGTCAGTGTTGGGGTAACAGCAGGAAGACTGTCCAGTGCCTGGGACGAGAGGCCGGGCCGGGGGAGGCCACTCTGGCGCCGGACGGGGGTGGGGAGCCAGCACCCAAGGGAGGGTGGCCGTGGAGGGACGGCCCGACGGAGCGACCGTGTGCCCCATAGCAGAGGACGGGTGTGGTCAGGCCCGGACGGTTCTCCCGTTCTGACCTAGCTCTCATTTCAGTGCATATTCTTAGAACAAAGCTCCTTCTGTCGGGGGCTCATTTACGGGCGACCACAGGGGTGGCGCCTGCGCTTCTGGCTCCGGGAGAACAGCCGAACTCCCAGGCTGGCTCGCATCTTCAGATGTTTCTGTGCCCTGGCCGTTGCCAACCCTGAGGATGCTGAATGATGGGACACCAATGCTAGAGAGCTTCGCTGGGCAATCCCCATCCACAGGCCACTTAAAGGAAAAAAAAAAAAAAAGCTTTCGAAGACAATTTTAGATTTACAGAAAAATTGCACATGGCGTAGAGATTCCCATACTCCTCACACCCCATTTTCTTTTTATTGACACCTCATATATGCGTGGCACAATTGGGACAGCTAACGAATGAACCCTGATGAAGTCCATAGTTCAGTCAGATTTCCTGAGTTTTCCAGGTCCTCTTTCTGTCCCAGGGTCCCAGCCAATACCCCAACCCATTTAGTGGTCAGGTCTCCTTGGGCTCCTTGTGGCTGTGACAGTCCCTCACTTTCCTTGCTCCTGTTGACCTTGACGGTTTGGGGCAGCACCTGTTGGGTATTTTGCAGGAGGCCCCTCTACCGGGATGTGTCTGATGTTTTTCTCATGATTAGGCCAGGGTTAGACGTTCATGGGAGGCCGATCACAGAGGGAACGTGCCTTCTCATGTAGTCACATCAAGGGAAACTCCTATCAACATGACTTGTCACTGTTGACCTGGGACTGGATCACAGTCACCTGGCAGGTTACATTGTGAAAGTAGTTTTTCTAGGCGTTCTCTGGAACCAAGTGGTGACTGTAATGGGGAATAAGAGTGGTTTCTGGCGGCAGCAGGTCGCCTCTGACCCCACTCACAGGCAGGAAGGCCTGGCTCAGCCTGTTTGCTCCCTCCAGCAGTGAGGCAGCGCCCCTGAGCTCCGAGCTCTGGCTGGAGTGCCCCTGGGCTCCAAGCAGGGACAGGGAAACTTCTCCCGGGCACACAGGAAAACCACAGTGGAAACCAGATTCTTCTTTCCCAGGCAGTGGGGAGGGGTATCTCGAGAGTACTAGCATTTACATTGATAAATATTTAGAGAAAAGACCAAACTTCATTTCCTGTCGCTGATAAAGGCCCGTGGAAATATTTGGGCCTTGCTACTTTGCAGCAAGTCTTTAATGCCTCCTAGTTGAGGCCCTGTCACAGACCCTGCAGCTGCTATTTCAAAACTCCTTTTATCCAGCCTCCACTCTCCGCTAAGGGATCCTCTTAACCTCAGGGAATTGTTGGCTTCCTAGCCTACTGGGAAGATGAGAGCCTGTTCTCCCTCGGCTGCCACTACTGCATCTTGGCTGCCCCCTGTGCCCGCCAGCTTCTCCCCTGCTCTCCACTGCAAAGATGAAGGCCGAGCCCCTCTCTTCTCACAGCCTGGTGCATGTGCTCACGTCCTTTTAACCTTCCCATTCTCCAAGCCTCTCCTGTTCAGCTTGTCACACTCCAGCTTAGTTACTTCCCTCTCAAGCTGCTCTCTTTCCTCTACTTTCTTGTCGTGACCCTACCCTGACAACTCATCCGTCCTCATCCTCACCTCTGCATTTCCTGTCACTGGAAAGTGTCAGCTTCTCTCTTTCTTTCAGACCTCTGAGCCTGCTGTGTTCATGGCCTGACATACTGTCTCTCCCTGCTCCCCTCCACCTGTGTCATTGGCTGGCCAACCCCCCCCTTCCTGTCTCATACCCTGACAGACCCAACTTTCAAAGCACTTCCTTCAGGAAGCCTTCCCTGACTCTGAGAAACCAAAACAGGGCCCCTCTGTGTACACTTGAAGCATCTTGGGCATGCGGTCTTAGCACTTCCCTCATGGTACTGAAACTGCCTGGGTATGACTGTTTTCTGCCCCACTGGATTACAAGCTCCTTGAGGGCAAGCTCCCCTTGTCCATCATTCTATTCCTCAGATACTGGGACCAGCACTTGGAGCTCACAGATATCTGTTGAATTAAAAGAGCAGTCTAGCCTGCTGCTTCTTCCTTGTTCATGAATCCTCATGTTCTTGCCATTCATTACACTCCCATCACCCACACCCAAACTCCTTTATTTGCCTTCTGTATCAGCCACCTGGTGGAATGATCTTCCAAAGAACTTCCTCAAGGTAGCACCCAACGGTCCCCGTTCAGTCCTCGGCCCAGTCGACTCTCTACTAGCTATGTTGCTCCTGTCCAACTTTTCCTTTCTTGTAATTTTCTCCTCCGTTGATTTCTGGACTCTTGTACTTTCCTGATTCTTTCCCTACTTCTGCGACTTCTCTTTCTCAGCATCCTGGAATGACCTACAGAGGAGGCTGAAAAAGGTAGGGAAGCACACGGACATTTGGTCAGCACTGCTGTTCCATAGGTCCTGCAGCAAGGGTGACCAACCTGTTTGCCTGGGGCTGTCTGGGTTCTAGCACTGAGAAGCGGGGCGTCCCAGAAAACCCTCGATCCTAGGCACACTGAGAAGGCTGGATGGTCACCCCACCTCCAGCTCTTGGTTCATACCTCTGTACAACTGTGTCATCCTTGCCTATTTCCACTTCATCCAGCTGTAGATTACAGACTTCCTGAGAGCAGGGACTGGACTGCGTGGATCTTTTTCATCCCACAAGGTCGAGAACATTGTCTGCACTGAGTAGATAACCATAAACCGGCATAGAGGTTTAAGATGTCTTTTTGGCTTTGAGTATGTGAATAACATATAGTCAATGTAAAAAAAAAAACAAAACAAAACCAGGTGAACAAAAAGGGAGAAAACAATTTTTAACATTACCTTATTTACTGGCCCTCGTTAGAAATGACCACCTGACTTTCGAGTGGGCACGCGCGCACACACACACATATTTGAGTTTGTATGTGAATTGTAAAGAAAAACTGGGTCATATTTCACAGGCTGTTCTGTAAGTTCTTTTTCTCATTGAACAATATATCTCATAAATGTCTATGAAATTAAATTGAAAATGACAGAATTAAATGACTTGCATTTATTGGGCCCAAATTGTAATATACCTGGGAATGCCGGTATGAATAGCGGCTGTATCATGTTCTATAACTTGGCACGTGAGCCATTTTGTATAATTGATTGGTTGTATTTCCTTTTTTTGAAGTAAATGTAAGTGATAGAAATTGTTCCAGAACATTGCAAAAGATGGGCAGCTACCCAGTTCATTACATAAAGCAAACATAACCTCGGTACTTAAGACTGATCAAGATATCATTTAAAAAAAGAAGAAGAAGAAAGAAAACATACAGGCTAAGCTCACTTCGGAATATGGATCTTAAACGAAAAAGAAGCAAATAGACTGTAAGAAGATATCAAATAAATTAATTAGAAGAATGATAGCGAGAGTAACACAAGCTAGCCCTCATGGATCTTTCTATACGCCAGCCACTGGTCTGAACGCTTTACACATACTGACTACTTAGTCCTCATAACACTCTGTGAGGGAACATTTTACAGATGAAGAAACGGGTATAGAGTGAGACTAACTTGTCCACAGTCCATGACTAGTGACTTCCCTCCAGGATTACATCAGGCTTTTATTCCAGCAATGCAGGGATGGGTCATTACAAGGAGACCTACAATACGCTAGAGTACAATAGGCTTAACAAGGAAAACGAGATCATCTTGTACAAAAAAAGGCATTCAAGAAACAGTGGTATCTCTTTTAATAAAAACATGACCAAAAAAAGAAGCAGAAAGGCGTTTGTTTACACTAAGAAGTATATATTTCAGATCAAGACGTTTCTGTTAAAATTTAGGTTCGAAGTATGGATTCCTCGATTCTACCTATTAGCAATCAAAATAGGAATACTTTATAGGACACATGAAAGCTTTCTCTTTTCTACAGAAAGAGTATTTGTCTGAGTTTGAAAATGTTGAAGAAATCATTTCCTTTGTCATTAAATTCTCTCATACATGAATTTTAATGGCTGCATAATATTCCATCAAAAGGATGTACCATGATTTAATCTCTGTGTTGCACATTTAAAGGGATATCCTTTTTTCTTTTTACCTTCTCTCTTTCATAGCCCTGAAGGTAAATTTAGGTCTAATTCCTAGAAAACAGCTCCAATTTTTTTATGTTTCCTGCCAACTTTCCTTCCTAAACTATTTGCACTAATATATGCTTTTTCCAGTAAAACGTAGGAGACTACCATTACATCTACACACATTTTCCAATCATTCAAATGACGTACGTGTGTCATTCTATGAAGACGTTATGAAACTGATAGTTGACACGCTCAGTGCTCCTGAATAATACATGCCATGAAGCCTTCGGTTCCTCTCAAAATAATTTACAAATTTAATCCAATGCCGACGGGAATTTTCTTAGAATTCACCTCAATAATTCTAAATGTTATCTGGGAACGCCTGGGTAGCGCAGTCGTTCAGCGTCTGCCTTCAGCTCAGGGCGTGATCCCGGCGTTATGGGATCGAGCCCCACATCAGGCTCCTCCGCTGTGAGCCTGCTTCTTCCTCTCCCACTCCCCCTGCTTGTGTTCCCTCTCTCACTGCCTGTCTCTCTCTCTGTCAAATAAATAAATAAAATCTTAAAAAAAATAAATGTTGTCTGGAAGAAGGAGCAAAGGAGAGCATCTGCAAATGTTGTAAAAGAGAAGAGTGAGGACAGGGGCCAGTTCTCATCAAATTTTTAAGAAGCAGTAATCGTTCAAGCACTAGCAGTGGGAAGCCGAGCACATTCCCCCGTCCCTCGTGCCGAGCTATGCTGCCACACAGATTCGCCGCCAGGGAAGAGGTCTTCCCAGCAGCTGATAAAGCCCTGTGGAACTCAAGGCTATAGCAGCCACTTCATTCCCAAATGTGAATTAATTAAGAGNTCCTTCAGACATGTTGGTGTTTTCCAAATTTTTCACAATAAACATGTGTTGTTATGTTTACAATTTTTAAAAACTTAAGCTCTCATCTTTGAATCATTGTTGAATGACCCTAAATGGTTTCTTAAATTTGTCTGCGACCGATTCGTTTCTGAAATCAGACTCTCTTTTCAAAACTGCTGTCCGGAGCCCTGAGCAAGGGAAATTCACCAAATAAGCTTCGCCTCAGTTTCAGCTCCACAACAGAGTCTCTCTTCGGCTTGTCCAAAATTAAGTGTGAGATCGTTACCCCTGAAGGATTCAGACTGTGCATTGAAGCACTCTGAAAAAGAAACTAGATTGTAGCAGATTGAATTCCAAGGAGGGCAAAATGATACAAATGGGGACTCCTTTGCCGTGGTTCTGCTCCTTCAGCCACTTCCTTCCTAGTTCCCAAATTCCTCTGGGGGGTTCCCTTTGTCCACTGCTGTTGTTTCTTGGGAAAGTTACTTCACCTGAGTCTCAGCTTCCTCATCTGCAAAATGGGGCAAATAATACCATCCTGATGGGAATGTGTTCTGTAAGACACTTAGGATACCGCCTGGCACGTAGTAGGTGCTCTGTAAAGGGACGTTCTTATTATTCTTCAAATGGGTGTTGTGCTCATTATTCAAATGTCAACATATAGAATTATATATTCACCTTTTTCTGTCTTGTTTCCGGGTCAGGAAGTGGAGAAGGGGCTCAGGGGTTTGGGTGAAGCTCACCTTCGCTTACACTTGGACAGGTAATTTTTGAACAGCTTCAACTGAACAAACTTTTACGGCACCTGCATTAGAGCTTGTCCCTGAAACGAACAAATCAGGAGTGTAACATCGAGAGTTCTCCTTGGTCACAGCCCTCTCAGAGAAGGTGCCTCACGCAAAGCCACTGCGACATGTGGGCATAGGTGGGCAGAGGTAGGCATATATTGTCTCTGGAGAGCCGCTTCCTTCCCTGACCAACCCGATTAGACCAGCGTGGGCTCCTGACACAAGGGACACCAAATGAACGATGGCTGACTAATACCCTATGACCATGTGAAGGGGAAACTTCTTTACTCCTCTTCTGTTATTCTAGAAATACTCGCCTGGCCTTCTTCTGCCCCAGCGAGTGACTGATCTGATCCTCTTGGGCGTAGGCTGCTTCCAGAATGCTTCCAGACCTTCTGCCCTGGATGGCTGGGAGGACAGGTGTGTGGGGATCCTGCCCCAGTTCCCAGCTGTCTGTGATGGGTGGACTCGGCTCAAGTATGGGGTCTCCTTAGCGGACCCAGGTGGCTCTCCACGGTCTCATCCTTCAGTGCGGCTCCGTCAGCGCTAACCGTGATGTACTGTGCTTTATTTTCCAATCATTCAGAACTTGAGTCGGGAAGAGGAATGTTCTTTATCGGAGGCCTTCACTATGACCCCAACCGAAAAAGCAGCTGGGCTCAAATCATCCCTCAGACATACAAAGACTGAACCTGGCAGTACCTTTAGTTAAATTCCCAGCAGAAAACTCTCCCACATGTATGTGCAGGAGGGGACACGGGTAAGCATATTCATGGCAGAGTTGAGAAATTGGAAACGGTCTATGTTATTATCCATTGCGGATGGATAAATGAAATGTGTTTTTCTTTTCTTTTATTCAATTTATTTACTTGGTGAAATATATACGTGGTTAAAAGGGGTGAACTAGGTTTATAGGTTTCAATGCAGATTTAGATCAAAATCATTATGTTGAACAAAAAAGGAAAGTCACAGCATGTGCTAACATTTATGTAAATGAAAACACACGCACGAAACGGAACCATATATTGTTCGTGGATATGTGCGTGTGCGAGACAACTGAAAAACTGTATCAAAGCAGTGAGGGTGTGTCAGGGCGGTTGGTTTAGGAGGAGGGAAGGGGTGTGTGGGTGGCTCAGTCAGTTACGTGTCCCACTCTTGATCTCAGCTTAGGTCTTCAGCTAAGTGTCGTGAGTTCAAGCCCCGTGTTGTGGTCCACAATGGTCATGAAACCTACTTAAAATAATAATAATAATAATGTAGCAACCAACACATATTTGATTGTTGTTGGAACTATGTAGGCTATAAGAGAAAGACGGAAGAGGAAAATACACTTAGGTTGGCTCAAGATAATTCTATCTGTAATATTTTACTTTTTTAAAAAAATTCTTTAAAAAGATTTTATTTTTAGGTAATCTGTATACCCAAAGAAGGGCTGGAACTCACAACCCCGAGATGAAGGGTCTCGCGCTCTACGGACTGAGCCAGCCAGGCGTCCCAATGTTATGCTTTTTAAAAGAGAATTTAAGCATTTATTGTATAATTTTAAAAGGCATACACAGAGGGAAAGATTCAGGAAGCCAACAGGACAACATGCCAACAGTTGTGAATCCTGTTTCATGGGAAAATGGGTATGCTATGTTATGCCTTGGACTTTTCTGTGAATAAACCTTCCCTAAAACAACAAGAAATCAAATAAAGCAGGGGTTGCTCTTGAAGGAATCTTCCAGCGGTAGGAAGCGCAGGGGCCGGAGTCAGTGTTGGGGTAACAGCAGGAAGACTGTCCAGTGCCTGGGACGAGAGGCCGGGCCGGGGGAGGCCACTCTGGCGCCGGACGGGGGTGGGGAGCCAGCACCCAAGGGAGGGTGGCCGTGGAGGGACGGCCCGACGGAGCGACCGTGTGCCCCATAGCAGAGGACGGGTGTGGTCAGGCCCGGACGGTTCTCCCGTTCTGACCTAGCTCTCATTTCAGTGCATATTCTTAGAACAAAGCTCCTTCTGTCGGGGGCTCATTTACGGGCGACCACAGGGGTGGCGCCTGCGCTTCTGGCTCCGGGAGAACAGCCGAACTCCCAGGCTGGCTCGCATCTTCAGATGTTTCTGTGCCCTGGCCGTTGCCAACCCTGAGGATGCTGAATGATGGGACACCAATGCTAGAGAGCTTCGCTGGGCAATCCCCATCCACAGGCCACTTAAAGGAAAAAAAAAAAAAAAGCTTTCGAAGACAATTTTAGATTTACAGAAAAATTGCACATGGCGTAGAGATTCCCATACTCCTCACACCCCATTTTCTTTTTATTGACACCTCATATATGCGTGGCACAATTGGGACAGCTAACGAATGAACCCTGATGAAGTCCATAGTTCAGTCAGATTTCCTGAGTTTTCCAGGTCCTCTTTCTGTCCCAGGGTCCCAGCCAATACCCCAACCCATTTAGTGGTCAGGTCTCCTTGGGCTCCTTGTGGCTGTGACAGTCCCTCACTTTCCTTGCTCCTGTTGACCTTGACGGTTTGGGGCAGCACCTGTTGGGTATTTTGCAGGAGGCCCCTCTACCGGGATGTGTCTGATGTTTTTCTCATGATTAGGCCAGGGTTAGACGTTCATGGGAGGCCGATCACAGAGGGAACGTGCCTTCTCATGTAGTCACATCAAGGGAAACTCCTATCAACATGACTTGTCACTGTTGACCTGGGACTGGATCACAGTCACCTGGCAGGTTACATTGTGAAAGTAGTTTTTCTAGGCGTTCTCTGGAACCAAGTGGTGACTGTAATGGGGAATAAGAGTGGTTTCTGGCGGCAGCAGGTCGCCTCTGACCCCACTCACAGGCAGGAAGGCCTGGCTCAGCCTGTTTGCTCCCTCCAGCAGTGAGGCAGCGCCCCTGAGCTCCGAGCTCTGGCTGGAGTGCCCCTGGGCTCCAAGCAGGGACAGGGAAACTTCTCCCGGGCACACAGGAAAACCACAGTGGAAACCAGATTCTTCTTTCCCAGGCAGTGGGGAGGGGTATCTCGAGAGTACTAGCATTTACATTGATAAATATTTAGAGAAAAGACCAAACTTCATTTCCTGTCGCTGATAAAGGCCCGTGGAAATATTTGGGCCTTGCTACTTTGCAGCAAGTCTTTAATGCCTCCTAGTTGAGGCCCTGTCACAGACCCTGCAGCTGCTATTTCAAAACTCCTTTTATCCAGCCTCCACTCTCCGCTAAGGGATCCTCTTAACCTCAGGGAATTGTTGGCTTCCTAGCCTACTGGGAAGATGAGAGCCTGTTCTCCCTCGGCTGCCACTACTGCATCTTGGCTGCCCCCTGTGCCCGCCAGCTTCTCCCCTGCTCTCCACTGCAAAGATGAAGGCCGAGCCCCTCTCTTCTCACAGCCTGGTGCATGTGCTCACGTCCTTTTAACCTTCCCATTCTCCAAGCCTCTCCTGTTCAGCTTGTCACACTCCAGCTTAGTTACTTCCCTCTCAAGCTGCTCTCTTTCCTCTACTTTCTTGTCGTGACCCTACCCTGACAACTCATCCGTCCTCATCCTCACCTCTGCATTTCCTGTCACTGGAAAGTGTCAGCTTCTCTCTTTCTTTCAGACCTCTGAGCCTGCTGTGTTCATGGCCTGACATACTGTCTCTCCCTGCTCCCCTCCACCTGTGTCATTGGCTGGCCAACCCCCCCCTTCCTGTCTCATACCCTGACAGACCCAACTTTCAAAGCACTTCCTTCAGGAAGCCTTCCCTGACTCTGAGAAACCAAAACAGGGCCCCTCTGTGTACACTTGAAGCATCTTGGGCATGCGGTCTTAGCACTTCCCTCATGGTACTGAAACTGCCTGGGTATGACTGTTTTCTGCCCCACTGGATTACAAGCTCCTTGAGGGCAAGCTCCCCTTGTCCATCATTCTATTCCTCAGATACTGGGACCAGCACTTGGAGCTCACAGATATCTGTTGAATTAAAAGAGCAGTCTAGCCTGCTGCTTCTTCCTTGTTCATGAATCCTCATGTTCTTGCCATTCATTACACTCCCATCACCCACACCCAAACTCCTTTATTTGCCTTCTGTATCAGCCACCTGGTGGAATGATCTTCCAAAGAACTTCCTCAAGGTAGCACCCAACGGTCCCCGTTCAGTCCTCGGCCCAGTCGACTCTCTACTAGCTATGTTGCTCCTGTCCAACTTTTCCTTTCTTGTAATTTTCTCCTCCGTTGATTTCTGGACTCTTGTACTTTCCTGATTCTTTCCCTACTTCTGCGACTTCTCTTTCTCAGCATCCTGGAATGACCTACAGAGGAGGCTGAAAAAGGTAGGGAAGCACACGGACATTTGGTCAGCACTGCTGTTCCATAGGTCCTGCAGCAAGGGTGACCAACCTGTTTGCCTGGGGCTGTCTGGGTTCTAGCACTGAGAAGCGGGGCGTCCCAGAAAACCCTCGATCCTAGGCACACTGAGAAGGCTGGATGGTCACCCCACCTCCAGCTCTTGGTTCATACCTCTGTACAACTGTGTCATCCTTGCCTATTTCCACTTCATCCAGCTGTAGATTACAGACTTCCTGAGAGCAGGGACTGGACTGCGTGGATCTTTTTCATCCCACAAGGTCGAGAACATTGTCTGCACTGAGTAGATAACCATAAACCGGCATAGAGGTTTAAGATGTCTTTTTGGCTTTGAGTATGTGAATAACATATAGTCAATGTAAAAAAAAAAACAAAACAAAACCAGGTGAACAAAAAGGGAGAAAACAATTTTTAACATTACCTTATTTACTGGCCCTCGTTAGAAATGACCACCTGACTTTCGAGTGGGCACGCGCGCACACACACACATATTTGAGTTTGTATGTGAATTGTAAAGAAAAACTGGGTCATATTTCACAGGCTGTTCTGTAAGTTCTTTTTCTCATTGAACAATATATCTCATAAATGTCTATGAAATTAAATTGAAAATGACAGAATTAAATGACTTGCATTTATTGGGCCCAAATTGTAATATACCTGGGAATGCCGGTATGAATAGCGGCTGTATCATGTTCTATAACTTGGCACGTGAGCCATTTTGTATAATTGATTGGTTGTATTTCCTTTTTTTGAAGTAAATGTAAGTGATAGAAATTGTTCCAGAACATTGCAAAAGATGGGCAGCTACCCAGTTCATTACATAAAGCAAACATAACCTCGGTACTTAAGACTGATCAAGATATCATTTAAAAAAAGAAGAAGAAGAAAGAAAACATACAGGCTAAGCTCACTTCGGAATATGGATCTTAAACGAAAAAGAAGCAAATAGACTGTAAGAAGATATCAAATAAATTAATTAGAAGAATGATAGCGAGAGTAACACAAGCTAGCCCTCATGGATCTTTCTATACGCCAGCCACTGGTCTGAACGCTTTACACATACTGACTACTTAGTCCTCATAACACTCTGTGAGGGAACATTTTACAGATGAAGAAACGGGTATAGAGTGAGACTAACTTGTCCACAGTCCATGACTAGTGACTTCCCTCCAGGATTACATCAGGCTTTTATTCCAGCAATGCAGGGATGGGTCATTACAAGGAGACCTACAATACGCTAGAGTACAATAGGCTTAACAAGGAAAACGAGATCATCTTGTACAAAAAAAGGCATTCAAGAAACAGTGGTATCTCTTTTAATAAAAACATGACCAAAAAAAGAAGCAGAAAGGCGTTTGTTTACACTAAGAAGTATATATTTCAGATCAAGACGTTTCTGTTAAAATTTAGGTTCGAAGTATGGATTCCTCGATTCTACCTATTAGCAATCAAAATAGGAATACTTTATAGGACACATGAAAGCTTTCTCTTTTCTACAGAAAGAGTATTTGTCTGAGTTTGAAAATGTTGAAGAAATCATTTCCTTTGTCATTAAATTCTCTCATACATGAATTTTAATGGCTGCATAATATTCCATCAAAAGGATGTACCATGATTTAATCTCTGTGTTGCACATTTAAAGGGATATCCTTTTTTCTTTTTACCTTCTCTCTTTCATAGCCCTGAAGGTAAATTTAGGTCTAATTCCTAGAAAACAGCTCCAATTTTTTTATGTTTCCTGCCAACTTTCCTTCCTAAACTATTTGCACTAATATATGCTTTTTCCAGTAAAACGTAGGAGACTACCATTACATCTACACACATTTTCCAATCATTCAAATGACGTACGTGTGTCATTCTATGAAGACGTTATGAAACTGATAGTTGACACGCTCAGTGCTCCTGAATAATACATGCCATGAAGCCTTCGGTTCCTCTCAAAATAATTTACAAATTTAATCCAATGCCGACGGGAATTTTCTTAGAATTCACCTCAATAATTCTAAATGTTATCTGGGAACGCCTGGGTAGCGCAGTCGTTCAGCGTCTGCCTTCAGCTCAGGGCGTGATCCCGGCGTTATGGGATCGAGCCCCACATCAGGCTCCTCCGCTGTGAGCCTGCTTCTTCCTCTCCCACTCCCCCTGCTTGTGTTCCCTCTCTCACTGCCTGTCTCTCTCTCTGTCAAATAAATAAATAAAATCTTAAAAAAAATAAATGTTGTCTGGAAGAAGGAGCAAAGGAGAGCGTCTGCAAATGTTGTAAAAGAGAAGAGTGAGGACAGGGGCCAGTTCTCATCAAATTTTTAAGAAGCAGTAATCGTTCAAGCACTAGCAGTGGGAAGCCGAGCACATTCCCCCGTCCCTCGTGCCGAGCTATGCTGCCACACAGATTCGCCGCCAGGGAAGAGGTCTTCCCAGCAGCTGATAAAGCCCTGTGGAACTCAAGGCTATAGCAGCCACTTCATTCCCAAATGTGAATTAATTAAGAGCAGAGAGAAATCCAAATGTAAGCTTGTTATTTTCCACAAGGCCTGGCTTTCCGTGGGGAGAGGCCCCCCCCAGAAACTGGATACACTGTCTGCGGGCCTAACTGCCTCTTATCTCATAGCTGATTGAAGAGGATAAAAACAGCTATGTTTGTATCATACTATGAGCTTTGTAAAGAACTTTCTAGGACCCAAGCTGAAGGCACAGGCAGGACCAGGAGACACAGCGACAGCTCCCGATGAAATTCAGAATTCTTACGGCTCTAGAGGATGTGGTGGCACTTTGGCTGGCGCTGGCTGTGCTGGAGGCTGCTGACTTAAAGACGGGAGAATGGAGCTGTTTGTGTCCCCAAGCTCAACATTTTTTAATATCAGGGATTAGACTCCTTCCTTGACTGCTCTTATTTAAAACACGAGGTCACTGTCTATAAAAGCACAAGTTCATTTGCTTAAACCCATCTGTGGGAAACTTTCCCACAGAATGTTGGTCCACGAGCCTTCCCATTTAAATGATTTGAAAGGACACCAACAACACAGAAGGAATTTGAGAGAGAGACACCCACTCACCCACCCACACAGATGCTCACATCCAGCAAAACCAAACCAGTTGGCACTGACGCCCAGACCCTCTGAGTTCAAAGCAAGAGCCACCTCAGAGTTCCCACCATCTGAAGAGGACCTTGGCTTTTTTCCTTTGAAGTGTTTCCTTTGAAGGTCAAGGTAAAGGGGCCGTGTTGACTCAAGAAATTGCTAATCTATAGAAGGATGTGGCCTCTGCTCCATCACACATTTGTAATGTTCACATGGGGTTAACAAAACAAATGGTTCTGACTGTAATGCGTGAGCTGGGGCCAGCCTTTCTTCTCCACTTGTCTCCCTCACGGGAACATTCCTTCAGGACAAGGTGAGACCCAGGCTAAGAAGGAACTCGCAAGGTCCAAAAGCCAGTTACAGGGCTCATTTTGAGCCTCTTGAATCTTCGTAGTCATGTAGTCAACACTGGGGTTCTGCCGTTGGCTGCTGGGTGCCTCGCCCCGAAGACTGGACTCGGAGATAAAAGATCCAGATCAAGCCCCGACTCCATTGTGCCTTATGACACAGTGTCATTCCTGACAGGTCTCTCCACAGTTTTTCTTCTTGACCTGCCTCATACTACTTCCTGTTGAAGAATTTCTTAAAACAAACTGAAAATGTAAAAACAACAACAACAACAACCAAACCCAAAAGAGACTTTTTAAGCATAGAACCCGTAAGTAAGTAAGACTTGACAAGCTGGATTTTAAGAAGTAAAAACCTTGGCATCCAAGAGAAACAGCGTCACCAAGCTGGGCTGAGCCTGGGCAGAATTTTGACAGGGTAGCGATGGGTAGAGTGTTCAACGGTCTCGGTTATACTCCAGAAACCGCCCCAACCATGCAACGAGCATCACTAGAATGTTCGTACCGGATGGATCATTTATTTTGCAATCGCCAGGTGTTGGCACACATTAGTCAAATTCAGTTAATCAGGAAACACAGCATGTTCCCCACACTCGTCCCTACCCTCACCCACCCAAATATTTGGTCTAAATTGTGGGTATACTAAAAATTATGTGTATCCCAAAGTGAATCTGAAAGCATTTCTCCATCTGGTGAGAGTGGGTTGTCTGGCAGAGTCAAGAAACTGGAAATACCAGATAATTACAAGAAACTTTGATCAAATATTTTGTTTTGAGGTTGATGTGGGTGACACGCCTCTCCCCAACACCATCCCTTTGCTAATAAGGTCACCCATGGGATTTGGAATGGATGTTGCATATGCCAGTCACCAAATGGCCTGCCTCAGAGCCCCCAAGGGTCAATTGTTTGGATAAAGTCCCTCCAGCCTCTCTGTTGTTGTTTATCTCGAGGCCTAATTCAAGGGGATTCTTCCATCACTTTTTTTTCTCCCCAAGAAAATACCACCCAGAGAGCTAGGAAATCAACAACAGAGTGTGCAAGGTGGGTGGGAATGGAATCTATTAGGTGAAAGAAAAGGCGTGCTTGGGGCTTAAAAGAGTGATTTTGCCTACCCTAAGTTAGGAATTTCCATATGAATATGAATATAAATATATATATACACACACACACTCACGTGCATGTAAAGCCATCTATAAATCTATCCGTCTGTCTATCTATCATATGCCCACGCAGGTTTACATTTTAACACCTGCATCAGTGGTAGGGCAAAAAGGAGCCAGTTTTCTCCACATTCATAGCATCTTGTTTTGTTCCAAAGCACTGTGTTCACAAAATCTTCACTAAAACTCTGTAAGGCAGGGAGAGTGAAAATCTTTCCCCCATGGGAAGGTAAGATGCCTGCCCGGGTCCCTCTGGAGGACTGAATCTCTCCTCAGCCAGGAACCGGACAGGCCCCAAGCCACCGTGAACACTCTCCCTAGCCCCTCGGTGGTCGAGATCGCTGAGAAATGTCAAGAATGCCCTTTATCCCATTCTTCCAGATGTTCTCCTAGGTGGGTGGTGGGATTGTCCCCCCGCAGCCCTTCAGGCCATCCTGTGAATGAAGGCCCCTGTGCGGGTGCTCTGAAGAAATCTGTCAGGAGAAGGTGGCTGACTCCGAACGTGGACCCTGGATGCGCCAGTGAGGTGACCACCATTTGGTCACCTCAAAAGATGTTGGTTCAGCTGCTTTGGGAGGGATGGGAATGATATCTGGAGATGCAGGGCCAGAGGCCCGCACGGTTTCTGAGACATGGCTTGATGGTTGTGATTAATTGGGGAGATGGAGGTGGAACAGTTTTGTAGAAGTTAAAGGGGCTGATCTCTTCGAGACCTTGAAAGTCCGACCCGTGAATGCGGTAGGTAATAAGCAGTTGCTCCAACTTCCAGCACACACAGAAAAGAAGGGTTTGCAGCAACGGCTGTACGTTCAATCCCCCTTCAGTCTATTCTCTATGTTGTTACTGGAAGCAAACCGGATGCTGAATCTTTCAACAGCATAGAACCTTGATAGGAGTTTTCTTTGTGTACAACACTAGGTGATCTCCCCCTCCTTTTTCACTTCTCTGGTTTTTGTCCAGATTGTCTACAAAAACACGTATTCCTTTAGAACACTTAAAATGTGTTTTTAAAGAAATCCTTACATATGTTCTTTTGCCCCTAGGATAAAGTATATATTTGTCCCAGGGCAAGACCCTCCATCTCCATTCCCCGCTTCCCCCCTGAGCGTGTGTCCACCACTGAGCCACTTATGCACCCTACCCTCCAGCCGGATGGAACTGCTCCCCATCTTCCCCTCCCCAGCCATCCTCCCCTTTGTGCCCCTGTGCTTGTGTTGTTCTGCATGGAGGCCTTCTTGCTCCTTTGTCTCCCTGGCTAACACCCAAGTATTATCTCCTCGGTGGCACCCATTCTGAACCCAATCGTACCCCGGCAGGTGCCCCATTGTCAACAAACACACAGTTCCGAGCAGTCACTTGTACCTAGAGCAAAAAGGAAAACGCGAACGTTTGAAAGATCCAGAGTGTCTCTGGGAATACACAATGATAATCTAAGTTTGATTTCCCGCTTAAGTCTGGGATTGGCTCACAATACAACTTCCTGGCGGGAAAGATAGAAAAAGTTAAGTAAGTGTTTATGGCATAAATATTATCATTCTTTCTACATATGTAGGGATGAGAGTGTACAAAGTGTTCTTGAACTAGATTTTGTTTGCTTCACAGCAATGCTCTGAGATGTGCCTGGTGTAAACTGTGCTACCCACACTGCAGGGATAAGGATGCTAGGGTCACAGAAATAAGGTAACTTGTCCACGGCGCCATTTCTAGTTAGCGTAAGAGCCCGCATGAATGCTCTGCTCTTTCTAGCAAAGACAGAAGCCACCATGTTGGTGTTGGAAGGCACCTTCACGTACACTGAGTTAAGAGCCCATCTAGGACGTGAGCACCCTGCCTTCTCTCCCACGCGGCCCCTTCTCTGACACACACATCTCTTCACCTAGCTCCTGACGAGCATGCCTACAGGCAGGGAGCTCGCCGTGTCCTTACCCATCTTTTAGCAACTTTGCGAAGCCATAGCCCTCACTGTTGGATTCTCCGTGCCAAGTATCAAGGTCAGTGTTTTACAAATGAAATACCACCCTATGTAATAGCTACTATTATTTCCATTTTACAGAGCAGGAGTCTGAGACGCAGAAAAGGTGAAGTACCTCATTTATGGTGATAGAGCTGCCGACTCTCGATATTGGGATTCAAGCCCGTTTTGTCTGACATTCACCATATTCTATTTCGCCAAAATCAGACTCTCCGTAGTTGGGAGTTATTCAGTTTACTTCTTGATGCTCCTTAAAAATGGTTTCCACTCGCTTTATGCAAGAATGCCTTAAATATGCAGAGGCAACTGCTTCGTTCCCTCAGAACCTCCTCGTCTCAGACCAGATACACCAGCTCTTGAAATGACACCCATGCCTCTTGAAATAACAGTTTCAGGTTCCCTGTCCAAAACTCCAGTTGCTCTCCTTTGCATTTTGCAAGTTTGTCTATGTATTTGTAAAAAAAAAAAAAAAAATAGGCACACTGCGGTGCCTGGGGGGCTCAGTCGGTTGAGCATCTGACTCTTGATTTCAGTTCAGGTCATGATCTCAGGGTCCTGGGATCAAGCCCTGCATCAGGCTCTGCACTCAGTGGGAAGCCTGCTTGATGATTTCTCTCCTTCTTCCTCTGCCCCTCTCCCTGCACACTCGCTCTCGCTCTCTCTCTCTCTCAAATAAATAAATAAATCTTCAAAAAAATAGGCACACAAAATGAAACATAATACTTTAGATGTGGTTTGACCAGCATTGTATGTAATGTGACTGAATTTGAGTTAAGTTAAAAAGAAAGCTCCCATCTATTTCACATGTGATGATTTTAAGCTATGATTCCTTCATCCTGACCATAAGCAACTGATTTTTTTGACCCCAATATAGAATTGTACACTTAACCCTAGCATCTTTAATTTTGCCCTTCCTTGTGGCCTGTCAAGATCTCTGTCAAGAACCTGTTTCTACTATCTACCATATTTGTTCGCTTCCTCAATTTTGTGTAATCTTCAAATTTATTTCTTCTGTATCTTTAAGCTAATCATTGTTTAAAGCAACAACAAAAACAAAACTTCCCCATTTGACTTCTATCCATTTGATATAGGTATTCAACCCTTTATGAGTTCTCCTAATTGCTTTTGACTCCACTTCTTTATTTCTCCATGTGGTCTACATAGATATTGAGAGATCTTTTACCAATCTTGCTGAAACTTAGATACGTTGATGGACTTGTCTTGCAGCACTATACCAAACGAAATGTATTCATGGTCCAACCATTGGCATTGACTTACTATCTCAGTACAAAACACGGTGGGAGATGCAATGATAAACGTGCCACGGTTTAAGCCCGTGGGAAGCTTATGTGGTAGACTGAGTAAACAGACACACACAGAAGGTGACCACCCAAGGGAAGCACGATCCATCAGCGAGAGGTACCATGCAAGGTCCTGCAGGTCTGACTAGTGCTGACACTAGATCGGATCAATAGACCAAGGGAGGTCTTGGAGTCACATGACTCTTGAGCTAGAAGAGACATTAGGAATCATGTAGGTCTGACCTTATTTTCTAAAGAGTAAACAAATCCACAGATACTAAGCAACCTGTTCAAAACCGCTCATCTTGTATGAGAGAGCTGAGTCTTCGGACCCAAATTCAATGCACTTTTACTGGACCCTCCTGCCCTGGCTGCCATTTCCAATTTACCTCTCAACACACGTGTATCTCAACAGGATAAAAATTACATGTAAAAGTAAGCTTCAGATTTTAACTCATGGAAAATTTTTCTATGGCTATAAAATAATAAATGCTTAACGTTCAATGAACCAATGTTAATGTTCAGTTCACCAAACATTTGCATTGAATTTGGGCTCCAATTTTCTCTTATAAGAAACCTAAGAAGATTTGCCAACTAATATCTGGAAAAGACATATCTGATAAGGGACTGCTATCCAAAAGGGACACCGAACTCCTAAAACTCAACAGTAAGAAAACAAATGACCCAATTAAAAAGTGGACCAAAAACCTGTACAGACACCTCACCAAAAAAGATACACAGACGACAAATAAGCACAGGAACAGATGCTCCACCTCATACATCACCAGGGAAAAGGCATGCCCACTGAGGAAGCTAATCAGTTCACCATAAATAACACGGTACCTGCTTTTATCACACTCTCCCCTGATCTCAGGACTGTTTGAAGGGAAGCCCTGAACGTGCAGCAGCCCACTCTCCACTCCTCCCCATTCTCTGGGGGAGGCTCCCCCAAATTGTCTACTACTTTGTTTTCTTTTTTTTTTTTTAAGATTTTATTTTTAAGTAATCTCTACACTCAACGTGGGACTCGAGCTCACAACTCCAAGATCAAGAATCGTATGCTCCATCAACTGAATTAGCCAGGTGCCCCTGTCTGCCACCTTTTCTTTTCTTTTCTTTTTTTCTTTTCTTTTCTTTTCTTTTCTTTTCTTTTCTTTTCTTTTCTTTTCTCTCTTCTCTTCTCTTCTCTTCTCTTTTTTTTCTTTTCTTTTCTTTCTTCCCTTCCCTTCCCTTCCCTTCCTTTCCCTTCCTTCCTTCCTTTCTTTCTGTCAAAATTGTTCTGGTTTGGACTATAAAGTATACGGTTATCTTTAATTATAGGCCAGACATATTCCTTATTTTTTTTCTCCTCTCCCCAATCTCACTGGGTTGCCCTTAAATGTCACCACTTTCTTTAATTAAAGCAACCAAAATAGGGAATTTGTTGTAGGCCACACACCTACATCGTGTGGCCAGGTAACTGGTACCCCTGTGCCTGACCAGCTACCATTAAGTCACAGCTCATCTTATACCATGTAAGTAGCCTTTACCTTGGGGAGTTGAAAGCAGACATCTGAAAAAAATTGGACAGCAGGCATTGGGTAGGTTGTGGTTGGGTAGGAGGAAGAACTGGACCTCTTTCTGTACAGCCTCCGTTTAGGACTCACAAGCTTCCCGAAGTTGACACCCTGAACACCTGAGTGGGAGTTAGGAGAAGGTGAGTTCTAGATGGACAGGGTGAGAAATATGGCGCCAGGACAAGGTCAACCACCAGAAGATAACATTTTTATGGATATCCCAGTCGTGGTCCATGATCACACTTGGTCTGCCTTTAAAGTTGTCTCTTTAAGATAAAGATATTTAAGCAAACACAGAAGCTAGGGTCACAGTCCACTGGAGTGAGTCCAGTGGATCAAACAGAAAGAGCTGGTTCCCAAAGAGCCAGCACTGAGCATCCTCAGACTTGCTGGGTGGGAGGCAGACAGGCCCAACGTTTCCCCTCAGCAAGGAGTCCCTCAGGATGTGTGGCTGCTAAGATTCCCACAAAGGAGCAAGGCAGTTAAGCATCTTGTGCTCCCCAAGTCTCTTCTCAGATAGAGGGATATGCTAAATCCCAGTGGCAGCAGAGAGAACAAGGGCTTCAAGAGATCTATTGGACCAGACCGACACCATTTGTCCACATCAGGCAAAGCTGGAGAAACGGATTAGATACTGGCTCCACAGGAACTGTGGTAGTCGCTGGGAGGCTGGCCTCAGAGGCACGTTGCTGAGAAGGGCCTGTCCTCAGAGCCCAGAGGAGACTGGGGGAAATCACGAAGGATATTACTGAGAACTAATTCCCCAGTAAGGGTGCAGGAGATCGTAACGGACAGGCACATGGTGAGGAAAGGTTTCTACTTCTGTCTGTCTTAGTTTGTCCAAAGCAAGAGTTCTTAACCAGGGGACCTTAGCCTCAGATGAGAAAAAACAAATACATTCTTATTTTCCTTAACTTCTCTTAAAAGTTATATTTTTCTTTCGTTATGAACATGAGTCCCACAGCAGTAGGAGCAGCACGTGACTGCCACCAATCGACATCATTGATATTTCCATACCACCTTCTAGTGGCAAATATTTCTCAATCTCATTTATGTTCATTAATTTTTGAAGGTTACGGTAGTTATGAGGTCTGCCGCTAGATATTGTTTGTTTTCAGTGCATTAAGGAAGCACATGTAATACTATATCACAAATCTGTTTTTTCAGATTTAAAATATTTTAATAATTGTATTTCAGTATACTGGATTTCCTTTGTCATGCAACATAATTTATTTTATATATTTAAGAATGTTATTCTGAGATGGAGTCTATGGGCTTCACCACACTACCAAAGCGGTTCATGCCATAAAAAACAGTTAAGACCCCCTGGAAAATAAAACCATCAACCTACTTAGCCTTCATCTTGAGTTGCTCTTGTAACAGTTACACAGTATTTCTGTTGTGACTTGGTACCAATAATTGTGGGAAAATTGCTGAGCCATTTCCTGTAAGACAGTGTTCAATAGATGGCCTCCAGAGAACCTATTTGGCAATGTTCTATCTTCATTTGAAGAGCTGTTCTTACTTTGAGAACTCCTTTCCTTGCTACAAGTGAATTCTTCTACTTTTCAATATATGGCTCATGTTTCATATCTGTGCAATGGCTGCAGATCTTATAGCCCCAAGAAATACGATCCTCCCACTTCCGCCATGGGCTTGATCCACATCTTGGATTTTGCGGAGATGATTTTTTCCCAGTTTGCTCCATCTCTACCCCTCTCCAGAGGAAATGGGTGTTGCGTGAGAATTGCTTATATTTTGGAAATGGTTGCTCAAGATGATAGGTAAATACACTAGAATCAGACTTTCAGAGTTCTAAGGAATATGGAAGGAGGATGGGGACATAGATGAGAACACCAATGGAAATAATAATCGATAACGTGTTGAAAGCTACTACACTTTATATAAATTCTTATTTAACTCTTTCTATGGAGTAGTCGATATATATCTTCTGATTTCATTTACAAAACAAGGCAGATATTAATATGCACATTTTACCAGTGAGGAAAGTGAGGCACAAGGAGGTTAAGTGCGGACACGCAGCTAATAATGGCAAAACTGAAGTCTGAATCCATGCTGTTTTCACACCTTATGCCCTTAACCATTATGCTAATTTGCTTTTCTAGATTTGGAAATCTTTCTATATATAGAAAACCCTGAAGACTCCACCAAAAAACTACTAGAACGGATAAAATCAATAAAGATGCAGGATATAAAATCAATGGACAGAAATCTGTTGCATTTCTATACACTAATAATGAAGCAGCAGAAAGAGAACTTAAGAAAACAATTCCATTTACAATTGCACCAAGAAGAATAAAATACCTGGGAATAAACTTAACCAAAGAGGTGAAGTACTGTACTCTGAAAACTATGAAACACTGATGAAAGAAATTAAAAACGACACAAAGAAATGGAAAGACACTCTATGTTCATGGATTGGAAGAACAAATATTGTTAAAATGTCTATACTACCTAAAGCAATCTACACATTTAATGCAATCCCTATCAAATTACCCCTTGCATTTGCAGAACTAGAACAAATAATCCTAAAATTTGTATGAAGCCACAAAAGACCCCAAATAGCCAAAGCAACCTGGAAAAAGAAAAACAAAACGGGAGGTGTCACAATTCCAGACTTCAAGTTATATAACAAAGTCATAGTAATCAAAACAGTATGGTACTGGCACAAAAATAGACACATCGCTCAATGGAACAGAACAGAAAACCCAGAAATAAAACCACAATTATATGGTCAATTAACCTTTGACAAAGCAGGAAAGACTATCCAATGGGAAAAAGACAGTCTTTTCAACAAATGGTGTTGGGAAAACCAGACAGTAACATGCCAAAGAATGAAACTGGACAATTTTCTACACCATACCCAAAAATAAACTCAAAAGGGACTAAAGACCTAAATGTGAGACCTGAAACCGTGAAAATCCAGAAGGGATCATTGGCAGTAATTTCTTTGACATTGGTCATAGCAACATTTTTCTAGATATGTCTCATAAGGCAAGAGAAAAAAAAGCAAAAATAAACTATTGGGACTACATCAAAATAAAAAGCTTCTGCACAATGAAGGAAACAATCAACAAAATTAAAAAGTGATCTATGGAATGGGAGAAGATATTTGCAAATGATATCTTTGATAAAGGGTTAGACTTGGGACTCTTTCCACATCTCTAAAATGTACAAAGCAATGTAGAAATGAAAGATATTATCTATGTGATGTTAAGGTTAAACAAATTACTAAAAATAAGAGCTGCAAACTCATACTTAGAGAATTATAATGTGACTATTACCCATTTCAAAAGACTCGACTACAGGGAAAGCTTCAATGCTGAAGCTTCTGCTCAAATAAACTTGGCAAAGGAAGAGAGAGTCTTAGGGACAGAAATAAGATTAAGATTAAAGTTAGAAGTGTCTGTTATCTTAAAGAGCTCCCCCCCAACCCCAAAAAAGATAGATCTCTTAAACATAGTGCAGGTCACCAATTCAAAAAAAACCTGACATCTTATTAAGTTTATCTCTTTCCCACGCCACCTTCAGGCAAATATCTACTGGCTAAAAGAGTAGTTTAGAATTCCTGTTCTATTAAAGATCACACTTACCAAATACATTTAATCAAATTGTAGGGCATATGAACGTATTTCAATTTAAAGTAGATGAAGAAGATTTTGTAGTTTCAAAGAGTGGAATCTTTGTTGTTTTCCCCCCAAATCTACAGCGATATTCAAATTTGAGAAACTGTGTATGGTGGGTCAGCTGTTATGTTCGGTTTAGGGGAAACTTTCCTAGAGTTTTTTAAAATTGGTGGTTTCGGAGGCCTGGGTTACACTGCAGAGATGAGGGATGGTGCCCATCGGCATCCCCTTCCCCGAGACCGTGCCTTGCATTTGGTGATTCTCAGCACACATACGTCTCAATAGAACAGTGACAGGTGGATACGAATGGTCCGTGTTTGAGCGTCACTGGAGCTGTATATCCCACAGTGGGCATCGTGTGGAAATATCCTTCTCCTTGGGTGTGCCAATGCCCTCTCTTTCCGTTCTAGTTCCCCTCCCTCTGCTCCAGGGCAGGTGTTTTCTAGAGCTCACTGTGGTGCACAGCGGAAGGAGTAAACCCATGAAGCAGGATGTATTTGTCCTTTATGCCGGGTCCAGAGTCAGGACCAGAGTGGGAAGCTAAGGCTGCCTGGCGCATGGCACATTTAAAAAAAATACCCCAAGTGGGTCTTTGACGTTTGGACTTAATAAGTTAAAAATAAAAGATAAGGGGTGTCTGGGTGGCTCAGTCAGTTAAGTGTCCAACTCTTGGTCTCAGCTCAGGTTTTGATCTCAGGGTCGTGAGTTCAAGCACTGCGTTGGGCTCCATGCTGGGCAGGGAGCCTACTATAAAATAAAATAAATAAAAGGAAAGAAAAGAAAAATGTATAAAGTCACGTGACTCAGCATGAACAATTTACTCGTTAGTCACTCATGCATCTCGTAGAGCAGTGCGTATAGGCCTGGCTTCAGTGTGATTCTGGTGCCACCTTGGCTGCCTCCTATTGAGTTATTGCTGGAACTGTATCAAGGAGTGTCTCCTTGCTCCATTCCATCTCCATTCTTCACTTTCTCGGTTGCTGATCTTCATCTTACATTTGTTTGCACGGCAAATGCCCCTAGCATCAGAGTTACTTAATTACAGAGAAGTCATGACCTCGGCCTTTACACTCAGGAGACCCGCACCTGAGTTTCTTTCCATGGCTCTGACTCAGAGCTTTGCACATGGGGTGTGTGCATGTTCAAAGTGCAGGTGTGGGGGCCCTACTTCCGGAAATCTAGTGTGTAGTTTAGATTTAATATATTTGTGTAGGAGGCCTACGAATTACACGTGGGAAACGCTGCTCGAGCTATGGCTCTTTCTAATTGACAGCTGTGGTTTTCTGTACAATGACAACCTGTGAAGATTTCTCTCCTCCCACATATCTCCTGAGGAAATTTCTGGCTGTAGCTGGTTTCACCTGGAAAAAGTTTTTTCCATGTCAATCAGCTTCTATTATAAGCAGTGGGAAGAGTGGTAGAGCTATGAGTCTGCTCGGGCTGCCAAGCGAGATTCCATAGACTGGGGCCGAATTCGGCACAAGAAATGTATTTCACACTGTTTTGGAGGCTGGAAAGTCTAAGATCAAGGCATCAGCTGATCTGGTTCCCGGGGAGAACTCTCTTGCCGGCTTGAAGGCAGCTGCTTGCTTGCTATGTTTTCTCTGGCGTCTCCTCTTCTAAGGACACTAATCCTTTTGGGTCAGGGCTGCACCCTCATGACCTCATTTAACTTAATTACTTCCTTTTAAGCACACGGAGGGTTAGAGCTTCAACGTCTGAACTTCGGGGGAGGGGGCAGTTCAGTTCGTAGCAGTGGACCATCTTGAATTTTGGTGGACATGAACCTTCATGTCTTGGGAGTTACCCAGCCAAGGTTTCTCCTAGTACTGAAAAACAAAACCAAAATTAGATACTGTTGGGGAAACCTGGGAGTAGAGGGACACCCACCAGTTTGGGTGGGGGGCGGACAATAAATCGAGACAAACTTCTGGGACCACCTTGTTTCTATGTGCATGAACTGTGGGCAGCAAAAGCAGCTTTGACCATGTGACTGCCCTCTCAACTCAAACACTTCTTGAGGACCATAAAGGACAAGCTGTGTAGAGAGCTGTAGAGAAGCAAAGAAGAATCCAACCATCACTGACCCCCAAGATAGCTCAATTGCCACCTGTTAGGGGCAAGGGTGTATACACCAAATTACTCCCCTATGTAACTTCACAGTTGCCCAATGCTGTGGAAACAATCTTTTCTGGAAGGATCGGGGAGGCTTTAGAAGATGACTCCTTTGAGTAGTTTTGAAGAATAAGGATTGGGTTTTGACAGGAGGAGACTGAGGAGTGACAGAGAGGAAAGGGAAAGGGGGAAGCATTTTCTAAAGAAGAGGTAAGTTTGAGCATAGGCCAAGGCTGGCTATAAAATTTGTGGGGTCCGGTGCAAAATGAAATTGCCAGGCCTCTTGTTGAAAAAAAATAAATAAACCAACAGGGAAAAAATACCATGGAAGTTACCAAAACACAAAACCTCTTCTTTTCTTCCACAGTTTCTCAACTTGTCATGGTGGTTTCTTGTTGGCTATTTAATGTTGCTCTAAGTAAAAAAATAAAATAAATAAAAAATGCAATTTTAATGCATTAGCACGGATTTTATGGGTCCTTTTTATATTATGCAATGCCAATTTAAAATGTCAGTGTCAGAGCATTTCACTCCTCTGCAGAAGCATCAAAAGGATGGGCTGTTTAGTTCATGCTGTGCACGTGGGTACGTGTCTCCTGACCAGAACAATGGAAACACCGCACTACACCGTCTGGGCTGATTTTATTTCACTTCTTGCTAAGCACACACCCTACGGATGACTGTCAACGTTCCATCACCAAGGAGTAAGGAGAGACCGGAAGGACCAGGAATCACGGGCTCCTTTTCCTTCCATGTCCTCATGCCCAGCTCAGCAGGAGGCTAAGACAGGGAGCTAATGCGGACGAGGGGGGATACGATAGGGCTGCTCGATCATTGTGTTTCTTAGAACGCTCTGGTCTTTCTGTGTTGGAAGCCACCTTCTGATGCAGACAAAGGCCAGGCTGTCGGGGCTGCCAGCGCACCCGCGTTCTCAGTCGTAGGGGTCACACGCTTACCCTTCTACTGGCTCTGGGTCTCCGTGAGATTCCACTCCCCATGCATTGCGGGGCCATCGGAATTTTATGCTCAAGGATCACAAACACTACATGCAGATGGCTAGGGACGCAACAGTGGAGATGCCCGTGTTTGGCGTAGCTTCTCTGCTCGCACGCGTGCTCCATTGACCCACTGAGCTTCACTTAATAAGCACAACTCAGAGATAGTATTTCAGAATTTAAACGTGGCAACAGTAAAGCATTAAAGCATTAAAGCAAGCTCAAGTTCCTTCCGAGCACGGGGTCCTGTGGGACTGCACAGCTCACGCACCGGGAAGCTGACCGGGCAAAGGCATAGAAATAGAAAGGCAGGTTTCTGGTTTCGGGAAAGTTGATGAATCGTGTTTATCTGGAACACAAGGCGTAAGATGCAAAAACCCAGAAAAAGAAGTTGGACCAGATCCTGGAGAGCCTTGAAGCCTATATAGCCCCAAGTTTGGGCTTTATGTGAATGCAGTGGTGAGGGTGGAGGATTTGAGGAGCGGACGGGCATTATCTGAAGAGGGCTTTAGGAGGAGGACGGCAGCAGCTTACAAAGTGGATCCTAGACGGTAACATTGAGAAGTGGGAGGGGACCAGCCATGAAGCCATGACAGCTGTGCAAATGAGCTCCAGAGTTAGGGCTGTGGCCGGGAGTAAGGAGAGGTGCTCCAGACACACACTTTAAAATTCAATTTAGAACAGTCCTTTCTGCACTGCTTGTCTGGTTTTGTTTTCAAACTTAAAAGTTTATTTTAAAAATAAAACTTTCTTTTCCCTTTGGAATTCTGAAGTTTCACGTGTCTGCAAAAAAATTACTTGGGTTTTAGAAATTTACTTTGGAAGCTTAAGGCTGTCAATCAACTCATGAGCTATGCCCCAAGTACTTGCAACTCGCCATGCTGCCCTCCCCCAAAAGCAGTGCTAGTCATGTCCCAATGCCTGGTGATGTGTTAGAAAACCATACTTCATGCAAGTAAGGTTTAAATGTTTTTCATCCTAAATCAATTCCTTTTGTCTATTTCGAACCATACGAAATTGATGTAGTAAGAGTAAAAGAAAACTCTAACTGAAAACATCCTTTTGGGGAATTAGCGGATTAAGCTCTACCTTCAACTAGTCTTATCAGACCTTTGGAGGTGAGCCTGTGAAAAGGGGTCCATGGCAGCCCACAGGGGCAAAGTTATGTCCTGGCGAGCTGCGTGTCAAGTTGTTAGATGAAATTTAGTCTGGCCCTGATCGAACTCCCAGTCCTAGATTGGGTCAAGCCACATCTGTGTTTGTTTAATGCATCAAAAAGGCACATTCAAAGGAGGTAGGCAGGGTTTTCTAGTTCACACCGTGTTAGGAATATTCCTTGACAATGAGTGGGTAGAAACATGGGCGGCGTGGGGTCATCAAATGCTTTGCTTGGCTCTACCCTATAAAGTCCAAATGTTTGCTAAGGCCCAAGTGCCAGATACTCTTCAAAATGGAAAGGATTTATTATTTTGACAGAAGCAACGTTTCGCCACGGCTTTGAGAAGAAGTTTCTAAATACCCCACCCACCACTTCAAACCAAGGCAACGAGCCTCACGCAGGGTTGTTGGCTGTTTAAAATTTTTTTTTTTAAAGATTTTGTTTGTTTATTTGAGAGAGAGAGAACAAGCGGTGGGGAGGGGCAGAGGGAGAGAGAGAGAGAGAAGCAGACTCCCTGCTGAGCAGGCAGCCCAACGTGAGGCTGGATCCCAGGACCCAGAGATCATGACCTGAGCTGAAGGCAGACGCTTAATCGACTGAGCCACCCAGGTGCCCCTCATGCAGGGGTTTAAAACACTCCTGAATACAAATTGTGACTCTAAAGATACTGTAAATGTCTCACTCACCTTTGATGCTCTGCAGCCCTTGGTTACATAGTTTTATTTCTTGTCTCTTGAGTTCAAGGATGGGCTAGGTGGTTCGGATTTCTCCATCCACCACAGCTTGGCTGCAAGTGGCTGCCAGGCCACCAGCCCTTCCTATGGAAGTGAACTTCTTTTCTTTTCTTTTCTTTTCTTTTCTTTTCTTTTCTTTTCTTTTCTTTCTTTCTTTTTTTTTTTTTAAGATTTTATTTATTTATTTGGCAGAGAGAGAGAGAGACAGCCAGCGAGAGAGGGAACACAAGCAGGGGGAGTGGGAGAGGAGGAAGCAGGCTCATAGCGGAGGAGCCCAATGTGGGCCTCGATCCCAGGACTCTGAGATCACGCCCTGAGCCGAAGACAGATGCTTAACCACTGTGCCAACCAGGCGCCCCATGAACTTCTTTTCTGTTGTCAGACTGCTTAGTGCTCTAGCAGACAGACATCAGAAGCTTCGATAGGACAATGCCTCGGAATGAGGAGTATCCAGAAGGAGATGATGTAGCAACTTGGGGGCAGTCATCTTGCAAACTTCGGGGTTGGCAGTGTGTGACAGACAGCACATTTATCTTGCTGCAACAGTAATTCTCGGCAAGGGCCAATTTTGTCATCGGGGGATGGGGGGCATTTGACAACACCTGGAGGTATTTTTAATGGACAAGACAAGGGTTGGGGAGAAACCCTAATCTAAATAACTATTGATTCAAGGGATTCCCTGCTCACTGCATCAAACCCTGAAGGATACCCTATGTGAAGAAGCTGCTGGTCCAGGTTGTAAGAAGGGAACGGGCATTCAGAGGGCTGATGAGTCTTCCAGGACCCCCTCCCCACCGTCAGGGGAATGCATCTTTAACTGACGACATGTGTGTCTATAGCAGACATCTGTTATTTCCGCCTGTCCGAAGCCCGTTCCCTTCTCCCCCTGGGGGGAGCACCTTAATTTTCCTTTGAGTCACCCTTCCCTTAATCATATGGTGAATACGGCACCAAGGTCAAGCCTCTCAGGGTCACTCTCCCAGAAGGAGTGACACAAGGATGGCAAACGGAGCTGTACCGAGATTCCCAGAGCAGTTCCTTTTTTTTTTTTTTTTTCCTTTCCAAAGTCTAGTTGCTCAATTTTATTTTTCCGGTTATCTTTCAATACAGTCCTTAGATCGCGCGCACACGTGTGTGTGTGTGTGTGTGTGTGTGTGTGTGTGTGTTTCGGCTGCCAAGACTAGGCTATAAACCAAAAACCAAAAATGCCTCCAGCCCCCTGTTCTGAGCGCCCTGGTAGTGCGGTAGTGCCGTGCATTTGAATGCTAGCAGATCTGCAAGCCGCTCCGTTGCGGGGGCCCGGGTTCTGGGGACTGGGAGAGACGGACTGCACACCTCCAGCCCAGCGCCCACACCTGCTGCTGAGTGCTCTAGTTTGCCGGGGAGAGTGGTGGGCGCTCCGTGCCAGCTCCACGCTTGCTCCGGCAGCAGGAGCAAGGAGACCCTCTAAAAACGGCTGACCGATGAGATCCCTGGCTCAGAACAGCACACCCGGAAAATCATGAAAGGAACTGAGGACAGCCCGACGTAGCTCAGATCTCTTTGTACTCGTTTACTGGGCAACTTGGTTTAGTAACCATGTGGCTGACGCTACAGGTTGGGGGGATCATGCCGTGAGTTGTATGTCTGATACTTAGGGATAATTCATAGATAGTCCCTCAAAAATATAATAAAGTATTTTTTAACAAGTTTGTACTCCATTCTATTTTTGTTTTTATATTTGACTGTAAAAAGAATGCTTCTTAGTATAGTAAATGTGGACATAGATACCCTCCCTCGCTCCTTCCTCCCCTCTCTTCTTCATTCCCTGAAAGAACAGCCACAGTGAAGAGGTTTGCGTATTATACACTGTAGATCGTTCCAGAGATCTTTTCCTGCCTACCCAAGCACACCATTTGTTGTTTCCCTTGTGAATCATAAAATCAGGACCACACTCCCCATGTTCTCCAGCACTTTGCTTTTTTTCACGATGTATCTCGGACCTCCTTCTGTGACAATACATAGACATCTTATTTCATTACTTTTTTTAAATTTGTATTTTATATGGGACATCAGCACATGGCTGGTTAATTTCTGAATCACTCATACAAGCTATTAAAAAATAATGATGAGTCCAGGACCACCTCTGGCTAATCTGGGTTTTTAGGCTAAGTGCGGATCTCCTGGCCTGCGGCCCGTGATATATTATTGTCGCTGTTACGAAAGAGCAGAAATATGCCTTGAGTATTTCCTCCAACCATCAAACCTTCAGGGCTAGGGGAAGGACCTGAATGAACCGCTCAGCAGAAAAAGGGAGAAGGTCCTGGAAACACATTCCTCGACCAAATGAGACCCAATGAAATAGAGCAGCCAATTTCCCCCACACGTCCCCTCCCCCAACCTGCAATCAGCAATAATTTTGGAGAAATAAAGCAAATGGATGGCTGCATTCCTCCACGTCTATTGCACTTGACTATTTTTGCAGGAACTACTCAGGACCAAATGTTTGGAAAGGAAGTTGGCTGGCCACAGTGTCTTTTTTTTTTTTTTTCCTTTTCCTTTTAACTTATTCTGCTGCAGCTGCAAAATAGGAAAAGAAGAAGAGAAGAAGAAAAATCCAACCTTCCTCAACCAAAGACCTTTCTGGGAAAATTCTTCCAACTCTTTTTTTTTTAAAAACACTTGCACATTATACGTTTATGCTTACACATGCTGAATCTCTTGATAATCCACTGAGACCTTTGAATGTTGGGGTTTTTTTTAGGTTAAGAATTTAGAGATGTATTTTCTTGCAAATGAGTGGGTCCTCTGGGTCAGGATTAACTGATGAATTCCTTGGCTTCTATGTAACCCTAAATGAGCTCTAAAGACAGCTTGTTTTCTTAGGGGTTATCCCCATGTGGACTAAGAGGCAACATGAATACGGATAATGACCAAGTTTCCACAGTCTGCCTCAGTGGTTGTGTCTAGCACATGAAACCTTGGTCTTCCCCTCAGTCTGTATCATTGCTGGCCTCCGTTCTCACAACTAGTAGCAAGCATCATATTACAGAGTGACTTATTCTGGTATCCTCTTAGCATGGCACTGCAAACCCGTGGGTGCTTCCCAGTCTGCCCTCCAGCCTCACCTGCCTTAGCGGGAGAACACCAGACCCGCCCGAAATCACTTCCGTTGTCACAGTACTGGGTCTGCAATGCCCTTACCTTCTCCCTCCCGCCACCTGCCGAAGCTCTCCCCATCCTCCCAGGCCCAGATCGAGGGCCATCTTCTTTCTGACGTTTCTCTCACCTGCTTCTCCCTCTCTCCCTCTGTAGGCAGAATTCAGCCTCCACATTAGGTGGCATTTGGTGGATGCTCTTACGTGTACAGTGCAATTTGAGTTTCCAGTAATCCTGCTCTCGCTATAAGAAAACCAGCCATCTTCAAGTACTCGCCGGCTGCCAGAAACAGGCTGAGCATTATAGGGGGGCATTTAAAGCTCCTTTCATTTTGCCCATTTTACAGAGGAGGAAATTAATGTTCAGAGACATTAAGTTGCCTAAATGCACACAGTCCGCAAGCGGCAGAGCCAAGCCCCAGCACGTCTGATCCCAGAGCCTGGGGTCCGCGCCTGCGCTACGAAGCAGCCTTGTGCGGGTCCCCTTCTCTTGGCTGGGGTGGGAGCTTTCAGGGCGAGTGCTCTGTCTCATTCACATTCGCCTCGTCATTCCAGGTATAGCAAACACTTTGCACCACAGCACTTCTCTTGCTGAGTGAGGTTTCATCCAGGTGCTGAGCTGGTGAGTGAAGGGGGCCAGGATGCCTCCTGCTGGGCGGGCTGAGCCCTCTGACACTGGCCGCAGTCCTAAGACAGGAGATCGCCAGTCATGCAGAGGTGTGTGTGGAGTGCGGCAGGGTGGAGGAGGGCCCGCTGCATTGGGTGGCAGCCAGGTAGGGAGAGAGACTGAGTAAGAGGACCTACATCAGCGGGGGGCACGAGGTATGTAAAGGCCATTCCAATCTTTTTTTTTTTTTAATTTTATTTATTTGAGAGAGAGAAAGTGAGAGTGACAGTGCACAAGCAGGGGGAGAGGCAGAGGGAGAGGGAGAAGCAGGCTCCCTGCTGGAGCCCGGTGCAGGGCTCCATCCCAGGACCCGGGGATCATGACCTGAGCTGAAGGCAGACGCTTAAGGACTGAGCCACCCAGACGCCCCGGCCATTCCAACCTTTGAGCATCTACCAGAAGCCAGGCTGTTGATTTTTTTTTTTTAAGATTTTCTTTATTTATTTGACAGAGATAGAGACAGCCAGCGAGAGAGGGAACACAAGCAGGCGGAGAGGGAGAGGAAGAAGCAGGCTCATAGCGGAGGAGCCTGATGTGGGGCTCGATCCCATAACGCCGGGATCATGCCCTGAGCTGAAGGCAGACGCTTAACCGCTGTGCCACCCAGGCGCCCCCAGGCTGTTGATTTTTGCTTTACATTCCTTCCCATTCGGTCTCCTGTTCCCATTTTCAGATGGAAAACAGAGACTCAGAGGGGGTTAAGTAACTCGTTCAAAGTCACACGGCTAGTAAGTGGCCAAGATTCCTATCCAGGCATGGGCCAAGGGTCCCCTGGGAGACCATGTGTCTGTTTTAGTCTCAGGTCTCACACCGCTGTGCTGTCATGTCCTAGGACCATGGCTCTAAGTATAACGTGCCTCATGGAAAAAAGGAACACATCAGCTTTGTCCGGTACAGGAACATTTAATGCACTGCTAAGTAAAGGGCAGGGAGGGAGGGAATATGTTTCTCCGTGTGGTGGTGGTGGTGGGGGGGACGACTGAATTTGGACCTGGTACACTTAACCAGCATGTGAGCAAAATGGGCTGCAAGGTGCAGCCAGCTAACTCCACCAGACCTGAGAGTCTGGTAGGCTGCTGCAGCTCTCCTCTGTAGAAGGTGACCAGAGCGGGGAGGGGAGGTAGACTGTGGAGAACAAGCATTCTTTGAAATGCATGCAATCCCTAGCGGCCCTTTGATGGGGCCAGAAGAATGGAGATGTCACCCCTCAGCCTCACCTCCCATTGCTTGGAAGGTCTCCCCCTCCCCACACATTTGCAGGGCTCACATACCATGTGTCTAAATATTTAAAAGTTATAAATCAAACCAACAACCTGTTAAATCAAATATGCGCTATCCTCCTATCTCGACAAATCGAATGACGTGGAAAGCCAGGCTGGAATTTACGGTTCTCACGTTCTTAGAGTTCTCGGCTGGAACACAGTGGTACCGGGAGAGGTGGCTTCTGGACAAAGGCCCATTCACTTTCATTTTCTATCCTGCCCCACAGAAGGCCTCCAATGCACACATGTGAATATTCCAGCTCACACGTTCAAATTCTGTCCATACCCCGAGCATAGAGCTGCCCGGTGGCCACTCAGAGCCTAGGATCTCATCACTGAGCAGGGAATTCTGGGGTAGCTTAGGTGGGGATTGTGGGCTCCTCACCCTCTGTGCAGGGGTGAGGCTGGAGGGGAGAAAGAGCCAGCCCACCACTGGGCAAGGTCTCTCTTGCCAGTGTCTACACTAAAGCAATGAATTCTGCTGCTAAAGAAATTACATTTGTGAACAAAAGCCGAGGGCAGAAACCTGGCCCACCTTGATTAAAACTGAAGCCCCTGCACCCAGCCCAGTGCCCCATACATGGCAGGTGCTCGATAAATGGTGATTGAATGAACTGTGATCATAGCAGCCAAGTTGGGTTTTTAAGTCACTGCTTTTTAGAATACTAACTAAAGTCACTAGACCCTTTGAATGCTTCTGAAGTAAAGTGGGATTTGAGTAGCTACTGATTCTCACTCCCTGGGTCAGGGGCCAATCCTTCTTTCTTCCCACCCTTGGGCAACTCAAAATACTAAAGATAAATAATTTTATATTAAATGCCTGCATTTTATTGAAAACCTGTATTGGGAATGTTAAAAACAAATTGCCTTCATTAGGAAAGGTGACTTTATGTCACCTTTCAGTGGAGAGACTTTAGATTTGGACACTAAAGCTTCCTCCGCTTAATTCTCCCCCAGCTCGAAGGGGGATGAGGAGTCCTACCTGGACATCTTCATCACTTCATTGTTTCCTTGTAATGCTAGGTCCTGCATTTCTCTTGGGGTGGTTACTTGTGCCCCGATTTCTGGGACTGCAGTTGCCCAATTCTGCAAGGGAACAAAGAAGGTGGAGCCCATACTGGTTCTTCTCCTGTTTATGACAGCATTCTTCCTCGAGTCATGTAGGGAGGCTTAGGGGGACTGATCGAAGTCACCATGACCCATCCTGTGTGCCTACAATGGCATTCCCTTCGATAATTAGTTACAAATTTGATTAGGTTTCAACAAGGTACTTGGCTGAAACCATGCTTCAAGCTCATTGTGGGGGCTGCCAACCCAATGAATTTAGTTGTGCACAGTTTCTATTCTGTTTTCAGGCCAAGCATCTCTGGTCTTTTCCATTTCCTAGTCTTTCTTTGCCAAGGTTCACGTAAAATAATTGGAGTTTTGGTGAATGACAGCATGGTAATGCCAATCCCAAGCTTTGAGAGATAGGGAACGATGATGGGTCAAACATGTTTAAGCGGTGGACAATAGGGAGTCCCTTTTCTTGATATCAGTTCTAAATGCTCAAGAAACTTGAACCTTGGAGCACTCAGGAGCTTTTTCCACTGCTTGTCTGAAGGATATTGCTGTCAGGGAGGAAGGCTTTGAAATGTTAAATAAGATGCTTGTGGTTTAAAAAAGTTTTCTCCTTTGCTAGTTGGTCTTTCCATAGCTGTCTTCACTGACCCCTCCTTCTTCCTACCCAAGAAGTTCTGCCAAACCTCAGCCCGCTGTCCTCTGACTGAACAGAAATGGTCACGCCACCAAGAGATTATACATCTCTTAACCCCCAATGGGTCCCCAGGCTTTTCGAGTCCTCTGTCTGAGAGCCTCAGAACAGCCCCCCACAGGTTAGACAATGTCGATGTCAGTGGCAACTATTAACTCTTTGTTCTGAGATAATGAACTCAGATCCAAGATAAGGAACGTGTCTCATGCTTGTCCTACTTGGCCACGTTCAGGTTCCTGCCTTCAGGTCCACCCTCCAAGATTGAGATAGCCTTGGTGTTTCTTCTTCATGCAGGGGGAGAAATTTTCTTGACTCCAATCCATCCCAGTTTTTGGTTTTTTTCTTTCAAGACTTCATTATCATTTCTACCTCGGCACCTGCTCAGCCTGTCATTTTGTTGCAGGTATGGTGTTCGTATGTGATGTAGGCTTTTGGAGAATTTTACCTTGAAACATGCTCTAGATGTCCATAATGTTCTTCAAGGAACCAATATTGTATATTGTACACGTTTTCTTGTGATTTATTAACAGGGGAGCTGTGTGCTTGGTGATAGCCGTGTCTGAGAGCTTAGCAAGGCACCTAGCACACAAGGTCCTCAACAGGTGTTTACAGATGGAGTTCAACAGTCAGAGGAATAGCTGGCACAGGTTAGAATCTAGTTCCTCACTCACACTCTAGAACAGGAATAAAGAAGAAGGAGACATAAAGGCAAAATTCTTTGAATGACATCAGTGCTTTGAATGGGATAGAAAGAAAAGGAAAAAAACAGAGGTACTGTTGGGATGAGCTTATATAGAAACTTGGTCTCAGACTTTAAATTCAAGATGATGGGCTGAGTTCAAAGTCTCTTCTCTTCCAAATCCCTCTGAAGTCACAGGAAAAAAAAAGTATAAATAGTGCTGGAAGAGAGAAATGAGTACTGCTAGAAACTGAATTTCTGCAAGGTAGTGAAGATGGAATAATGTCAATGGCCTGGGGAACAACCCAGTGTCCTAAAACAGTTAGAGGAAAAAGCTCCTATACAAGTCAGAGTATCTTTTCCCAAGCCGGGCCAAACACGGAACGCAGAGTGAATGTTTGCATCCCTGGGTCAGCACAGGGCTGGTAAGATCAGGGTCAGAGGGAGCTGCCAGTAACAAGCTCCTCACACTCTGCCTTCACTCTGACACCCCCACACCCCTATGTTCCCAGTGCTTGGCTGGGCTAACCGGAGAAAACCGTTCTCTAAACAAGAACGTGTGTGTGTGTGCTTAGCGTGGAGAGAAGGTGTGGTTTCTGGTGTGGATCCTGAGCTGAGAATAAAGCCAAACAGAAAGCTGAGCCCAGGGTGACTCAAGAAGTGTGTGTCTGTGTATTCTCTCTCTCTCTCTCTCTCTGTGTGTGTGTGTCTGTGTGTGTGTGTGTGTGTGTGTCTGTGTGGGGTGCACAGAATGGGCATCCACTAGGGGAAAAGAAATTTAGGGGCTGTTTGTAAGGGATTTGGGGAAAATGCTCTTACTCAATCTGCAATGTAACTTCCCTCTCTGTTTCCCCACAAAACTTCAGGAAATACTCCATGTTTTGAAAAGGCATTTAGGTGTTTTCAGAGGACAGGGGTGATGATATTAGTCTCAAGTAGCAACAAAATAGAGCAGGATGGATCAAGGAGGACAGAACTTAAAAAGAAGAGAACTGTAATAATTGTCTTAAGAATATATGAGAATGTATAATAGCCACGAAACAGAGAGGAACCATAAAATTACCCAGAAAGTTAAAAATGTTGGGATGCCTGGGTGGCTCAGTTGGCTAAGCGTCTGCCTTCGGCTCAGGTCATGGTCCCAGGGTCCTGGGATTGAGTCCCACATTGGGCTCCCTGCTCAGTGAGGAGTCTGCTTCTCCCTCTGGCCTTCCCTCTTGCTCGTGCTCGCTCTCTCTCTCTCTCAAATAAATAAATAAAATCTTAAAAAAAGAAGAAATTTAAAAACGTTAGCTAAAATAAACTAAGTAAAAACCTAATGTGGACATGGTTGAATAAAACATTAGTAATTTAAAAGATAAAGTCAAGAATGGCTCCTGGAACATAGAACAAAAATTCTGAGATGATGACATCAGAATCCCAAGGATTAAAGAGAAAACCCTAAGCACTTTCAGAAGAAGATAAAATATTTAAAGAAAAATATAGGAGAAATGGAAAAAGGAAAAAAGGAAGGAAAAAAGAGAAAAAACAAAGGAAAGAAATAGAGAAAGAAAAAAAGCCAAACTAAGAGAAAAGAAATTTGAAAGCCTCAAAATCAGGAGTACAAAAGACACACAATATGTGGTCATATTGACCGCAATGCAGTCAAACTAAGAAATGCATAGAAGAATGAAGGGAGAAAAGAAATATACTTGAATTTTAAAACTCTAGCTAACTATTCAGTTCAATAAGATATAAAATGAGTATGAGCCTAGAGGTAACAGTGAATGCAAACTGGGTGTGTGAATAAGCCAGAAAGTACATGCTTCTGGAAAGTGTTGAAAAGAAGCAACAGCAACAAAGCATTTGTGTGGCTGTGAAGGGGGTCGTTTAAAAGATGGGACAATTATGTATAATTTTTATTCAAATATTTGAAGTCTGGATAAAATAAATGATTTTCTACGAGACAAAATTACCAAAACTGGTTTGGGAAGATACTGAAATAGACTTAAATCCATTCTCCTTGGTGTTCACAGACAGCCTGAAAAGCAATTTCTGCAAGGCCTTTAAAGAGTATCTCACTGCCAGGTCATTTAACTGTTGCGTGACATTAAACACACACACACACACACACACACACACACACACACACACACACACACACACTGCTTCCAGCTCCTCTCAGACCACTATCCTAGTGTCCAAATAAATACCAAACAAAACAGATCACGTAAACCACATCACATATGAACCTTTCTCAAAAATTTTAAGTAAATCTTAAGCAAATTCAACCAGATAAAGTATTATTGAGAATAATATATTATAACTAAGAAGATTTCTAAAAAGATTTTATTTATGTATTTGAGAGAGAGAGCGCGCGCGCACGAGCAGAGGGAAGGGCAGAGGGAAAAGCAAAGCTGGGAGCCTGGCTCCGGCCTCAATCCCAGGACTCTGGGATCATGACCTAAGTCGAAGGCAGACGCTTAACTGACTGAGCCACCCAGGCACCCCTATAACCAAGAAGATTTTTATCACAGAAATGTAACAATGATCCAACATTAGCAAGTCTCCATTACGTTAATAGTTTAAAGTAGCAACAACGAATGCTTTCAAGAGATGCTGACAAGGCATTTGATAAAATTCAACAACCATTGCCAATTAAAAAAAGAAATTAGGCAAGGAAAATTGGACCTAGTCCAACATTTTTGTTGAATGAGAGGAGAGAACTATGATCTTTCTTATAACTAGCTACTTGGAAATCATAAAAAGGTTAGATTTTTTTTTTTCCTTTTTTAAAGTTTGTAAGAAGTGTGATTAGGAAATGTGATTTCTAGGGAAAAAAATGAAGACAAGTTTTCATGTGACGGAACTCAGGTAATATTCCGGCCCAATTAAGAGCCTGCTCACGGCCATCGTGGCCTTCGGGTGCTAGGTTAATTGAAAAGTCGTAGTTTTAAACAGTTTTCATCAAATGGGAATTTCTAGTTATACTTCAAAAGTACCCATTTCTGGTGTCCCAGTCAAAATACCATTAGAAGAGGCATTCAGTGGTTCAAGATTTACACATGATTGAAGAGTACATTTCAAGGTCATCTCGCTTGCAGGAATTATTTCAGAGCCCAGTCAGTCAAGCCATTTTTAATATAAAGACAGGCAATTCTGTATAACTGGTAATTCTGCTTCTTTCTCTTACTTCTGGGAGTACTTGTGGGCCTCATGTATCTATCAGTTAATATTACAAGATTTGGAGAGATGGCTGAAGTATTAATGCAATCTCTCTGTGGTATACTGCAATCGCTATATTCTATTCGATAAACCCAGGGGTGGTATCTCAACTACGTAACGGTCACTGTGGCAAAGGCACAAAACAGCCACAACAGAGGCCTACCCTATCAGAATGAGTCTCCATAGTCTATACCAGTGCAAACCACTGAGGGGTACACCTGCTCAATGTAAAGCCTGGATTGGTCCCCACAAGCCATGGTTCCATGTTGTCTGTGGAGCCATTGAGCACTTGGTTGGGGCTCGAGTGTCTTAGAGGATTCAGTAAAAACTTCACACTTAAATCTCCATCCCTCATCGCCCTCTCTGGTTTACTGTATCTAGCAGTTGTACCTTTCCATCATGTTTAACACACATCCTCCCCACCTCTTCTTCTGACTTCACTGTTCATATTAACACGGAGAACCGTCATTCTCAGTCATTCAAGCTTGGAAATTATGGGTGAGCATCTATTGGTGACAGACTGGAGATGGCCAATATCAGGGCAACCGACCTAAGTGGTCCCCAGGAAATCGGAGAGCGTGATGAATGGGACATCTGTACCCATTCAGTCTCACAACAGGCCGCAGGGCAAAGGACAAGGCAGAACACAGTGTCAGGCAGTAAGGAGCCAATGGTCAATGAGCAAGGTCTGAGGAGGAAAGGCGACAGAACATCTGGTCCCAGAAGTCCTGGGGAGGGGCTCGAGGCAGGGAATCAGGCCCCTGAGTGCAATGTAGGCTCGGAGGCAGAGGTCCAAGAGCACAGTCGGATTTTGTTTCTCCCATTCTCTGATTGGCCAAGACCCAGCCCCAAGGCTCAGGGGAGCCACCTTGAATCTCTGTGCGTACACCGTCCACGGGACGTGGTGGGTTGGAGGGTTGAACCAGGCACGTGGTGAAAAAGCCAGTCATTGGAAATAGGAGGAAGGGGGTTAGACTCTGCTGGACTAAGCTCCAGTCTGGGGCTCTAGGAGCAGGAGTCCTTGCTTTGGCGCGCTGCTTGGCTGCTGACAAGCTGTATTGTAAGGAATAAACTGTGTGTCCGCTCATTCCTGCAGAAGTCCCTGACGCCAGCAAGCCAAGTCAGTGAGAAGGGGTGTGTGGATGGGCGCGGGCTCTGGCCTAAGAAGTTAAGGGTCAGGTTTAAACCGTAAGATGCCAGCTACACGTGCTCTGGGGCCTCCCTCTCTGCTGCCTCCCTCTCTGCTGCCTTCCCACCACGGAACACACTCTCTGGCACCCAGCAGCGCTCCATAAATATACACAAATGAATACACATCCGTATTTAATCTCGGCTCTGCCACTTACGAGGTTATCATTAAAAATGGAATACCGTACACACAAAGTGCATAATAGGTGCTTAGTAAACGGTCGTTGCTCTTGTCGATGATCATGCCCTGACTCCTTTCCAACCAGAAGCTTCTCGAGAAGAACTTGTTCTACCTGTCTTTACGGGCTGTGGATTCAGCATGCCAGTTCCCACTTCAGACGTGCCCAGCAGATATTCTTTGCTCAAGAGCTGAGCATACGGTGCTTGCACGGAGGGCAGCCTGATGTTGTGTTAACAGCAGGGACCCCAGAGCCAGATGCTCGTGGCTAGATCCTGGCTCCACCACTTGTGAGGTATGTGACCTCGGGCAATTGACTTAACCTTTTTGCCTCAACTTCCTCATCTAAAAAATAGAGGTATTGTTGGGGCGCCTGGGTAGCGCAGTCGTTAAGTGTCTGCCTTCGGCTCAGGGCGTGATCCCGGAATTCTGGGATCGAGTCCCACGTCGGGCTCCTCCGCTGGGAGCCTGCTTCTTCCTCTCCCACTCCCCTGCTGTGTTCTCTCTCTCACTGGCTGTCTCTCTGTCACATAAATAAATTAAAAAATCTTAAAAAAAATAAAAAATAGAAGTATTGTAGCACCTTTCTCACACAGTTGTAGCCAGGGTTCAATGAGATAATGTATGTACAACAGTCAGAATAGAGCCAGCCATAGGGTAAGTATATGTAAGTATTTCCTGATGCTTCATTTTAATCCAGTTTTTATGATGTTTTATTTTGAAATAAGAGTTCATTCATACCCTTTGCTGCATTTCCTCTAATATCAGCATCTTCTAGAACCACAATGCAATAATCAAAACAAGGAAATTCTGACTTGTTACTAGTTCTATACTAGTTACTGTTTAATGTCAAACTATTAAATAATTGACAGACCTTTGAACTCCACCGCTTTTCCCACTCACATTCTATTTGGGGGCTAATCGGGGACCTGACATTGCCGTGAATGGACATGTCTTCTCAATCTCCTCCAACCAGTGATAGTTCCTCAGGCTTCATGTCACTTTGAAGAAGATTAGCCAATTGTTTTTCACGAAGTCCTTCAGTTTGGGTTAGTCTGACGAATTCCGGAGATTTAGGCTGGGGTTGTATATATTTGACAGAAATACCACGGAAGTGACCTTGGCTCTTTCTCAGTGCGCCCTACCAGGAGCATAGAATGTTGATATATCTCCCAACTGGTGATTTTACTTCTGATCACTAGGAAAAGGTGGTATCCAGATTTCTCAACTATGAAGCTACATGTTTCCCTTTATAATTCGTTAGTGTCGTATGGGAAGATGCTTCGAGATTGTGCAAATATCCTGTTTCTCATTAAGCTTTTACCCACTGATTTTAGCAATCATTGATGATTCTTGCCAGTAATAACTATTAGGGTGGTGTTTGCCTCGTGGTGATTTTTACAATTTTATTCAGTTGTTTACTTATATCAGTTGTATTCATGATTATTTATTTTAGTTTATTCTATTTTATTTTATTATCATTATTATATATATTGTCATTCAGATGGTCCCAGCTTTGGCCATTAGGAGTTCTTTCAAGGTGACTCGGTGTTCTTTAGACATGCAGCCATAGCTTTTTGAGGTGCTCCCATCCTTTATGTTACCATAAGCTGTTGTTCTAAGCTCATCTTATATTTTTCCTGCCCTAGCCTTGGAATCAACCATTTCTCCAAGGAGTCTTGCCTTTTTCTTACTAGAGAATGGTGTTTAGAAACCAAGATCTGGGTGCTAGGCGTGCTTGCTGCTATTGGGATGTCATTGCTTCCAGGTCTTCTCAGTGGACAGAATCAGGAAATATGGGCATATATACCCACATACAGATATACAAATTTCTTTTAATTTAGTTTTAATTAGTTAAAGAAAAAATACATTGTGGTCTCTCCTGAGATATTTTCCAAAGAGACACAGGCCACGATCCATCAGCTTACTTGCAATTCTACATATTTACTTATTGCTTCAGTAGGTGACTCAACGGAATGAACTCTCTTGTCTTGAGAAAAGGGAAATGAAAAGGCTCTGCTCCCTCTAGTGGTCAAACTGAGTAACTGGTATTTTGTGGCCTTGGAACATGAGACAAGGGTTGAATACATACATGAGATAATGAAGAGATGAGCAATTTGTTAAAGATATTGACCAATAGGGGAACATATGTGGTCAGTAGAATTAGTATGTGACTATCCTATGGCATGAATGAACCTGAAGGGAGTAATTTACAGCTAATGCTTGGCTGGGTCACTTGAGATCATAAGACAACCAACATTTCACAAAAGCCGTTCACCATAGATCATCTCTCTGGAGCCTCACAACAATCTTGTGAGGCAGATAAAGCAGATTTTCATTATTCTCACTTTTCAAATAAGGAACCAGTCTCAAAGAGGTTAAGTGGCCTGCTTCAATTAATATAACTTGTTTGGGACAGAGCTAGAACTTGGACAGTAAGGAAGTGTTGGTCTGTGTTGTCATTGCTAGCCCTCTGCTCTTTCCACTAAGCATTTTAAAATTAAGCATGTTGTTGCAATTGGAAAAAAAAAAACGAACCCAAAATTCCGGCTCCCATAATTTAAAAAGGGAAGAAAGGAAGGAAGATAGGAAGGAAAGAAGGAAAGAAAAAACATCTTCCACATTTTGACTCTTGCCAACATTTTTAGCAGTTCATAAAAGTGAGAAAAAGACAATCCTAACTATCAGTGAAGTTCTTTATCAAGTTAACACCTAGTTAAAACAGGTAATGGAAGCTTTATAAATACAAAATCCAGACTCTCAATAAACTTCCTACCACCAGATGTGGACTGAGATATGCACCAGTCTGGGAAGCTGGCCACCATAAACCCTCTGAGAGCCATCAGGGTGTCATATAACCATCTCGCTCCATGTGCTCACTGAACTTTGTAGCGTTACCCTTGCTTTGGCTGAACAGAGATAGCAACATAAATCCACCCCTAACTAAAAGGATGCATTTCTTCATGTTCGTCTACACAGATTTGAAAATAGGGACGAGATTGATCCATACACTCATCTTTCTGCAGTCATCTGAGAGGCCAAAATGGTCTCGGGGATGATGGATTGCACACATGATGTGAATCCCTAAAAGCTCCTGTTCTCTGAAGGTTATTATGGAGACAAGGATGGGAAGTTATTAATAGAGCTGTGTCATTTATTTAAATGAAGGCCTTCGTCTTGTCTCTCCTGGTATTCCTCTCTCATCTGTATTCCTAAAATGCTGACTGGACAATGTGAAAGAGAAGGAAAGGGACCAATTTCAAATCTTTAGGAAGTCCATTTGGTCAACTGATTCTAGAAAGGTAAAATGTATCAAATAATCCACAAATAAAAGTTGGTGTTAGGTTAACTTTCAAACTGACGCCAGACTCAAGACTTGGGATGTGTCATTTTTATCCAAGTAACAATGCAGGAATGATACAAAAACACCCCCCTCCCTCTCCATTGGGACCAACAGAATTCCAAGCAGAACTGCATTATTATTGGACCTGAGAGAGCTGGCTGTGGGCATGAAGTTCAGTGGAGCTGTTTATATCGCTGATGTACTGTGAAATGTAATTGCTGAATCTGGTTTGGACAATCAAAATGGGCAAAATGTGCCGTGAAATAGAATTCCCAAGTCTAGTTGGGAAAATAAACAAGAAAAAAAAAAACCTGTGAAAACACATGCATCGGATGCTCTTTGAGGTCAGGTCTGTAATGGGAACTCACAGGTTCTATAAAATTCTCATTGTCTCTTTCCCTTGTCCTCAGCTAGCCAGTGAGGAGGCAAAAAGCAGGCTCGTGTCAACATCTGGCTAGCGTCTCGGCGTGAGCCACAATGTTCTCCTCCCACACGCAGGTGCTGCCGCAGGATGTCTGGCCGCCACATGGCACAGCCTGAAGAAGGGCATGCTGGGAGGAAAGTGGGTATGCCCTGTTTTCTGGTCCATCACACCCACGGGCACCATCCCCAGTGTAACCCGTGAAATGGAGGAATCCTCATTTCCAGCCAGTTCTATGCAGCAAGGAACGCAAGGACCATGACGGTCATCCCCGCCTGCCTGTCCCCTGGAAGCTGAGGGGAAGCAGTCAGGGGAGGGTGTCTTCAGTACACGGCCATTTGAAACCTGCTGACCAGTCACGGAGACGTTATCATCTGGGACTAGACCACCTAGGAACCAACATAAATGGGATAGTGCAAGCCCCCTACGGGAGTGTGAGCTCGTTGAGATGCCCTTCCTGGTGGGGACCGTGCTCACTCCTGCAGCGATCTCGCTGGCATCACAAGCGACCGCGCTCACTCCTGCAGCGATCTTGCTGGCATGTGCAGTTGCTTCTGTGCTAAGACTCTGCTCGGGTATCCCCCCTCCAGGAAGTCTCTGACTTCCCCATGCCCTGCACCCCTCTTTGCCCAGCAAAGTGTGCTTTTTCTTCTCTGTTCCCAGAGCTCGAGCAATTGCTGGGATGACACAGGGCTCATCATGGTAACTCCATCTCCCTCACCCGGCGGGCCCCGGAGGTCCTGGTCATTCATCCTTGCAGCCTAGTGCCAAACCCCAAATGGGGACTGATTTAATCTGTACCGGTTGCATGACAGAATTAACGAAGAGGCCAGAGAATCGTCACATTTATCAGGACACACTTGGGCCTGAAATGCAACTGCAGGAATTTCTAGTCCAGCTCCACATTCCTGGAAGTGTGGCCAGTAGAGCATAAGCCCCTTGGGTGCGCTCTGCTCCTTCCCCCGAAAAGAGTAGAAATGTAGAGGGTATTCTCTGGTCAGGTAACTTTGGGCATTGCTATATACCGTATGCTCTCCCGAAAGAACTATGTACGTATGAGTGTTATAAAGGCCCTAGGAAGACTTCCAGTTAAGAATCCTTTCAAAAGTTGGTTTCATCTGGTGTTGAGCAAACCAATTTTTTTTATAAGCCAGGTCTGGCAATTACGCACTGTTTCATGAGCTAACCCTGATGCGTTGATGGTCGATTGGAAAAAAATTTCGAAGAGAGGCACCTCCATTACAGCAGTGGTTTTCAAAGTGTGGTCCCCAGCCCAGCAGCAGCAGCCTCCAGGAACTTGCTGGGAATGCAAAGTTTGGCCCACCCCAGACCCACTGATTCAGATATTGCTGGCAGGGGTGCAGTAAACTGTGTCTTAACAAACCTTCCAGGTGAATCCAAAGCACACTGTAAAGTGTAAGGACCATTGCACTGGAGAAAGACTGCTGGTTCTTGGGGGGGGGTCCCCTTATTCAGAGAGGAGGGGAACATCAGGAGAAGGAATGGCTCAGCCCCTTTCACCTTCTGTTGATAGATCTGCTGTTTGCAACATGGGTGACTTCTGGTCTGCTTTCCTGGTAGGCTGTAATCTCAGTGGGCCGGAATCTTCTGTGGGGAAAGCCTGCGGTTTTCCAGTGCTGCCTGTGACTGGGTAGGTAAATGACCCAGAGATGGAGTACGAGCAGGGCTTTTGCTCACAAATCAGAAGCCTCACCATAAAAAAAAAAAAAAAAAGTTATTCTTAATTAGAAGATAGCATTTTGATCATTGTTTGCCTGCCTTTTAGGTCTTCTTTCTTTTTTTTTTTTTTTTAAGATTTTATTTATTTATCTGACAGAGAGAGAGAGACAGCCAGCGAGAGAGGGAACACAGGCAGGGGGAGTGGGAGAGGAAGAAGCAGGCTCCCAACGGAGGAGCCTGACGTGGGGCTCGATCCCAGGACTCTGGGATCACGCCCAGAGCCGAAGGCAGACACTTAACTACTGAGCCACCCAGGCGCCCCTTATGTCTTATTTCTTAACCGGTTCTGAGCTTGGGTGGGGAGGAAGGGAGGTTTTTATAGAGTTGCCATGTGGCATGGCACAGAAATCAGTATGGGTAGTGCTATGCTACTAGGGTTCAATGTTGGAATAGTCCCGGTCATTTTTTAGTCCCATAATTCCCCAATTTAGTTGGCTGTTTAGAGTGCTGTGTTGAGAAGGATTCGGAGACCAGAGCTGGGCTCAGTGGGAATGACCAGTTACAGATGGGCCATTTTCCCATAGAAAAATAATATGTTGGCCTCTGGGTTTATTTCTAAGTCTCTCGTGCGTTCAGTTAGTAATGGGTCCAGGGGGAGCCCGACCACCTCCAGCAAGCTGGGACTTCACGTGCCAGGAAGCTGAACTGGGTTCTGGCCACTGTGAGCCTTGCTCTGGGGTAGCCAGAGGCCCCCATGGGTATCTTCCATCACACAACGGGTAATTGGGCAGAATGGACCTTTTCTCAACTCCTGCTTTCCATTTCAAAAGACAAAGCATTCCGGCAAAGGGGAATGATGAGGAATTATCTAGGGAATTTGATCCTCGTGGTTGGTTCACAGACTAAAATGTTCCATCCATCCCTTTTCTCAAGAGCAGGAATTTGGTACCTGTATTATTTAGATCATTACATGGCTTCTCTTGGCATTTGAAAAAAAATTGTTTTGTGTGTCTGTGAGAAAGAGATTTAATGTATTCACCTTCCTTTGATGCCTGCTTCCTCTCTGAGTTTCTATTACTGCAACCAGTGATGCCCCTTGCAGGTAATTTTGTAATGTGAAGCCCACACAAAAAGCTTTTTTTGTGTGTGTGAAATTACTTTTCTAAAATTACTTCAGAGCTGCCAATTCTGAAAAGCAGGCTTTATTGAATTAATTTTGAACAACAACCCCCAACTAGTTAAGGGAGAAGAAAATCGAGAGGTAGGAGCACATCAGAGTTCTCACATCTAATCTCCTCCATATCCCCACAGCCAGAGTTAATCAAGAGACTATTGCCACCTAGAAGAGTAAATGTTAGAGAGGAAATGAGCAAAACTTTTGTGAAATTGACAAAGCTCTTATAAAAATGAGTGTCAGAACATGTCAAAGTTGTCTTTTTTTTTTTAAAAGATTTTATTTATTTATCCGACAGAGATAGAGACAGCCAGCGAGAGAGGGAACACAAGCAGGGGGAGTGGGAGAGGAAGAAGCAGGCTCATAGCAGAGGAGCCTGATGTGGGGCTCGATCCCATAACGCAGGGATCACGCCCTGAGCCGAAGGCAGACGCTTAACCGCTGTGCCACCCAGGCGCCCCCATGTCAAAGTTGTCTTAGGACCGAGAGTAAAAATTTAAACCATCCCTGCCATTTTCCACATCTTGCTATGAGACCTAGGTGGTCATGTGTTAGAAAAGGTCCCCANCTAAGAGACAGCCCACGGAATGGGAGAATATATTTGCAAAGGACACCACAGATAAAGGACTGGTATCCAAGATCTACAAAGAACTTCTCAAACTCAATACACGAGAAACAAATAAACAAATCATAAAATGGGCAGAAGATATGAACAGACACTTTTCCAATGAAGACATACAAATGGCTAACAGACACATGAAAAAATGTTCAAAATCATTAGCCATCAGGGAAATTCAAATCAAAACCACACTGAGATACCACCTTACGCCAGTTAGAATGATAAAGATAGACAAGGCAAGAAGCAACAATTGTTGGAGAGGATGTGNGGGAGAATATATTTGCAAAGGACACCACAGATAAAGGACTGGTATCCAAGATCTACAAAGAACTTCTCAAACTCAATACACGAGAAACAAATAAACAAATCATAAAATGGGCAGAAGATATGAACAGACACTTTTCCAATGAAGACATACAAATGGCTAACAGACACATGAAAAAATGTTCAAAATCATTAGCCATCAGGGAAATTCAAATCAAAACCACACTGAGATACCACCTTACGCCAGTTAGAATGGCAAAGATAGACAAGGCAAGAAACAACAATTGTTGGAGAGGATGTGGAGAAAGGGGATCCCTCCTACATTGTTTGGTGGGAATGCAAGTTGGTACAGCCACTCTGGAAAACAGTGTGGAGGTCCCTTAAAAAAGTTAAAAATTGAGCTACCTTATGATCCAGCCATTGCACTACTGGGTGTTTACCCCAAAGATACAGAGGCAGTGAAGAGAAGGGCCATATGCACCCCAATGTTCATAGCAGCATTGTCCACAATAGCTAAATCATGGAAGGAACCAAGATGCCCTTCAACAGATGACTGGATTAAGAAGCTGTGGTCCATATATACAATGGAATATTACTCAGCTATCAGAAAGAACAAGTTCTCAACATTTGCTGCAACATGGACGGCACTGGAGGAGATAATAACTAGGATGATCAGTAGGGGAAGAAAGGGATAAAGAAAGGGGGGTAATCAGAAGGGGGGATGAAACATGAGAGACTATGGACTATGAGAAACAAAATGAGGGCTTCAGAGGGGAGGGGGGTGGAGGAATGGGATAGACTGGTGATGGGTAGTAAGGAGGGCATGTATTGCATGTTGCACTGGGTGTTATACGCAACTAACGAAGCATCGAACTTTACATCGGAAACAGGGGATGTACTGTATGGTGACTAACATAATATAATAAAAAATCATTAAAAAAAAAAATAAAGAAAAGGTCCTCAAAATGACCCCTTCCAGATTTCTAGTGACTTCCAAGGTAGCATCACATTTAAGAGCAGGGGCTGTGGAGCCAGACCCAGGCCTTCATCTGTGTGTGGGTGCCACTGTTTACCAGCCAGGTGATGCTGGACAAATCATTTCTCCTCTTGGAGCTTCACTGAGCTCTTAGGTAAAAATGGTGACCATAATAAGTGTACCAGTTCACAGCCCTGCAGTGAGGAATGAGCTTATTCGTGTCAAGGATGGTACATTGTCAGCATTTTCCTACATCATTAAAATTCTTCAAACGTGCATTCCTTGTTGGTCATATAATATTCCATTGAATGGAAGATCTCTATTGTATTAACCAAATTCTTTGATCTTTCAAGCCTGCCTCTCTATGCTCAGAAAGACATTGTTGCAGATTTAGGCCAGCTGCCCCAGACACGATGTCAGGGTTTTACGCTTGCTTGCCCGAGGCCCTTTCTTCTCGGAAAGGCAGAACTGGGTGCGGTTAGAGGCAACAAGCCCTCCTGTCCTGCGTGGGAGCTGCCGGCTTGGAAGCCTGAGGCCCCTGCTGCAGGAGGGAGGACCCCTGCACTTGGGTTGATGAACACATCTTTCTCAGGGCAATGTAGCAGCTCGGCAGAAGTAGAGACCCCAGGAAAGAGAGGGTGCAGAAAGGGTGAGGGAGGAGAATGGGAGAGGGAGAGGGAGAAACGCGGTGCCAGGGCGGCATCCCTGCAGGACTTCTTGGCTTTCACCTCCCGTTTTCCCAGAGCATCCCTGCCTACTTAAGACTCCTACACATGTCCTTGGACATGACTGGCACAGGGCCACCCCTGGGAAAAAGCACAATAAAAACAAAATCTTCAGCGGATGCTGCAGCTCAAAGACCACAGACCATGGCGCCAACTCAGCGAGTGCGGTAGCCTGGGCACGGACGTGCAGGGAGACCATAGCCCAACGCATAGAAAATGCTGCAGAAACCGTTTGCTTCAGATGCACTTTCTGGGCTCTCACAGGATCAGCTGTCTGGCTTTCTTTAGGATAAAGATGACCAATGTTATGTGATAGGGGAACTGAAATGTTTATTTAAAAAATTTTGCATACCTACTTCTGGCACTGATAGAACTGTGATTGTATTCATGGTTTTTGTCCTTTTTAAAATGTTCTATATTTCTGGGGAAAAAGTCTTTTCAGGATCTAATGTGCCCAATTTTTGGTATAAATCAGAAAAAAGCAACTGTTGGGTTTTACAGATAGTCTTTCATTTTGATTTGGTTTATCTCTGGTTGGGGTTGGGACAGAACGTGAACTGAGTCCTCATTCCCAATCTTGAGTTTGTCACTCATTAGGCCTGTGATTCTGAACAAATTATGTGTGTCATTTTAAATAAATGGTTTACCTGTTCTGGATCCGAGTTTCCTCAAATGGAACATGGTGGAGTTGAATTATTGCTGGTTTTCGACATTTTGGCACTGAGGACCCCGAGGCTGATATTTAAAATCTTTACCAGCCAAGAGTGCGGGGAGCCCTCCAGTCAGTACACGTGTTGACCAGAGTCCTGTGGCAGGGACCTGGGAGCCTCCTGCCCTGCCTGACAGGAACCTTTCGTTCTGTGATCAGGAGCTGGGGCATGGGTCTCAGGTGATAGGCCAGCAGGATGTACTCAGAGAGCTCAGGACAGCAATTGTTTACCTACAACTCTGTCCTTGGCAGCGTGAGTCACAATAGTCGGAAGTGGAAACACACCAAGTGTCCATCAGATGAGAAACGGATAAAGGCAATGTGGTATATCCCTGTGAGGGAACAGCACACAACCGTAGCGGGGAATGAAGTCGTGATACACGCTACAGCATTGATGAGCCTGAACTCTTTACGGTAGGTTAAAAAAGCCAAACATGAACTGAGGGCTTCAGAGGGGACGGGGTGGGGGCAACTAATGAAGCATCGAACTTTACATCAGAAACCAGGGATGCACTGTATGGTGACTAACATAATATAATAAAAAAAAATTAAAAAAAAAATAAAGCCAAACACAAAAAGGCCACATACTGTATGACTCTGCTTCTATGAAAGGTGGGTGGGAGAGGATGAGAAGTAACCGCTAATAAGCAGGAGGTTTCTTTCTGGGTTGATGAAAATGTTCTGAATTAGGTAGTGGTGGTGGTGGTGGCGCAAGTCCGTGACTCGTCACTGAATCATACATGTTACAAAGCGTGAAGATCACGGTTTGTCGATTCCATCTCAATAAAACCGTTATTTAAAAAGGTATTATGAGAAGTTATGTGCTCGAATGTTTTAAAATGGTAAGATACACGAGTACCCAAGAAAACACAAAATGGCAAAATCAGCCCCAGAAAAAAATAGAGAATCTGACTTGACTGGTCAGTATTAAAGACATGAAAATAGGACTTAAATATCTCTTCTTCCAGGCTCTGGTGGTTTTACAGGTAAGTTCTACCAAACTCTCAAGAAGCAATTAATTCTAATAATTCAGATACTGAATTATTTTTAAAAAATGCATCATGATTAAGTAGTTTATCCAAAACTTGTGGAAATGGTTTGGCATCAGATGTAATCTTCAATGTAATCTTCCTCGTTAATAGACTAAGCAACAGAAAACACATGGTATCTTAAGCTACCAGAAAAAGCATGGATCCATGTGTGATTTTTAAGGAATTGCTTAGAATCTAGAGTAGAAAGAGAGCCACCATGTTTTAATAAAGGTTAGATACAAAAACGTAGAGCACGTGTTACACTTGATTCCAGGTGCTTTTCCCAGTTTGGGGGCAGAGAGGGGCACTATTTCTGGAGAACCCACAGGTTGATCCCCCGAGAACCCCCAAGAGAGGCCCGTGTCCAGGTCCCCACAGTGTCAGGCAAGTCAGAGCTTTGCGGCTGCCTTCCTCCACTCTCTCCCACACTCTGATCCTACAGGGGTGAGAAACCATGATTAACAAGATTGCGCGGCCGGGAGGGGGGTAGGACCAGAGCTGGAGAACTCCAAGTGCTAACCATGGCTGCCCCTGGTTCCGAGCCTGAACTGGAATATGCAGGAGCCCCAAACTGTGGATGACGTGGAAAGTTTCATTTGTCACTAGAAACCGGAAATATGAATTATTGAGCTGAGACTACTTTTATTACCTGAAAGGGACCACAAAACTCATGAGACACGCCCTAAATTTCATCCAGAAGCAGAGAAGAACTAGTTCCACCGAATAAACGTAAAGAAATTAAAGGGCACCTTTTCTAGAAAGGCTTTGCGATGACAGCCTGCGGGCAGTGATGATTGGAGGTGATCGTTACATTACTCGTCACCAGTCCCGGTGGGTAGACACTGGTGTGAGAATAACATCACATCCACAGAGGGGAAGACTCTTGCTTGTAGAGGTTATGGGATCTGAACAGAGTCACAGAGCAGAGAAGTGGCAGAGCCTGGATTACATCCTGAATTTCTGGCTCTACAGTCTTCCTTGTGAAAGGAACACTTAAACCCCAGACTTGAAATAAGTGTAAGATCTCCTCCCGTCCCACATCAGGATCTGCTCCACACAGAACTTTCTCCGTGAAATACCTCTCTGTTTCCCGTGGTCCTCTTGGGTTGAGTCTCCTTTAAAATGACCCTAAGCAAAATATTCCCATCCTGGTTTGCACCTCTTTCCCCCACCATTCTGTGCCTGCTGGTGGCACAAGGCCTGTCATCTGAAGGAAGACAGGTGTCTCCCAAATCAGCCCTCTGCTCCCACTTGGCCCGGCAGTCACAGACACTAAGCCTCTTGTCTGGGGATCCATCAGACCTGTGGCAGACCCAGTGTAAAGGTGCCCCGAGCTCCAGGGGATACAAAGCATGCTTTCCAAGAATTGCACTGAAGTCCTCTCTGGGCAAGGAATGCGAAGGAGCTAGAGCCCTCCCTCCACTCCCACTCCCTGTAACAAGGTGGGGGCCGCTCTAAGAGTCTTCCCTTAGAAGTCCATGCTTCTGTCCTACTCCCTCCACTCATTTATATTCTTGTTTTGATCTTGTATCCAGTCAACTTGTTGAACTATCTTATTAGTTCTAATAGTTTTATTCTCCTGTTGATTATATTGGTTTTTCCAGGAATTTCACAGTATCTGTAAATGATGATAACATTACATCTTTACTTCCAGTCTTCTTACTTCCGTTTGTTTGTTTGTTTGTTAGACATTGACCAGGATCTCTATTGTTTGTAAACTACCAACAGTTTGGACTGGTTCCAATCTTAAAGGAACATGCACACAGTCTTTCTGCACCCAGGACCCGCCTCGAGCTCCAGACTTGGCTTACTGCTTTGTTGTTGTCATCTTGAAATCATAACAATTTTGAACAAGAGGGTCCCCTGTCTAGAGGACAGTAGGTGACGGTTATATAACAAAATCTACAATAGTCAAGAGTTGGAGAAATGTAATTTCTGCTCCAGGGCCTTGTCTCACCGGGCTAGCAAAGCCTCCTTTTGTTGACATGCCAGAGCTGTATTGTCATGCTTCTTGCTAGAAAAAGTTCTGTATAAATAAGCTGTTTTATTTTTTAAAAAAAGAAAATTGGTCAGTTTAAGGGTGTTTTAAGTGACTTGTGGCTAAGTCTAACACAGAGTGGGGCCATGAGAAATCGGTTGTCTTTATTATGTCAGAAATCAAGTCATTCTAATTTGGATTACCAGAAGAGGACAACCAAAATGGTAAACATAAAAATCATTTCAGGAAACTATTGGTTAGATTCCCTTCTTGAGCCTGAAGACCTAGCCAACATTCACTAGGGAATTCATCATTTTCCCTTTTCCTGGGAAGCACATGGGCTTAACCAAGTGTGGCTGCTGTCCCAGTCCTCAGGGCCACCACACTAAGCTCTGTGCTTTCTCCTTACCATATTCATAATGGTCTGTGAGAAGTCACTTCCGGTGCAGGAATTATGCTTGCTTTCTTCCTGGAGAAGCACTGACCCCTAAATTCAATGAGGTGAGACAGTGTGACACCCAGGGGAAGGACTGAAAGGGTCAGAATACCCACCATCACCACCACCAACACCCACAGTGACTTGCTCTCCAGGCCCAGCCTTGGAGCTTGGCTACACGGGCTACGGACCAGCCCCTCTGGGCCCCCACTTTGTGCTGAGGAACTGAGATGGCTGGAGGTCCACGAGTTCTTAGTTGATCAAAGTTTTCCCAGTTTTGGTGGAGGGCTGGAGGCTGGAGCATGGTCTCCAGCGAGTGATGAGGACCACCAAAACAAACTAACTAACTAACTAACTAACGAAAAACCCTGACCAGCTGGCAACACCAGGTTAAGGTCTCTCCCCAAAGGGGGTAGTCGTCTCTATGCCTGATATTTCTAGAATAAAAACCTTGTCCCATCGAGTGGGACTGAGAAAGGGCATATGCTTAGCCCAGAAACAAAGACTCGGGGGGACGTGAAGGTATTAGGGGACCACACAGGCCTGAGGCCTGTCAAGGGCAGGACCAGGGCAAGGGTTCCCATGACAACAAGTCAGCTTCGGCTGATTATAGGGAACAACCATCTATCTGGAGCCCACCTTAGTCTACTGCCATACCACCCTGAACGTGCCTTAAGTCCAGCTATTCACATGGAACGACTGCAGAGGGCCCCGGGAGGCCTTTCAACCTTTTTTATTGACGTATAACAAATATTCAGAAAAATATTCCTATAAGTGAACAGCTCTTTGAAATTTTACGCACTCCCCACACCTAAGTAGTAAGCGTGGAGATTGCTACCCAATTCCCCAGAGAGCCCGTCCAGTCAGCACCCCTTTCCAAGGGTAACCCGTATGCCAACTTCTAAGGGCATCCACTGTGCCACCTGTTTCGTACTTTATATAAAGGGAATTAGAAATCTGGTTCCTTTTTGGGGCCTGGCTTTTTGGCTCATCCTTGCATCGCGAGATCCAGCCGTGGTTGTGAATGATTCATTCTCGTGTGTGAATGTATTATTTATATGACAAGTCTACTTGTTTGATGGGCATTTGGGTGGTTTGCAACTTGAGACCGTTAGAAAGAACGCTGGACGTTTGGCACATGCGTCCTGCTGAGCGGGTACACTCTCGGTCCTCGTGGGCGGGGGTGGGACGGCGGGCCTGCAGAGCTCATGTTTGACTAAATACGGCCACTGGCTTCCCAAATGTTTGTATCCATTCACATTCCCTGCAGCAGTGCAAGAGTTTCAAGGCTTTGTCACCCCCCCCCGAAATGTGCTCCCTATTGGCAACCTCAGGGCCATCTGAAACGTCACCCTGGAGGAGCGTCCCTGTGGGGAGAGCCCCTTCCCTTACCAGTCACCTACACCGTGTGGGAGTGAGCGCTCCATCAGGGAACTGAAGGATTGTGACAAGAGTCAAGATCAGGGGCAGGAGAACATTGTGCACTCACCAGCTGGGAAAGGAGACCGGGGACCACAGAAAGGCCCGTGGGTCTGCCTTGTGGCCCCACAGCTCAGCTGTGGCCCCGAGGTTGTCCCTGTGGCTGTGGGGTCTGCGCCTGGCCTCGGCTGCTCCCTGTGAGAACAACAAGTTTGGCACTTGTCTCGCAGGCTCCGAGCAGAGCAGAGACCCTGAGCAGACACCTGGTCCCCCACCTTCCCGGCGAGGAAGAGTAAACAGCGTTGGTGTCCCCATAACCCCAACGAAGAGAGGAGCCCCCGAGCTGTGCAGCCCCTCAGTTTTTTCTGCTTCTCTGTCCTGGTCCACAATCCATGACCCGTGCCCCCCACCACCACCCCCAACCTCCTTCTCTACTTTTCTCCAAAACAGGAATTATTTTGCACATTTTCTTTCCAAGTCCAAAAATAGGAAAGAGAAGGGAACAGATAATCTGGTCCAGCTGCTGGTTTTGCTACTTAACAAAGATTTTTTTTTTTTTACAGTCATTCTGTCTCTGGTTTTCCTTCACATCTGCACAACTCCTGCTCCCCTTCTCCTCTGACGCCCCTTTTCGTAAAAACCACCCTCTCGAGAATCCAGAGAATGTTTCTTCCTCAGCTTCCCATAAGCTATCCACCCAGCTGAAGGGGGTCCTCCTCAGTAGAGCCGAGCCCCCCACGTGGGGATTTTTTGCCATGCGCACATTCTCGTTGGATCACTGGCTGGTTTCTGTGAGTTTCGGCATGTCTCACCCCAGGTGATGTCCTGGCCTTCTGGCATCCCAATCTCGCTTTTTGAGAAGTTTGGAGGGTAGGCAGAGGTGATAAGAAGAACCCTGAACTATGCAGCCTCAGTGAGCAGACAAGCGGTTGACTGAATCATGTTGCTTTGTGAATTACCACGTACTAACCTAAACTCACGCATGCATTCATGTGTCCTACCTCCATGTCCTGGGCGCCTCACTTAAGGGCAGGCTTGCCGCCAGATGCTGGGGTGGAAGCAGACATGTGTACACTGCATTGTTCACGCTCAGGAAATTCATGCTGGACGCTGCTGGTGAGGACACTTTAGGGTTCTTCTATTAGCACAAGGCACCATCGACAGTTACGGCAGGACAGCAGGCTGGAACTGGAAGTGTCCTGGACAAACTGGGACAAAGGAGCACCCTCTTTACAGGGTAGGCATTTTGCCCATAGCTTAGGGCGCTGGCTTTGACCAAGGTGATTTCCAGCTCAGTCACAGTGGGAATGGAGGCGCTAACTCCCCCAGAATTCCCAGGGACCCCTTTTCCAGGGCTGTTCCCTACCTGCTACCAAATTGATAAACAGAATGGAGCAGGGTTCTGGTCCTAGCAATGCCCTGTCCCAACTCTTCTTGCTAGAAGAGTTTCTTCCCTTCTGTCTCCTCCTCATGCTTCCCTCCATCGCAGGTGGGTGGACGCGGAGCCACCCTCAGGTGATGATCTCCACTCCCTGCTGGTTAAGTGAGCCCACAGCTGTCTTCTGTGGCATCTCAAGTCAAATACAGAAATTCAGAGAAGGTCATAGATAGAATCTTTGTCCCCAGATCCTGCATGGTTCTACGGTTTCAAGTGTCATGTTGTATCTGAAAATGTGGACCTTTTTCCAGTACAGTTTCTGAAATTTCGCTTAAGAGGCAGTTCTATAAGTCATGCTTGGCTAACCAGTCTTCAGAAGAAATCACTGTGTCCAGATCCAGGTTACATTTCCCTAGGAAGCTTATGGGAAAGGATTTTCTTTAAAGCATAGAAGCAGATTATCTCATTTTGGGCTGAAGGGAATCTAGTGGACAGAATTTTTCACATTCTCACCATAGGGAACCCCTATGAAGTTCTCAATGTTTCCCCCTGGGTTTCTGCTCCATGACTGGGAGGAGAGAGAAACTCAGAAGGAAAAGGAAATTGCATCCATGGGGAATTATTAAGGCAGCAAGTATTGAAAGAAGGCAGTATGCCTTATCCATCTGGGTATCTCTAACTCCCAGCATCATAAGCAAGCACTCAGTATAAATGTTTATCTAATGAACTCATGAATGAATGAGTGCATGAAGAAGAAAGAAAGAAAGAAAGAAAGAAAGAAAGAAAGAAAGAAAGAAAGAAAGAAGTTAGATTATTATGCTTGGAATTGGAGAAGCAACAAGAATAAATCGCTGAAAAGCCTATTTTGAATGACATTGCCAAAGCAAATGGGGGATAGAAGTCAGTGCCATGATTCCCTGGGCTGGTCTTTGGCCTGGGTGCCTCCACATGTCTCTACAAACTGGTGGAGCTGGTCAGGGTGGAGCCATGTTGGTGATGGAATGTGGGCTTTGCAGCATGTAAGCTGGTAATCCTGAGAAGCTTTCATAGGGGCAGCTTTGACTTCGCCTGCCTAGCTCCTGTTCCCCCTTCTATTGCTAGGAGTTTATCAATCTTCCTTTGGTGGATTCACCTCTTATCTAACTCCCAATCCATGTGGTTCAGGTGGGACTTACCACCCCTCCACCTGCAGTGCTGGCCATATGACTTTGATATGTGCAATCGAAGTTACGATTGATTTAGAGATAGGACCATGACTCAGCCTGGCTCAACAAGAGCCAGTCCCAGTAATTTTGCCTGAACTATTGGGAAAGAGGCATGGCTGTTATTCTGTTGCGGTTGCCAGTCTGGGAGATGTCAGCCTGCTGCCACTGGCTGCCATATTCGCCACTAAGTGAGAAGAACCTGACATGAACTAATAAATTCTCTTTCTGTGTTAAGATTAGGTTGAGTTTCTGTCTCTTGCAGCTGAGAGAGCTGTAACTAGGGCTTTCTGTCTGTTCTCTGAGGCCATGAAACCACCCAAGGGGTCCTCTGGCTCTTGGTCAAGCATTTTCGCCAACTTCCTGTTGTCCACAGGCACCTAGTTTGTGAGTTTGGGGCCACAGCATTTTCCTCAAGGCTGTCCCCTTGTGTTTGGCCTTCCTGAATGATTCCAGCTGGATTCTTTCTTGGACTAAGAGATTGTCCCTGTGGACAGTGCGTCAACATTCTGAGAATGCAGCCCACTTTTCGTGGTGGGGCTGAGTTTCCAGGTTGGCCTCAGCTGCTTTAAGAGTCAGTGGCAGGACTGAATTGCCATGAAGTTGTATCCGCACTCCTGGGAGCTGGCCTAGACCAGAGCTCCTCAAAGTACCCATCCACAAACTATTTGTTACTGGTCCATGATGAGGTAAGGAGCTTGTATCTGAATGTATATCAACGTACTCTTTACTTCCAAAGGAAAATCTTGCTACCAAAAAAACCCCCAAGCACAAAAAAACCCAAAACCCAACCTTTAATAAAATGATTGTTTCACATGCTTGTATAATCTCCTTAAGGACCAGTAATGAAAAAATTAATGGACTGACGTGGTCTTCAGACCATACTTTGAGTAGCACCTGCTTAGATAGCCCTCAGTTCCCACAGTCTTATGGGAGAGTTGGTCTTGACCACAGGCTCATTCCTAGACATGATCCCCCATGACAGGGAAGCCTTGCCACCTTCTGAGAATGATGGATCTATTGCTGTGGTTCTCAACCTTCGTTGCACACTGGAATCATTTGGGAAACTTTCAAAGATGAATTCCACGTCCCAGGTATTTTGATCTGGTTGGGCCGGGGAGTAGTTGAGCATTTGGGATTTTTAGAAGTTCTTCAGACGACTCTCATGTGAAGTCAAGGCTGAGAACCACTGCTACAGCCCTGGGTTAGTGGGTGTTCAATGTTAATGTGCACAAGAATCCTGTGGAGAGCTTGTGTGAAATATAGTTCTAAGCACCAATGCCGAAGACTGATACAGTAGGATCCTGGAAATTGTTCTTTTTAAATGAGTAGCCCAGGAAATTTTGATGTACGTGGCCCATGGACCACACCACTTTGAATAGTGTTGTTTTAGATTATTGTCTGGACAGGTTAGATCAAGGTAGACTGGAATAAGCAAAGATTCAAGGAGAGTTTTCAATGGTTGAAATGTTGAAGCGTTGCCAGGTGATTTGTTTCCTTTTCTTTTCTGAGGATCTCAGCCATGTGGAACAATCACAGCAGAGAAGTGGGGGGGCTATCAATTGTGTCCAGTGAGATCCAGGAATCAGCAGGAAAACTTAAGTGTCTTGGAGCTTGTCAATCATTGTATCATTAATGTCATTATGATACTCTGTCAATACTCTGTCTTACTTCACGTGAATGTCCCTGCCTTGAAGCTCTCAAACCACCTTTCTCTGCTTTAGCCTAAAAGGAAATGTTGTAACAAGAGGTCCAAGACAGCCTAGGCTGGGCTGAGGAGTGGCCAGGTCCAATGACTAAATCACAATGGCATTATGATAGAGCAGGCTCCTTCCATCAGCTTTTGTACCTAGTGGAACTATTTTACTAGTTGAATGGCTTTATAATGGTAGCAAAGGGAAAGAGATATTTTATCAGAATGAGGTTGTATATCCATTCAAGGGTTCACATCATGAGCCAGGTTCTGCTCCGTTGGCTCGAGAGGTTCAAAATCAAAGGGAGAGAGCTGTCTATCTCAATGGGAACACACGGAAGACAAGGTGGTCTTGAAACAGGAAGCACCCACATCTCCCCACCTCCTTCTTATTGATGGAGAGCCCCTAGGTCCTGGTAATACACCTCCTCAGGTTAGTACTTATGTGGCTGTGGGGGGCTCCAAGTTCAGGCCCAAAATGAAGATACTGTTAATGTTTAGGAGACATGGGTCCTGAGGACCAGTTCCACGGTGCAGTCCCATTACTGAACAGTGGTCTAGAACACCTAAAGTCTCAGTAGTTGGTCAGGATTCTTTGAGCAGGGGAAAACGGTAGATATTAACAAAAGGGCTTTTCAGTGATTTCTGAAATGAGTTTTTAAAGATCTGGAGGCCCTAAATCAACTAAAACTTAGTTTAGTTGAGTTGAATTCAATATACAATTTCTCTCTGTGGGGAGTCTTCCTCCTGAAAGCTGGATATGTATCATTTGGCAGATTTAATTATTCTGATTTCCCATGGATATGTTCTGATCACCCAGGACAAACTCAGTTTACATCTATTGTTGTCATACAATTACTAAGATTGTTTCCTTTCAACGCAAAGGGTCCCAGTTTGGGTGACAAATTACATGGAGATTTTTTTTTTTTTAAATAGTAAATCAATGAATGTTAAGTTTCGTCTTTTTTTTTTTTTAAGTTTGTATTTATTGAAGTGAGAAGTCAGGTTAGGAAATGAAAGTGGGGGAGATATTTGTTTAAAAATAACTATTGCAACATTTCCAAAGTGTTCTAAGATGAATTCAATAGGAATCCAACAATAATTTTTAAAAATCTCTCAGGCAGTTAAGACTTTGATGGAAACTGTTGACTCTTCTCTGCCTCAATGCCCTTTCACTTGAGGAATCCACACTTGCTAAAGGCCATCAGATAAGATTGTAGCTGGATTTAAAAAGAAAAAAAAAACAATTATTTTTGAATCTTACAACAAGCATCTACTCTGCTACCTAAGACAAAAGAGCAGAGAATCCAATCCTTGTTCCAAGGAGGATATTCAGGAAATGAGATATAAACAAAATGTTCTGCCATGAAACTATTGTCCCTTGAGCAGACAATAATGAGCAGTGCCTCATCCAAAGAAAGAAAGAAAGAAAGAAAGAAAGAAAGAAAGAAAGAAGAAGAAAGAAAATGTGTATGTCTTTAGCATTAACAGAATTAACTCAGCCTCATGTGTCTTTCTGGATCATCACTGGGCTCAGCTTCCAGCTCATTTCTAGGTCAACATATTCAAGGTAGGGAATAATGACTATGTCAGCAGCTTCTGTATCAGTGGGGCCTTAAACTTCTCTCCTCTGGTGTTCCACGTACCCCTAGGGGTGTGGAAGTGTGGCTGGTCCATCACGTCATCATTATGAACATAGCTACAACTTATTCAATTCATACGGTGTCCACCATATGCCAAGAATTGTTTCAAACACTCTAATGAAGCGACTTACTCTTTACAACCTTACGAGGAGGGACTGTTGTAATCTGCCCGCAGCAGGTGAAACTGAAGCACAGGGAAGTGACTTGCCCAAGTTCCCACGAGTACTAAGATGTGGAACTAAGATTCAAAATGAGGAAACCTGCTTCCAGAGCCTGTGCTCCTAACCTCTCTCTTTACCTCCGCTCCAATACGCATGACAATCTGAATGGCACATGGCTATGTCTCCTGACACCACTTCCCTCTCTAGCTACTTCCCTCCTTCCCTTTATGGCAAAATTCCTCAAATTTCTCAAACGACACAGCTAGGCATATAGCCAACACTCAGTGAGTAGGTGTTAAAAGGATAAATCTCGCATGCCACTCTGTGATCAATTGGTTATGGCTACCTGAAATCCCGTTCCTAGCGAGTATTGCCTGAGCTTAGCCGGAAGGGCTTAGCCAGCATCGATTAGTGATGGCTGCTCTGGCTGTAAAAACAGCAATGGTGGCAGGCTTGCCATGCATTTGCCTTGCCCGCTCTACCTCTGCCTCTTTTCTGGGGGCACAATTCGTATGAAGTTGGCCTGTACTGATGATAACCAAGTTTATGCTTTGTCAAGGGCCCCAGATCAAGCAATTCATTCCACCATTTAGCCTTCATAACATTAGGAAAAATATTTCTCTCCTAATTCTCCGTACAAATGCCAAGATTCAGTTTGTCTCTTGGCTCCTGGTTTTCTTCTGGGGAGGCAAAGAATAACTGGTTACCATTATATTTGAACTAACTACATAAAACACAGAAAATAAACATTAAGAAATGAAAACTCTATGACTTCCAGTGGGGGGGGATTTTAACCTTGAATACTGTCCAACAAGAGAATTCAGTTTATGTAGGAGTTTGAAAGCATTTTCAAAATGGGTAAGATATTTATGCAGCCCATGAGAATACCACCAGCTGTAATCATAGGGTGGAATGCAACATTCGTGAACATCAAATATGCACCGTCGCTCATGCGCCCAGAGAGCCCCTTTGAAAACATTACTCTTCTTCACGCACTCACCAAGTATCTTCTGATTGTCTACCGTGTTCCTGACATGGCTTTAGGTCTCGGGATTTCAGTAGGGGTTTAAACAGAGTCCCTGCCTCAAACGTCTTACTTGTCTTCCTCAAACAGCATGATTTTCTGGCTGGCTCCACTCCCCCCAGTTACACAGTCAGAACTCAGGTGTCTAAGAGACTTCCATGCTCAGCATCAGCTCTTTGTCCCTTATCACATGGAGTGTAGGTAGTAGGTGGGACAGCCCCTGCAGTTTTACTCAGCCTGTCAGTGGTTCATTAGTTTTCCTCAAATCCACAACTTTATTTTCTTTTATGAAACAAGAGGCAGAAGTTTAGTTCTATCTCCCAAGTCCAAGTATTATTTTTGCTGGATTCTGGGTATCTTTAAGGTAACGACTGGCCAGGTTCCTCCTGGGGAGAGTGGAGAAGTCTGGTGTGAGAAAGGCCTCCAGCAGCATCGTGGAATGGGCACCAGGCTATTCAAGACCCATCAGCCAGACTGAAACTTGGATCCTCACAGGCATGTGGAGTAGGTCTGGGTAGGCACGTGGATGATGTAATGGGTTCAGCTTTCAATTTCTTGGACATAAGAGAACTTTGGAAAATCCAAGAAGACAGGCCTATTAGAGAGAGAGAAATACAATCAACAAGCCATTCAGCACCCCAACACTGTATTGGTGATGGCTGCCACGCAGGAACTCCAAATCAAGGGATAGAGGGTTGTGCATGGAGTTCTAGGCACATCAACACTTCCCTCCCTATCTCATCTGACCCTCACGATAACCACTGTGGCGGGTAGAATGGAGATTATTTTAGTCTTATTTTATAGAAGAGAGATGAGAAGTTCTGAGAGATCAGTTTGCTCAAGGTCTCATGGAGCAACATCAAGAATAGACCTCGGGGGACCCCCTTCTGCAACATCACTGCTCTTCAACATGACCTTCTCGAGAGAAAGACTGTATTACCCAGATTCTGTTGTTTCTGCATCTTTTTTAAGATTTTATTTTTATTTATTTGACACAGAAAGAGACAGCCAGCGAGAGAGGGAACACAAGCAGGGGGAGTGGGAGAGGAAGAAGCAGGCTCCCAGCAGAGGAGCCCGATGCGGGGCTCGATCCCAGAACGCCGGGATCACGCCCTGAGCCAAAGGCAGACGCTTAACAACCGAGCCACCCAGGCGCCCCTGTTTCGACATTTTTGGTGATCACTCTGACCACTCCTTCCTTATATATGGGAAAGGGAGAAAAGTTTGCATCAGCTGGATTTTCTCTGTATGCTGCAGATGGGACATGAGACCGGAGTCTTAGCCTCTAAGATCTAAGCATCTTACAAGATTCCCGTCACCCTGCCTGCTGCTGACTGCACTCCAGCTCCAAACACACCTCTTTTTTCCTACTAAAATCTGAGCCAAAGAAATGTAGCTGAAACCCTGACAATTTTTGTATTTTTCTAACACAGTGGTCCAGACAAAGATGAACAGATTCGAGCAAAAAAATTCTTTTAGTAAAACAAGCTAAAAGTAATTTCTTCTTTGCAAATGCCAAGCCTCACCTTCGTGTGCCTTGAAATTCCTTGGCAGTGCACTTAATTTTGGGGAATCTGAGTCTATTAGAGGAATGTTGGGAGGAAGAAGGCTACCTGCCCTCCCAGCTCCGAGTTAGATTTAACCAGGAGTGTGTCTGCTTTGATTTGCTTGAGGTGTTGTAACTATGAGACACAGCGATGGTTTGAGTGTCTCCCTCATCTACCTAGAGGGAAGAGTACGGTATTTGTTCGGCTCTGTTTTAGAGCAGTAACGAGGGGATGGATAAGCAGGTCCTGAATTACAGTACTTTTGAAAAGCGGAGTATGAGTTTATCCCGTCCTCTCTATCTCTGTCAACAAATTTCCAGAAACTTCAAGGGAACAAAATTAACCTACAGCACCCCTTGGAAAGTCTAGTGGAGGGCATTGGGACTGGTTTTCCTGACAGGGCATTACCCCTGGGAGTATGATTTACAAAGACGAACAGCGCAGTAAGAACTACCCCTACCATTTTATCATGCCATGTATCTGGACACTGTGCTAAAAATGTTACTCCATCATCTCATTTAATATTTGCAAAACACCAGTGAGAAGTATAATTTTTTCCATCGTACAGATGGAAAAAACCAAGACTCAGAGATCTCATATATTTGCCGACATTCACAAAGCTGGTAAGAAGCGGAGGAATGAGGGTCTGGCTCCAGGGTCCACAGTGTTCTTCCCTCTGTATGGCACTTGCTTTGCCTGGGTGGGGACTCTGTCCCTGGACCCGCAGCCCTTTGGCAGGGAGTTCATTTCAAATTCCACTGGCTGCTTTCTGAGCCAGCCTCCTGTGTGAGATGGGGCTCGCACAGCCCCTGATCACACGGGGGTGCCGAAGGGTTAGAGGGCTAGTAAAAAAAAAATAAAGGAGGGCAAGGTTGCCATATTTAGCAAATGAAAATCCAAGATGCCTAGGTAAATTTGAATTTCAGATAAACAATGAATAATTTCTTAACTTTTTTTTTTTTAAGTAGGCTCCTTGCCCAATTTGGGACTTGAACTCATGACCCTGAGATCAAGAGTCGCAAGCTCTACTGACAGAGCCAGCCAGGCACCCCAGCAGCAAATGATTTCTTAATGTAAATATGTCCTAGATATCCCATAGAACATACTTATGCTAAATTTTTTGTGTGGTCTGTCTGAAATGCCATCTTGACTAGGAGACCCGTATTGAGCCTGGCATCGCGAGATGGCCTTTGAACAGCGAAGTGCTGGGCTCTGCTCAGCTTCCCAGCTTGGCTCTTCAAGCAGCCCTTCCCTCTCCCAAATGTCTCCAATCTCCAGAAATTCCTTCTGCTTTCCTCTCCTTTCATGGTGCCACTTCCTAATCCCACGGGACAAGTTACCTAGAGTCCTCCTACTTCCCAGCTTGTTTCTGGCCCCCCAAATCAGCACACACACTCTCGCTTCCTTTTACGGGTGGTTCACTAACCGTAACAAGAACAACAGGGGTGGTCACAGGAGTAACAAGCATGGAGAAAGCCCGAAGTTTCCAAGAGGATTACAATGTTCTCTTGGCATTTATTTCCTGCTTTCTCAGCAACACCCCCTCCCCCGCAGCTCCAGGCCCCGGTCTCTCTGGACTGGTTCTAGACTTCTCCTCAGAGTGGTGCCAGAGGCCGTCAGGCCACAGGCTCCTGGCCGTGTCTTTTGAGCTCCAGAGCTGCCCATTCATCCATCATCTCCCTCCGCTGCCCCTTGACCTGATCAAGCAAGGCCAAATGCTGCCTCGGCCCCACGCCACTGTGTTGGATGAAGCTGAAGCCAGAGGAGAGGTGCCCCCTCCTTCACTGACCCCCCTGCGCGCCTGTGCGTTACCTGTCTGAGGAGACGGACTCCCTTCTCTCTCCGCCATGTTGAATCCTTGTCCTCAAATCCTAAGTCCTGGGCAACCGCAGCTCTGCTCCTGCCTTTACACCTCTGTTCTCCCGAACCATCGCGTGAGCCTGGTGCTTCCCAACCAGCCAGCACCTCAGCTTTTCCATCTCTCTTGATCTCTGCCAGTCTGGCCCCTCACATTGCTGGGCACGTCAGGACGAGCTGTCATCACCGGGCAGCCCTCTGGCTGATTGTAGACCACAGAGTTTTTTTGGAGGGAAATTGAACAATGTGTTAAAAAAAAAAATGAGCTAACATTAAAAATTTTTCATTATCACTTCTGCTTCTGGCTACTCGTTACAAAACAGGAGACCCAGTGCCCAGAGGCCCACATTCCGGCACATTCCAGGGTGCCTGCCCACCCTGGTTCCCCACCTCCCTCCTCCAGTCTCCTGCCAGGCCCCTGTCAGGATGGACAGCCAGTCCTTCGCTGGAGAGCTACAGGCCTTCCACACACGAATGGCAGACCGTAAATGAACTCCCGATAAACACGTTACACAACAGGCTGAGACCCAGGCAAATTATAGCATTTTTTTTTAAAAGGGTGGTTCAAACGGTTCTACAAGAAATCATTTATTTTCTCTTATGACTGGCTATGCTAACTGGAAGACTATTGAAATACATGCATATGGTTATTCCGATGGTCCTTGACAGGTTTAGAACCACCTGAATCCGGTGCTATAAAATATACAGACATTTTATGTCTCATTAAATTTAAAGGGAAAGTTTATTGGTAAATCATTGCGAATTTGCTCACTGAATTTACTTCAAAATACTTTCAATGTTAGAAATGGAGCTCCCATCTGGCAAATCCTATGGAATCCGGTGTCATTTTTGCCAATATGTGAGTAATAGGCAAAAAACATGGACAAGCGAAGACAATGTGGAACTTTACTCTCCTTCTGGTAAGACTCAGAAGAAAAGAGCATGTTTACCAGTACCTTGATTACAACACCACAAGCAAAGATGATATTGGGTCTGGTCAAGTTTCCCCAAAGCAGAAAAGCATCTTGTGCTGACTACTGAGAACGGTGCCATTTGTCCTCAGAGTTCAGAGCTTCTATGGTTGATCATTTTACCTAAAAAGTTATCGTACTGAATAATTAAGAAATATCTTTTCTTGCAAGCATTTGAGAACCATTTTGCAAAAGAAAGCCTCCCTGATGAATCAATCACATAAATATATATAAAATATGAACATGTCCATCATACAATTACTAGATTTGTCACACGATAAAGTACACCTTAAAGGAGAAATGTTTTCTTTCTGTTTTTTAAAAGATTTTATTTATTTATTTGAGAGGTGGGGGGAGGAGCAGAGGGAGAGGAACAAACAGACCCGGTGCTGAGCTCAGAGCCCAGCACAGCACTCAATCCCATGGCCCTGAGATCATGACCTAAGCCGAAGTGGAGTCGGCTGCTTAACCGACTGAGCCACCCAGGCGCCCATGTTTTCTTCCTAATTTTTGTCAGAAAGTCAAAGAACTTACCCCACTTATTTAAATTTGGCCATATTGTTAGAAGAAATCACAAAACTACGGAGTCACAGCTTTTAAAAGTTCAAGATGCCTTGGTGCCGTGGGAGATGCCTTCTACCCTTTTTCCATCATCAGAGTTCACTGGAGGAATGCAGGACAGTATTGGGTTACAGAGAAGGGCCTGGAAGTGACCCAACCTGAGCAGAGCATACGTCCAAATTCTGTCCAAATTTTGCAGATGAAGAAGCTGAGAACAAAGATGAGGAAAGATCGGGACAAAGCCTCGTGGCTGCTTGGCAGAAGAAGCAGGAGCCGTGGGGCAAGGTCTTTTGGTTTTTACTGTCCCTTCCAACATCACCTCCTTAGAAAGCACAAAATGACATTGCGGACGCCCTATGGAAGAAGTCAGGAGCACGTCTTGCACCCTTTAAAAGATTTTCGTTAAAATGATAAAATACACAGTGTTTTTACTTAAAGAGAGAAAAAAAGATGTCCACATATGTGACTAGGAGAATATATATATACATGTATATATCCAGTGTGAACTGCGATCAGTGGTAACACTAGAATACAGTGCCAACGAGAGCAGAGATCTTTGCTTGTTTACTGCTATCTTCACCGCACCACCCACAATTTTGGGGACACAGCAGGTATTGGATAAATAGGGTGGCCATAGATGCAGGTTTGCCTAGGACAGCCTATTGTCCTGGAGGCGGGTCCCTTAGTGCTCCTGTCCATCCTCAAACATGTCACCCTAAATGGTAATAAAGATTCTTGAATGAATAATTTATGAAAGTTGGGATTCTAGATTCATTTTTACTTTTCTTTTTTGATTTATCTGCATTTTCTAAATTTTGTATAATGAGCATGTGTATTTGCATAATTGGAAAACAATTTTTTAATCAAAAATAAAAAATGTGGGGGCGCCTGGGTGGCACAGAGGTTAGGTGTCTGCCTTCGGCTCAGGGCGTGATCCCGGCGTTATGGGATCGAGCCCCACATCAGGCTCCTCCACTAGGAGCCTGCTTCTTCCTCTCCCACTCCCCCTGCTTGTGTTGCCTCTCTCGCTGGCTGTCTCTCTCTCTGTCAAATAAATAAATAAAATCTAAAAAAAAAATAAAAATAAAAATAAAAAATTTAAAAATGTGGCTCTTGATTAAATCAGCTTCAATGGTTCAAATACTCAGTCATATGAATCATGGAATTTCCTGATAATAACCTAAATATTGCAATAAACCTCCAAAATGGAATTTCTTAAAAAACATACAATTTACATAGACAATGTTAAAATGCTCTCGAACACTAGAGCAAAACTGAAAATCACAAATTTTTTTTTAAGTCGGATCACAACATAGTGTGCTTTTCAAATCAAGCCACTTCAATGTTAAACTATTTGGCAATTGGGCCTCTGTGACTGATGAGTAAAGAGACTCTTTAAATGTGTTTTTTGTTTTTTTAGGTTTAAAAAAAATGATAAATTTTTTGTTAATTTCTCCCTAGGAGTGTTTTGTGTTAAGAAGTCCCACTTGTCTTCATTCTCATGAGAGGCGGATATTCATAAAAATGTAACGAAGACCTGCCTGTCCACCAACATGGCGAAACCCAACATGTTCTTATTCCACTCAGCTGAGGAAACGGAGCTTTTTTTTAAACAGTGAACTTAACATGGTAGAAATACACTTCAATATCGGGGCGGGGGTGTGTAGAGAGGAAAGGATGGTGAATACCAAGGAAAGTAGAGGGAAAGAGGGAAAGCCCACCCACCACCTTCCAACAGGGGAACTGAACGTAAGGGGACAGTGAGCCCTTCAGGGCTCTTAATAGCGAGAAAGACACCCTTCCAATCCCGACACTCCCACCTCCTGGCTTCCGAGATGCCGTGTGCTTTGACTCTCCTGCTCTCGACACTTGGCTTCTGCCCCTTTCCTCATCCCTGGGGCTCAGTCCTCAGCATTCTGTGCAGCGGTTCCCCTGAAAGGCTCTTCCTCACTGTGGTGTTGGCCTCCCGCTCGCCCATTCTGATATCAAGAAATGTCCACCTCCCCCAGCATCCCCCTAAGAGCAGCACACATTCAGAGGCTTTTAGACCGCTTTCCTTGGGATGCCTTGCCAGCACCGGAATATACCTAAGTATACGTGAGCACCTACTGTGTGCAAGCCGCCGCTGGGGATGCATTTTAATCTTTTTACATCATCAGAGTTAATTGGAGGAAATGCAGAACAGGATTGGCTCACGGAGAGGGAGCTGGAAGTGGACCCCACCTGGGCAGAGCATATGTGCATGGGACCCATTTACTGCTTTCATCACTTGCCTTCGTGGGACTGAGCCACATCTGGATCCCATTACAATTATGGAAGGTGCAGGCTTCGTGCTTGCTCCAAAGCCTGGCTCTGATTTCACAACCAGCCTGGAGAAGCAGGAGGCAAGTAAATACTTCCTGTTCCATTTGTAATCAACATGCACTTGACATCAATAAACCGGGATAATTACATTATCATTATCATTACCATCATTATTATTGGACACAATCGAGGAGACATTAATAGAGGTTTCTGCAGGATCCTCTTGGGACAGATGGGACTCATACTGGAGTGGGAGGGTGGAGGAGGGTGCCATTTGTCGCTTTCCTTAGCCAAGCAGATGGGGCAACTCTTTAAAGGATCTCAAAAGACGTAAAGATCCGATCTCATAGCAAGCGATCAATGGCTTCCATTGTTTCTTCCACACAAAATGACAAAGTTTCCAGGCCTTGGGCATTTTCTGGAACATTAGAACATCAGAGGAGGAGGGATCTTTAAAGATAGTCAAGTCCAGCATCTTTTTCTCTTTCTCTTTTTTATTTTATTTTCTTATTTTATTTTTGCTGTTGAGGAAATGTAGGCCAAGGGACTTCCAGCACATTCGTTTGTAGAACTCCAACTAGAACTTCAGACCTGTCCACTTCCTCCACTGCTTAGGAAGAGCTTAACAGGGCTACCTTCACCCTTACAGGACAGTTTCCTCACCAGGAATTAGACTTTCTAATGGCTCGAGACTCTTTACTTTGGCCCTTAGGACTTCAATTGTCCATTATCTAATGTAATATAAATATTTGGAAAACAGCCACTTGGCTTCTTCCCTGAAAACAAAACTGCAGTGAGGAATTTTACAGCCGACTAGTTCTGTTGAAAACCCTCGGGGTAATGTGGGTTGTTAGAAACTGGCAAGAATTGTGGAGAGATTTTTTTCCTCTTGAAAGACCTCTGTTTTGGAGATATATATGCCTATCTATCTTACTTGGACATACTCTTGGTTGGATGGTTTCCTGTCATCAAACGAATCCTGCAGGGGCATGGAAGATGGTGGAAAGAGAAACAGATTATTCTGTGTTATCCATTATTTTGTGTGGTATCACACCCACAATCCTGCTGTGTTTTTAGAATTGTTTGAGCAGTGGATAAGTCACCCGGTCAACGAAACTAGCTGGTCATGACAGATGGTAACCAGACTTACCGGAGGTGATCACTTTGTCATGTATGCAAATGTTGAGTCACTAGATCGTAGACCAAAAACTAATAGACTATTACATGCCAATTAGATGGTCCAATAAAAAAGTTGCTGTTAATGAACCTGGGACACCCCTAGTCGCAAAGCACGTGCACATGCACCCACACACCACCTTTTTAACTTTATCTTCCTTACTTTTCACTCCATCATTTGTACAGAAATGTACAAAGGGAAACAAAACCACCCACGATCTTTATACTCACAGCCATGACTGCTGTCCCCGTGCACGAGTAGTAACCACTGGATGGAATCGTCCCTGAATGTATCCCTAACCCTTTGAGTCTTTGATTAATAATAATAATAAAAAAAATACTGTTGATTCTAAAGTTATTTTCATTATGATTGGAAAACACAAAATACGATGCGTAAGCAAGTCTGTATCCAGAGCCGCCTCCTCAGGCACCTCTTTGGTGAGCATTTTAAGAGAAATAAATGATGGGACCCCTCTTGGCTGCCGTGATCAATCATGTGAAAGCGACCCTTCTCAAAGGCAGATTTCCGTTTCGGAAAGGGACAAAGGAGTCAGTCCGAGTGGCTGCTCGGAAGAAAGGGCTGGACAAATACAGAGAGGTGTCCTTTTCCAAATGTGGGTCTCTGGCTCATTTCCTTCAATTTGCTCACCTTTCTTGTATGAAATGACCTGATTTTCCTCAACATCTTGATGATTTATTGTAAATAAGCGTTATTTATAAGAAATCTTCCTGGAGGAATAGCAGAATTATGTAATGGCTTCCCAAGAGGCCAGCTCAGCAGTGTAACTCCCCTTCCTCCAATTCAGGGCCGAAACAAGAAAATAAAACCTCATTTAACTGTTTATTCAACCCAAATAAATCTGGCTCCAGGGCCTGCCAAGATTTTATAGTGCCAGAGGCAAAGGGGTGAGAAACCAGAAAGGGAAAGGAGGAAAGAGATTTGTAAAATGTGGGCAAAGCAGGGGAAGAAAACAGCTCACACGGCATGAGCTTCCTGCCTCCGCAGACCCTGTTTATGAAATCCGAGCTCCTGCACCCCCCAACACATGGAGGCAGGATACAAAACGGATGGAAAATGAGAAAACTTCAGGCCATTTCCTGACTTCTCCAGTGTGTTCTCACCTTTTACCAGTTGGGCCCCAGACTGGACAGGTGCGAACAGCATTTCCTTCTCACGGGGTCCCTGCTCCCTGGTCCCTGTGCCTTGGAGTTCAGAGGGGCTGCATGCTAGAGAGGACCTCAAAAGGTCATCCATCCAGTCGATCCTGCTGCCTCCAGGCGACAGTGCCTCGCCGTTGCCGTTGAAGATTGCATACTTGTTTTGGAATATTCCCCGATCCCCGTTGGTCGTCTGTTTTCAAAATGTGTGCTACTTAGAAGCAAGAGAGAAGGGAGAGCTTTATTAAAAAAAAAAAAAACAAATCCTGTCTTCTGTTCCTTCCACATGCTCTTCTGTCTGTTACCTTATGTGCTAGGTGACAGGCAGGGCAAGTAAGTTCTCTTTGTGGCACTGAGGCCGGGGGATGAAGCAGGTTACTTCAATGTCACAGATCATTGATAACTTACATCCCCCATTACAACCAGAACTTGTGGCTCTCAGAAAGACGATCTCTCTGCGTCATTAAAGTATTAAGAAGCAGATGGAAGGTTGAAATGCAGAACCAGTGAATGTAGGCAACATGTTCCAGAATATGAGCTGTGAAGGGATGCAAATCCCCACACAAGTTAACAATGGCCAAAGGAGGCTCTTTCTTTATTTAATTGTAAGATGGCAGATGCCTGAGTGTGTTTATGGGATAAGCAGAGGGAGTCGGTGAAGACAGTGAGGTTGAATAAGCAGGGGGAAATGTTTAAAAGAGGGAATAATTAACGGAACAAAAGCCTGGCGGGAAGAGGGTGTTTTGTGGTATAGAGCTCAGGTGCAGCAATTAACCTGGGGCATCAGAAGGACATCAGGTCTTCTGAGATGAATGGGAAAGGGACGAAGGTGATGGTGCACGAAGACAGCTTGTAGGTAGAAGTGGAGAGAGACTATCTGATAGCAGGAGTCAAAGTCATCTGCAGAGCAAGGGTGGCAGGGCTTCCTGGGGGGTTCGAGGATGGCAGTGGGGATTCTTAGTGGCCCCCGAGGGAGTAGGAGAGAGCATTACCTAGGAGAAGTTTGCAGAGCCGACCAGAAGGCAGGGAATGAGTGATGACTTCCATCCAAGGTCATGTGGCACTTTTTCTAGCATCATTCAGCAGCCCAGGTTTGGGAATGGGGATCCAGGCTGGTTGAGATAACCCAGAGTTGGAGGTTCACAGGAAAGTGTGCAGAGGGATGAGGTATAGAAGTTGAAGATGCTGGTTAGAACGATCTGGACTGTGGGGAGGAAGAAATAGAGCCAGAGGAGACTGGATGACAGTGGGAAAAGCAGGAGGCAGGAAACTAGATGTCGTGAAGGAGTTGAAGAGTCGAAGGCCTGGAAGTGAGGATGCTGGGGTCAGAGGCTGAAGCACTGGGGTTTGAGACCTTAGAGGTGGAGCAGCTCTGGGAGATGACACAGTCTGCAGGGTGGCCTTGTAAGCGGGTAGCTAGAGAGGAGTATAAAATGAGACTAATAGTCTACCCACAGCTTGTTCTTTGGGTAGGGAAACTGGGGCCTTTGCCAGGATCCCACTTGGTGGTGGAGGGGTGCACAGTGGCCTACTCCATATTTTTCTTTTCTGACCATAATTCAAACTCAACATTTCTATCATTGAAGTTATCCCAAAGGTCCCTCTGCAAGAAGCTGACAGTTGACACAGCTGTCTGCCACAGGTGTTTTATTCTCACGTCAGCTCTGTCCTGGGGCGGGGTGGGGGGGGGAAGGGGCACTGACAAAGATTCTTTGCTTGATCAAACTTTAGTTGGTCTCCCAAACCTTCTCATAGGCCTATCTGTGCACTTCCTCGTGAAATCCAGTTTTAGCAACAACTCTGCTAAGTCAGTTTAACCAGAACTCTCTCCCCTGGATATCTGATGGGGTTCCACCTCCGCCACCCCCAGGTGGTCTACTTACCCAGGCCTATCTTCAGCAAAAGTCCTGTCAGGTCAGGTTAGCCCTGGATCCTCCTTACGCCTGATGTTTCCTCTTAGTAATTTTCTATCCACTGACCCCACCCCACTCCTTGGCTATAAATTCCCACTGGCCCACGCCATATTCAGAATTAAGCCTGGTTCTATCTCAGGGTCTTGTATCTCCTATTGTAGTAGTCCTGAATGAAATCTGCCTGTCTGTCTATCTATCTATCTACTTCACTGTCCAGCTCTGTTTTCAATTTGACAGCACTAAGGAGTTTTGAGGAATCTTCTTGACTTCAATCTTGAGAGTTTAGGGGTATGTATCAAAGAATAAGATCATCCCCTAATAATTCCTTAAGTATTACCTCTAAATTTATCAAAACGTTTTGAGTTCTTTTGTGTTTTCAGCATATACCACACCCGGAGGTAATAAGCTACATAAATTTATCATTTTCTCTGTGAGGTAATATTTTCTTTTACTTGCCCTGAATTTGTACCTTTCAAGCTTCCAGAGATATTCTCTAATTTAAAATTTTGGATTTACACACTTGGTAATTTTAGGCACTGCTTTCTCCAGGCTTCACCTTTGTAGAGTTGAGCTTTAATCTATTTGTGTGTTCACATCCAGTCCCACTGCCTTCATGTGCCCTTCTCTGACAGTGCTGTTGGTCAGGTAGTGATGCCTTTCGATTAGCTTCACAGCTTTCAAGGCACTCATAACTCATCTTATTTGAGCCGCATTGAACTTCTAAGAGTTAGGAAGAACGTTCTTCCCATAGCCTAGGTCAGAAAGAGGTTGGCTTGCCCGAGGACATACTTGATTCCAAATTCTGGGCTTTCTCTGTATCCCAAAACTATAGCACTGCAGTTAGGAGTGTGACTTTTTGGGTTCTAGGTTCAAATCTCCACCCTGTCACTTTCTATGAATTTAGACAAATTATTTAATTTCTACAAGTCTTAATATCTTTATCAATAAAACCAGGATTGATGTTTTTATCCTGAAAGGCTATTATGTGGATTGAATGAGATTATATCTATGAGTGCTCAGAACGAAATTCCTGGTCCTTTTCCCGAATTATAACAGAGACCTTGACATTTGTAATTTATAACTATAGTTTGGAAAATTCTTCCATGATTGCACTACTTAATACTTTGCCAGACTTAAGCTCATTTGTACATTTTCTGTTTGCTCACACATCACTGAAACAGCCCAACAACAGCAGAATACGCATTGTTTTCAAGTGTACACAGAGCATTTACCAAGATAGACTGGATTCTAGGCCATTAATCAAATTTCAATAAATAGAAAAGGATTAAAATCCTACAAAGTTTGTCCTCTGACCACAATGAAACAAATAAGAAATAACAAATAGATATCTGGAAAACCCCCAAATATTTGGAAACTAACACATTTCTGGATAATCCATGAGTCCGTAGATCAAAGAAGAAAGTAAAAGGGAAATTAGAAATTAGAAAGTGTTTCGAGCTAAATGAAAATGAAAGCACAGCATATCAAACTTTGCAGTATATAGCTAAATCAATGCTTAGAAGGAAATTTATATGCTAATATTATTAGCTAATATGCATATATCAGAAGAAAGTTCTTCAAGAAATGAGCTAAACTTCCAGATGAAGAAACTGGGAAAAAGGGAGCAAATAATAATAAAGATAAGAACAGAAGTCAGTGCAATAAAAAAGAGAAAAACCATAGAGAAAATCAACAAAACAGAACTTGATTCATTAATAAAATCGAGAAAATTAATAAACATCTATCCAGACTGATTAAAAGAAAAATTATAACAAAAGTTAAGAATATCAGGATGAAGGGCATTGAAAGAGAAAAAGGAAGATAATTTGAACGAATTTATGCCAATACATTTGATAACTTTGATGAAACAGACAAATTCCTTGAAGAACACCAACAACCAAAACTCACTCAAGAAGAAATAGAGAACCTGCTGATCCTTAAACATGTGCTAAAGAGACAGAACCTGGAGCTGTGGACCTTCCCATCACAGAAACGGACGAACAAAGACTCCAAGGCCCAGATGGATTTACCGCTGATTCTGTGAAATATTTAAGGCAAAAATAATATACGAGAGCCTGGGTGGCTCAGTCGTTAAGCGTCTGCCTTCTGCTCAGGTCCTGATCCCAGGGTCCTGGGATCGAGCCCTATATCGGGCTCCTTGCTCAGCGGGAACCCTGCTTCTCCCTCTCCCACTCCCCCTGCTTGTGTTTCCTCTCTCGCTGGCTGTCTCTCTCTGTCAAAGAAATAAATAAAATCTTCAAAAAATAATAATATAAATTCCATATAAATTTTTCAAGAAAACTGAAGAGGAGGGAACATTTTCCAATTCAATCAATGAGACCAGAATTACTTTGGTAGAAAAACTAGGAAAAGACATTATAAAATCACAGACCAATCTCACAAATATAGATGTAACACCCATAACAAAATTTTAACAGATAAAATCTAAGCATATATAAAAAAGTTAATATGTCATGAAAAATGGGGCTTATTCCAGAAAAGCAAATTGGTCTAAAATTCAAAAATCAATGCAATTAACCATATTAGCAGAGTAAATAACACATCTGCCCAAAGCAAAAGAAAGCAGAGTAAAAAAGAAAAACCATATGATCATCTGAATGCAAAAGAAACACAAAACTATATAGATGTTACATTCATTTATGACTAAACACAACAACAGCTACCAGAAAATTAGGAATAGAAAGTAATTTTCTCTGCTTGATAAAGGCTATTTATGAAAAAACTGACAACTAACATCTGACTTAATGGTGAAAGACTGAATGCTTTCTCCTAAGATTAGGAACAAGGTATATACGTCTGCTTAAAACACTCCTATTTAAATTGTACAATAGAGGTGCAATAAGGCAAGAAAATAAATAAAAAGCAACCAGATAGGAAGCTCTATTTTAAGATGTCATGATCATTTATTTAGAAGATGCTAAGGAAATCTTTTTAAAGTCAGGAGAACTAACAAGTAAGTGAGTATACAACAGCACTAAAATACATGGAATATTTGGGTATAAATCTTACAAAATATGTGTAATATCTGTATTACAAAGATACAAAAAACTACAAAACACTGATAGAAAATATTGAAGGATCTAAATAAATGACAAGATGGTAATACCATATTCATGGATTAGAAAACTCAATATCATTAAGATGTTAAGTCACTCCAGATTGATCTATAGGTCATTGCAAATTCCAATCAAAAGCTACCTCAGCAAAAACTTTTCTTGTGGAAATCTAAAAGGTCACTAGAATTTTTTTTATGGAAAACGGAGGAGCTAGGATAGCTAGAACAATTTTTAAAAAGAATAAAATTGGATACTCACACCACCCAATTTTAAGACTCTCCATAAGCTTCAGTAATCAATACAGTATGGTACTGATGAAAGAATAGACATATAATACATCAATGGAAGGAACTGAGAAATCATCAATAGACTCACACATTTACCTCAACGATTTTTGTCAAAGGTGCAAAGGCAATTCAATGTTTTCAATAAATGGTACTAGACCAAACAGACAGCCATATTGGAAAAAATTGTTAAATACCTACCTGTAACATATACAAAATCTAACTCGAAATTGGAAATACAACATCCAAAACTATAAAACTTTTAGAAGAAACTTAGAAGAAAATCTTTGCTAATTTTCATTTCCTTGAAACATCATGAAAAAGCATGATCACCTAAGAAAAAATTGGTAAATTGGGCTTCATCGAAATTAAGAACTTTTGCTTTTGACACTGTCAGGAGAATGAAAATAGAAGTCAAAATTAGGAGAAAATATTTGTAAATCACATATTTGCTACAGGACTTGAATCCACATATATAAAGAACTCTCAAAAGTTAATAAGAAACAAAATTTTAAAGTCGGGGAAATATTTAAACAGATGCTTCACCAACAAGGAAATACTGGTGACAATAAACATGAAAAGATGCTCAATACTGTAAATCATTTGGGAAATGTTCATGAAAACCACAGAGTTTAACATTACCCACCCATCTATTAAAGAGGCTAATAAAACAACAGCAATAATAAAAACCCCTAAGTATTAAGACTGACATTCTCATACATTTGTCATACAAATACAAAATGGTACAGTCAGTTTGTAAAACTGTGGGGCAATTTCTTAATTTAAACATATGCTACCTAGTGATTCCTCTTCTAGATAGATATGTAGATATTTACCCAAGTGAAATAATAGCTAAGCTTCCCACAATAACCTGTCCAAAAACTGGACCCAAATGTCCTACAAGCTTGGGTAAACAAACTGTGGTTTGTACATTTGTTATATTTATACAAATGAACAGTACTCAGCAATGAAAAGGAATAAGCTACAAATACGCAGAAGAGCATGAATGAATCTCAGGTGCATTAAACTAAGCCAGATTCGAACGCTATCTTGTATAAATCCATTTATACGACATTCTTAAAAAAGCGAATTCGAAGGATAGGAAACAGATCAGTGGTGACCAGGAGTTTTGGAGGGAGTGGGGGGTGGAACTATTCTATATCTAAATTGTGGTGGTAGCTATCCTGCTGTATTCATCAAAACTTACAGAGCTATACATTAAAAAGGGGTACTTTACTGTATATGTACATATATTAGATCCCATTTTTTTAATGAAAAAAAAATACAGACAGGATTCAGAGGTTAACCGGACTGAGATCCACAATTCGTGAGTGGTAAAACTGGGGCTTGAATCCAGTTCTCTCTGATCCCAAGGCTTGTGTTTTTATCCACCAGAGGGGCCACAGGATCCCACCACAAACAGTGGAACCTCTGTCGGCCTGGGTTCTCGAACGACTATATGAAATATAAACTACTGCATGTTAAGCCATAGACTGTGGGACTGTTTGTTACTACAGTGTAATGTAACCTGATCTGACTGATACAGCCACAATGTCGCACTCCCCAGTAGCTGCCTTTTGCAAGACCTGAGGATCTGTGTAAGAGTTTCAGGTTATAACCCTGGAACGGCAGGAGGAGAAAGCCACTGAGGCTCTTGAATCCCAGACTGTAGTAGTATCACCCCACCGGCTAGGGGACAAACTCCCACCTAACGGGACATCCTGGATTCAGTCTACGGAAGAACTATGAAAGGTGGTGGCCTGGTCGCAAAACTCTGTTGACTCTGTATCGTGGCCCCCTATGGCTCTGCCCAGGAGCCATTTTCCATGGTTTTAAGAAGTTTTAAGTCTCTCCCTGGCAATCTCTCCAAAGGTCAAGCCCTTTGGGCACCAAGACTATCCAAAGCCTTCCTGTTTGGAGTCTAGTGCCCTGGCTGGCTCCTGCACTTTCAGGCTATGTTTTCCTGTGCAGGTTACAATGTTCTGTGGAAAATGTGAAGCAGAAATTGTTGTGATAAGCCCGGAGTGGAGGGGCCTCTGGGAGCAGCCCTGGTGAGCTGGGTCACCTCATTTCGTGAGGGCCAGCCCTGGGGGAGGCTCCACAAGCTTAATTAAAGCCAGCAGGAGCCCGTTTGAAGCACGAGGAGCAAAAGAGCGAGGGCAGCAAAGAGCAGGTTAAGCCAAACCCACCTCCTTCTGCTAGAGCCCAACCTGCCGAGACCCACAGGCTGGAGCCCAGTCAAAACCAATGCACAGGATGGATGGAGGACAGCACGCGGAGCATTGGGGGCGCTGGGGGGGGCAGGGGAGGGGCCTGGGCAGGAAGGCAAGGTGGCTGACCTGGGGGGGAAATCACAGCTCTTCTTTGGAGAAGTAGTTCCTAGGCCAGAGCCGCTCATGATCCGCAGGGTAACCAGCTGGGGTGTGGGGGTGGAGGAACAAAGAAATCCCAAACAAATGTGTTCCTCAGAGCTACAGGGAAACATTTTAAAGCCAGATTATTGCTACCATAGCTTCTTTTGGAAGGTTTGCTCACGAGGTTTGCTGGGGCGCAGAGAACCCTCTTCCTTCTGGAAGATCTCCTTTTCTGCACTGCTCATTGACCCCTGCGTGGCTAAGTGCGGGGGTAGCAGGGGGCCCAGCTTCCATCCCCATGTATCCCTAGCCATAGCTGCCAGGGCCTCCGCTACAAACCTGGCAGACGCTGCCTCTGGTTTCTGGGGCTACTGGCCCCGACCATGCTTTGGGGTGGAGAGGAACAGATATCTTTTCCTTCCATAGCCATGAGCTTTGGGAGTGCTTTTGAGAGGACTTGACTTCTGACCAGCAGAGATGATGAAGGAGTTGACAACAGGCCTGAGTATGAATTTGTACCTCAGTTTAGGGTTTGCAAAGCCTTTCCACATATCTTGTCTCATTTCCCCCGATTAACTATGAGATCGTAAGAGTTCGTATTCCCAAGTTACAGATGAGGAAATAGAGGCCCCCCAAAGTTAAATGACCCCCCAGAGTCATAGGGATAGACTCAGGAGCCTACCCTATTGCTTCAGTGAGGACAGGTTTGTTTTTGTTTTTGTTTTTTCTTTCTGTCTGACATGGGACATTAGTAAAAGATTTCACTTGCTAAAGAATAAAATTGTTTAGCAATTTCTGGTTCTGTTGGTTAAGTGTCCAACTCTTGATTTGGCTTCAGGTTACGATCGCGGGGTCTTGAGATAGAGCCCTGTGTTGGGCTCCAGCCCCACAATGGCCTCTGCACTGGGCATGGAGCCTACTCAAGATTCTCTCTCTCTCCCCCCATGCCCCTCCCCCACCCACCCTTAGGAAAAAAAGGAAAAAAGCTTAAAAAAAAAAGAAAATTTTTTAAAATAGCCACAAAATGTTTGAAGGTCAATGCTCTGATTTTTCCATTGAGGAAAGAAATGAAATGATTTGCCCAAGTTCATGCTGAATAAGGAGGCAAGGTGGGGCCAGACCCATTTTTCCTATTTCCAGGCCAGTTTTCTTTTTTACCCAAAATATGGTCCTGGGCCTGAACTGTGCAGTGTCTTTACTCTCTGGTAATTTCAGGCATTACTTTTCTTTCTTGCCAGAGTCCAGATAGAATCTCAGAACTTGAGGGCCGGAAAGAAATTGAGTCCCAGGCCATTTTACCAACCGGGACACCAAGGCCAGGCAGAAGTGACTTCCCCCACATCACACAGCAAGCTAGAGACAGAAACAGGATGAACCTGGGAGTTCCCAGGTCTTCAGGGCTGGGCTCTTCCACGACACTGGGAGTCTGCCCCTACTCCTGCCCCTTGACCTGTCCTCCCAGGTCACCTTCCCCCAGCCTCGGCCCTGACTCCTTACCTCCAGAAATTCCTGACTCTTTCTTCTCTGACAGCCAATGGCCTCCTCCCTTGGCCTGGGACAGCCCGCCTCTCAGAGCCAGGCCAGCGCCCTTTCCTACCAGCTCTGCTCTTACTGCGGGGTTTTCCCCTCCAGCCCTGCCCTAGCACTGGGTGCCAGGCGATGCAGATAAGGCCACCTGTGCCCAAGAGGAAAAGGGTCACAATCTAGTACAGAGCGGAAATGGAGGCGATGAAGGAGAGAGATGTCCTTCTGGGCAGCTCCCTAACCCTGGAAGACTTTTCATGACATCTTCCTTGAGAGCCCTTAATGCCACCACACTGCCGGCACGGGGCTTAGGGGCAGCCTTCTTGGGGGAGATCCAGCTCAACCATTAAGGGAGGGTGGTGGTGGGTCCACGCTCTGCTCCCACCTTAGACTCGTCTGACTCCCAAGTCCACCCACCCTGTCTCTGAGGGGTTCATTCAGCTTTGAGTTCCCAACATGTATATACAACACCAGCAATAGTACTTTGCACATAGCCCCAGATATTTGCTTAATATTTATTGTACATTCTGTTCTATGATTATCATACTGTTTATCACTATAATATTTATGCCCTACTTCTTTACATGATTATATATAATATTTACATATTATAATACATATTTATTGACATATTATACTTATATATCGTAATATATTATATATAATATATACTATCATTATGTATTATCTATAATAATACATGATGCTATATCATATAATACACTATAATTTGTAACTTAAATGTTATTATAATTAATATTAATTGATGAGTTCATAATTCCTATACCCCCTTATACTTGCGCAGGACCAAACTCGAAGGGAGACAGGAAAGGATCCTGAGCAACATATTTCATGAGTTAGAAGAATGAGAACTAAATCCCAAATATATTTCCCCAAATGCTTTTCTGTATTAAGTTTCCAATCTCTTTAAGACTCCTTAGAACCCTGTTCTCATTAGTTTCCATCTCTTGAATCCTCGTTTTCTTAGACTGAAATGCACTAGCTTCACCGCCACTCCTGACACGCTGTAAAATTTCTTCATGGTTACCAACAGGATGCTGCGTCCTGGCCAAACCAAACAGCCGCAGGGGCCGAGGGCCCGGGGTGAGCGGGACGCAGGCGACCTGCGGTTCTGCAAGAGTTCTAGGTTCGGAAGATGCCCACGAGGGTCTGCGAGTCAGGAGGACGGCTCCGTGGTTGGTTTCTACCTCTCCTGTCACCCCTCCCATGAGCCTCAGTTTGCTCACCTGCAGCAGGGTTGAGCGAAGGAGATGGAATAACGATCGCTCAGGGCAGGGCTGTGAGAAATAATTAGAGAAACATTGCAAAGTGTTTGAATGAACAAATTCATCTGAAAAACCATTTGAATGGGTCTCTGGGGAACAACAAACAGACTTTTACAAGTTCACAGTTACTTAGCTAAGATCAGGTGATGATATTTTATTTCAGGAAAAAGCAAACACCATGTGCTAGCCGAGCTGCTCACGCTTAGGCCAAGGGAGGGACATCTGGGAGGAGGGAGGTGAGGGCTGCCCTGCTTCGGCCCCGGCCCTGGGAGGAGCCTTCTCCCTTTCCGGTCACAGGCCGGCAGCGTCTCCACCAGCACCCCGGGTGGGTCCTGCCATCTCCCTGCCCAGATGTTTGGCTTCTCCTGACCTGCCCTGCCATGGCACGCCCTTGACCCCATGTCTCCTTCCCGGGTTTTCATTTTCTCTGCTTTTGTCTCCTTTTCGAATAGTATCAAGTGAAAATGCGCCATAAAACTCAATGTTTAGTTTTGGCATATGGTGGGAGCCGGCCAAGAGCATTTATCTTCTTTACCTCCCCATTTTCCAGACTATGCATCAGGAATAAGAGGGTCATATGTCCTATTTGGCAAATATATTTTTCTTTTTCTCTTTCCTTCCTTCCTCCTTTCCTCCTTCCCTTCCTTCCTCCCTCTCTGCTTCCCCCTACCCCTTCATTCTTTCTTTCTTTCAGTGATTTCCAGGATTCCTAGCTCTGGGGCTAACGGAGCTCAGTGCATAGCCACAGAAAATCTGTGAGGGGGCAAAAGTTCTTCGTCAATCCCAACAGCTCAAGAGGGAAATGCTGGCGGTACTTTATCCTCAGAGTCAGAGAAACTGCTCTGCTCTAGACCTGAAAATCATACCTTCTCCGCTGGGGAACCAAAGGGGCCTTCTGGACCTCAGTTCCCCCATCAAGTACCCGCAGCCCTGAGAGTCTAGAAGGATGAGGATGGGCTGGGGAGATCAGCTGAGTGTGGGAGACCCAAGGCTGGGCTGGCTATGTAGTGAGAGCTATCTTATTCTGGCACCTTGCATAGCTTCTCTGGGCCTCAGTTTCTTCATAAATAAGTAGGAGAGGCTTAGACTAAATCAGTGGGTTTCAAAATGTTGCTTTGAAGTGTTTTCAGCAGTGGAATCCTTTTCTCAAACTCTCTCACACAGAACCTCATTACAGGAAACAGAGGTGGACCTACCCTGCTTGAAAGGTGGGTGGGAGGGCTTGCTCGCTGGCTCCTGGGCCCAGGCTGGGGAGAGTGGAGGAGACGCCTGCTCTGCTCCCTTCCAGCTCCCGTAGTTTGTGATTCCAGGCCCCTGTAGCCCCCGACTCCAACTGAGGATGTAGGAAAGGAGGAAGGAACCAGAGCGCCATCTTGTTGCCCTATTGTCCCGGCATCCCTGCCTGCCTTCTCTATTCCAAAGCAACTGGTGGAAGGTAGGACCCTCCGGTTCTGACGCGGCGTTACGTAAGCAGGGCCAGCTCGCCCCCCACCGCGGCCTGCTGTCGCTGTCTTCCTCAGCCTCCCAGTTTCGGAAGGCCTGCAGATGTGAAGGCTGACCTGGGACCTGGGACAAGGCCTGGGGGGGGAGCTGGTGACCTCACAGGGGAGGAGATCAAAGGAGGCTGAGCTCATCTGACCCAGGCTGCAGAGTCAGGGCCGGGGACAGCTGTGAGCACAGAGGGAGGGCACCCAGCACTCCAGGCAGGAGCAAGGAGGCTCCAGCTCCTTCTCCAGCTTCCAGGTGGTACCTGCTTTCCCACACAGGCATTTTTGTGGTGGGCAGTGAGGGAGAGGGAGAGAGAGAGAGAGAGAGAGAGAGAGAAGGCTGGTAGAATTCCTGGTTGTTTAGTTTCTTTCCACTAATTCTTCATCCTGTACTCCTCTCCCACCTCCTCCGACTTTATAGGAATTTTTGGTTATTCAACACACCCTCTTTCCTGTCAGACCATATTTCATTTCTCACATTCCACCCCGGGGCCTAGGTTAGCAGAGCCCAGCTGCCCCAGTTAACCTAGGTGAGATATTAAACTCCACCCGCCCCGGGAGGCACCCATCATCGTCCCGAGCCGCGGGTTCTCTCCCTGGTGAAACGGAGGTGATAACAGTTCTCATGGTATTTTCAATTAAAAATTCCTGAAATGTTTCCAACATCAGCCAGCCAGAAAGGAGGGTGATAGAGAACAAATGGTGACAAGGAGAGAAAGAAAGAGAGAGAAGGGGCTGGGGTGGGGGAGGGGGAACAACCATGTGAGGAGCCAGGAGTCAGCAAGGGAGCCAGGGAGACCGGAAGCCAGAAAACCAAGGGCAAGAAAGAGAAACTGCCAGAAGAGAGATGAAGACAAAGGGGGCAGAGGAAGCTGCTGAAATACAATGGGAGGCCGAGAGAAAGCAGGACCTGCACGTGGAAAATCTGCAACAGCTGAAAGATAAAGCGCTTTGGCTCTAAGTCCAGAAAGAGCAAAAGTGAGCTGGCACGCAGCTGGCATCCATTAGCCAGCTCTCCTGTGGCATCCTGAATGATCCTTCCTTTATGATTCTTTATCATCGTCTTTATTATACTAACCAGAGGGCTCCTCCCCAGAATGCACCTGAAGCCACAGGGAAGGGAGTCACCGAGGTCTAAACCTTTCAGGAAAGGAGGACACTTTAATCCCCAAGGCTTTTGTTGGCTCCCCAGCAGTTCCAGAGAACCGAGCCCAGCCCTGGCCTGCTAGGCAGGTACTTGACAAATTCCCTCTGTTGAAACCGATGTGGTCACCATCCTGTCGGGGAGGGAGGTCCACAGGCAAAGAAAAACAGGAGAGAGATGGGGAAGGGCCGTTATGTAACATTCCCAAACACAGCACTTCAGAGAGCATGCAGAGGAGGAAATGAGAACCAGCCATTTCAAAGGCAAAAAAGCAAACTACAGCCCCCGCAGGCCCCCACTTCCACACAGAGCTGTGCAGAGGAGGGAAGTCACCGCATCAACAGGAACCGCTGCCACCGGGAAGCTAGCTGCCTGTGGAATTCTCTGGAGGAAATCGCCAAGGAAATGGTTTCCTCCAAAGAGTGTGGGATTCCCCTCCGGTGTCCCCCCAGCCCGGGCGACCGTGCCACCCACCACCCAGAAACAGTCTACCTGGCCACCGCCGCCTCCTCCTTTCCCCGCCTTTGCTGTTCATCGCCCTGTGTGGGGAGCACTTCCTCCCTCCACCTCCTCCGGAATCGCGTGGCCCAGGCCGCCACCCCCTCTCTCACCCGGGGTCTGTTGGGTAGTGGCTTCCCGATGGCCTCCCTGCAGCCACTCCTGCTCCCCCAAATCCATCACCCACCCCATAGCCAGTGGACCTACAAATGGGACTCTCATGGCATTTTTTTTAAAAGATTTTATTCATTTATTTGACAGAGAGCCAGCACAAGTAGAGGGAGCAGCAGGCAGAGGGAGAGGGAGAAGCAGACTCCCCGCTGAGCAGGGAGGCCCACGCGGGACTCGATCCCAGGACCTTGAGATCATGACCTGAGCTGAAGGCAGATTCTTTAACGACTGAGCCACCCAGGTGCCCCTCTCGTGGCATTCACCATGAGAGCCTGCCCATGGCTTCTGGCTGTCCTCGAATCCGTCCAACAGAGTGAGCGTGGCCTCGAGGCTGCTGGCCTTGGTCCCTGCTCCAGCCTCACCTTGTGACTCTCCCACCCTGCCCTTCTGGATGCAGGGCCTCCGTCCTGTGCTATCAACACCCCAGTTCCCTTCTGCACGACAGGGTCTCTCCTTTCTGTGGCATCGATTCCCCCTTAGAACCTGCTGAGGGAAGGGAAAGAGCAAAGGAGGGGCCATACGTTCTCCGGGGCTGGCGGGCTTCTCGGCTGGTCTGTGGTCTTTGCCTCCCTAGTGACTGCAGTACATCCTGACGCGAGGTCACACCAGGCAATCCAGGGTCCTCGGAGACTCCCCAGTGGCGCCCATGCCTCCTTACCTCCAACTGCACCACATCTGTTCCCACTGACAGACCACATGCCAACTCTGGATGAGTTACACACAGTTGTTTTCCTGAAGCTTTAAGAGAACATCCCCAAACCATACCCAGTGGGAGTGGGGCAGTCCTGACTTCGGCTAACTTGTCCCTTGGGCTGGAGCGAACTGCAGGTAGGAGCCCTCAGACTAGTGTTTGAGGAGATTTCGCCCCTATTCCTCCACCCTTGCTGCCTCCTCAAGCACCTTTGTACCTACTCTCTGTCTCCTTGAATGTCCCACAGCCAAAGCTGTTACAGACTGAATATCGGTGTCCCCCAGAATTCCTATGTCGAAGCCCTAACTTCTAATGTAATGGCAATGGGAGGCAGGGTTCTGGGGGGGGTGATTGGATGGAGATGCAGTCATGAGGGTGGGAGTCCCCATAATGAGACTGGTGCCCTTATAAGAAGAGGAAGAGACACTGCAGCTCCCTCTCCATGTTCACACACTGAGGACAGGCCACGTGAGGGCACAGTGAGAGGGCAGCCGTCTGTAACCCAGGAAGAGGGCCTCACCAGACACTGAATCTGCCAGCACCTTGACTTTGGGCTTCTAGCCTCCAGAACTGTGAGAAATAAATCTCCGCCATAGACACCACCCAGGGCACGGCATTTTATCATGGCGGCCCAAGCTGACTAAGACAAAAACCCAGTCGCGTTCCTCAGGATTCTCACACTCTCGACAGGACATCAGAGCCCTATCCTATCCACCATGGCTCTGGCTCAGCGCTGGCAGAGGCTAATGGGCCATTCCTCTTCCCAGGCTTCTTCCTGTTCAGAGAGACAGAGTGGTAAGTGACCACTTCCTTTGTTGTTTGGTCCTTATCCCTGGGGGATGCTTATCTCTGCTTTCTCTCTCAATCACTTAATGAGCATTTGTCTCTATGACAAGTAAAACTTCTCTTTTTTTCCTGAGGATTCCACAGTATGGTCTATGATGAAAACCTTTTTTTTGGTCTATTGACATGACTTTGATATTGTGAAATAGCTCTGGTTTTTTTATGCTGTATGCTTATTTGCTTCCTTCCTGAACTGTGTTCATTACAGAGAGCTCCTTGCCTCAGCCCCCAGGCCCATGTGAGCTGAGACGGCACTTCCCTGCCCCCATTCAGGAGGGAGGGCACTATCTTCACATAGTTTCTCTGTGCCCCCAGTTTCTCTCTGGAAAGTAAGGGAGAGTCTATTTCAGTTCTTCCCCGTGGGCATGCTTTTCCTTCAGACTGGAATATTCCTGCCTCCCCAGTTCCTTTATCCAACTGGCTTCTGTTTGTTTTCTACTTCTCAGCCCAAAGTTCCCCAGGGAGTTCATTCATGCATTCATTCATTCATCCATTCATCCATTCCTTACTCTATACCAGGCCCTGGGTCAGATATTGAAAATTCAATGAGTCAAGACAAGCTTGTCCCTTGCGGAGCTCACCGTCTCGCGGGAGCAGCCAGTCAAGGTGGTGGACGTAGGAGTGCAACTGTGATGAGCTCCAGGAATGCATTCCTTGGGAACTGGACCTAGGTAGGGAGGTCAGTCAGGGAAGTTGTATTAGACAACAGGAGAGACATGAGCCTTCCAAGAACAGGAGCAACCCGTGCAAAGGTTGTTTGTCAGGAGACAATCACCTACCAGAATCTAAAGAGGGCTGGGGTGGCTGGAGCAGAGAGTACAGCCGTGTCCAGTGTGAGTCTGGTATGAGGAAGGAGGGAAGGGCAGAATATCCAGGACCGTGCAGAAGATGTCCTGGAGCTTGTTTTGATTCCCAGAGCAAAGAGCCTTTGAGGTTGTACGTGTGCGACAGGGGTGGGAGTAGAAGGGTATGGGAGAAGAGGTAAAGGATAGAGGGTGGCATAATCAGGTTTTCCTTTGAGTCTAGCACTGTGGCTGCCATGTGGGATGGATTGCGGGGGCCCCATGTTGGGGAGGTAGAGCTGGTGGGGGGGCTACAGTGGTGCTGGCAGAAGACGATGATTCTGCTGGAGACAAGGGCTGTGGAGGTGAGATATTTAGGAAACAAAATCAAGGGGCTCTGGTATCGGATTGGAATGAGGAAAGCTCCTCGGTTATTGACTTCCACGCTGTGGGGAGGGGGTTGTTGTGTGCTGAGATGGGTAGGACCACAATAGGACCTGGTGTGGGAAGGCAGATTCTAAGTTTTTCCGGTACAAACCCACCTGGCACTTAGTACTGTTATAATTAATCATTATCCGGGTAACTATGTGTTTATTGTATGAATTTTCTGGAAATTATTATCTCTATGAGGGTGGGACTTGAAATGGTCTTATTCACCAGGAAATCCACAAGGCCTGACTTGCTGGCATTCAGCAAATGTTTGCTGAATAAATTAGTGACTGTCTGCCTCATTCTATCTGCCCATGGGAAATCACCATTTGAAATATTCACCATTTCTGTAGCCTTCATGCACCCAAACAGAATTTGTTACTAACTTCACATGTTGGAGTTGAAAAGCACTGGGCTGAGAGTCAAAAGATCTGGGTTGGAGTCCCACTAGTTATGTGCAGTGCTAGCAAAAGGTCTATAGACAAGTCCGAAATATTCAGAAATATGTTCCCTCTGGGGTAGAGCAACCCGGAAGCCAGGCCAGTCTGAGTATAAACACAGCGAACCAAGAAGCCATGATTCTTGTTCTGGATGTTTTCGCTCTAACGTGCCCTGCAATGGCTCATTGTATTTCATTCTATTTCATTTGATTTCATGTCATTTGAATTATTGATTATTTAATGGTGGGGTCCCAGAAGAACCTTAGAAGCGGTCAAGGATCTCCAAGTAGGGACTAAGTTTTCCCCCAACAGTTGGGGTGCCCCAAAAGGACTTTCTCTAGGAGACATTTCTCCAAGAGATGTGTGCCTCTCATCATTCTTTCCTGGGGAAGAAGTGGGTTGTGAGAGGGGTCAGGGGGTGAGCACTGAGTCACGCGGGCAGGGGAGGAGTGCTGACCCAGCCTGCTGTGTGACTGTGGACAAGCACCCCCCCCACCCCAGCTGGGCCCCAGTTCTGCACAGAGAGAATGAATGCCTTGCACTAATTTAATGCTTATTCCCGGGGTGAAACTATGTAATTGAGTGTATTGCACAACCAGAAGTGGCAGTTTACAAGACCAAAGTCAAGGAGGGCCAGAGCTCATGGGAAGAGGCTGTTGACCTGAGACACGAGGAGGCACGAGTTCAAATCTCCAGTTGCCTGGGGGTCGTTTCTGTCAGCTCATTAATAGGGTGCCCCCTGAACCCTACTGTAAAGTTGACCCCCCATTGTTTCCTATCATAGTGCCCAACTTCAGGAATAAACCATAAAATTGACACAATTTTAAATTAAGTGTTGTTCGATTATGTTTTAAACATGGCTCTGCCACTAGGCTATAAGTTTTATTAAATGCCTGTGCTGTACGGACAGAATTTAGGCAGGGCCTACCAGGCACAGATTAAGTGGAGGTCTTGGGTGGATGGGTGGATGGATGGATGGATGGATGGATGGATGGATGGATGGATGGTTGGATGGATGGATGGACAGATGGGTGTGTGAGCCAATGAGCATGGAAACAGCTTCCAAGCATCAGTATGCCCTATTGTGCTGGGACGGCTGCCTTCTATTTTTTGATAAGTTCACTCCCTTTTCCCCAGTAACTGCTCCCACTCCCTACGCTAGCAGAGACTGTCCCTGGGAGAAAGACTCAGAGCTCCTCAGCTTGCTTGCCACTTGGCAATGGGACTCTTCACTGATTATGTGGCTGCCGTCCTGACTGTCTCTGCCCTTATGATTAGAGGGTTAGAAATTAGGCCAATCTTGAAGATCATTTCAGGGGGACCAGCTGCCACCCAATTTCTTGTTTGCCAGAAGTCTGCCAAGACCTCTAAGACTATGGTTCTGATGGTGACAGGAGTTCCATTATTTTGTCCTCAGTCACCAGGCCTATGCTGAGCACTTTGCAAACATTGTCATCCATTCTCCCAAGCCACCCCATGATGTAGATGCCATTCTTAACTTCATCGCCCAAAGGTGGGCACTGAGGCACAGAGGGGGCCTTGCCCAAGGTCATGCAAACAGCAATGGGCTGAGCTAAATTGGGATCCAGGCAGTCTCCTTATAGACACCATGCCCTTACTCATTAAAATTGGTTTCTTCTTGTCTTAAAAGTGTATTCCTCTCAGTTGAGTTCAGCTCCAGCTGTGAGATTTCTATTCTAGGGTTCATATTGGGTCTCCAAGTAATGCCCAATTGCAAAGTGAGCGGGTGTGCAGAGGGCTGCTGTGTCCCGGGGAGAGGAAATATTTTGATTTTTGAGTGTCAATGGTGCATACAAGTTCTGCAGATTGTCCTCCAGGGGCTGCAGGCTGTACTTTCAGGAAATGTTCAAGTGTCCGCTCTGGATGTGATCTGCCCAGGGAGGAGGGGCAGGTGCCCAGCCCCCGAATGCCAGCCTTGGACCCAGGGCAGCAGCGCCTCCCACCCCACGGCTACCCCGACAGAAGGCTTGAAGCTGAAGCTCTGCTTTAGCTGAGCTCACCTCTTTCTCACTGCATTTATTTCCATTTTAAACAATAAGGATTAAAAAAAAAAAAGGATCAAATTTAGGAATCAAATCCCCAAGTGTGCCAAACAGCAGACTCTAACACACCGAGGATTGATGAGCATTTCATAAAACACCATCTTCAAGTAACAGAAAAGCTCCCAAATTAGTGCTTTTAACCCCTTTGTTTTAATTGCTTGGATTAAGATCAACTCTGAACCAAGCCTGGAACCAATATGCTGTTGTTTCTTCTGTTTGTATCAATCTTACAGCTGTTGCTTTGCTAGGATTAATTTGTCTCTGAGGGGTTTCAACACCATCCCCCCTGGTGGATTTGCAGAGCCCATAATGTCATGTAATCGGGACCGTGTTATTTTTGTCTGAATCTCTAGGAGTGATGTAAGAGGAAAAGGAAACTAGCTAACTCCCAACCATTTGACTGACCAAAGGTTAAATTAGTCTTGGCCTTTCCCCAGCTGGACAAAATGCTGCTCAGTCAAACATTTATTCCACCCAGCAGAATGGAAGTCCTCTTCCTTTCTCCCTAAATTGTTTTCCTTAGATATCCTTCTGCCATCGAGCCCCTAAATAATATACCCCTGTTGTTGCTTCCCCGTGCCTCCCCGCCATCTTCATGTTGTTCATTATGGATCGTTAGCACTGGGGGGAACTGGGTAGAAAAGCCAGACAAGGTGGAAATAGATTCTGACACTGGAACTGGAAGCAAGTTTTTCTCAAGAAAGACTTCAGGCCATTAAGTGGCTGCAAGGAGGACACACTGCTTGCCCCTGGGCCTCATCACCAGTGTAGACACCCGGCTTGGCTGGGATATCAGGAACACCCTGACGACTCTGATAGGAGCTCCTTCTGAAGCTGCCATGCGGGGCAAGCCAAAATCCCCACCCAAGCCTAGTAGTCGGTCCTCTTGTAAGACACGTAGACATGCTGACTTCGACTCTATCAAACTTACTCTTCCTACAAGTATAGGAAGCTCTCTTGGGGCCCGAGGGTGGGTCTTGAAAAATTAACATCTCTCCATCAATGTTATCTTTTGTATTTGAAGACACTTCAGGCCCAGGGAAATCGTCCCATTTCTTTCTGGCATTTTTCTTTCATTGGCAAGCAGAAATTCGGCTGGTGGCAGACTCCAGCTTTCAGAAAGAGTGTCTCCTTTCTCAGGAGTGGGGGACACCATGGAAGAGGGACTCTGGACCTAGAAGATCTGTAAAAGCATCAGCCGGCATGTATGAAGACTTCTGCAGGAGGGGGCCAGCGCTTTCTGTGCCTTACTTCCTTTAGTCTGGGCAGCAATCCCAGGAGGCAGGTCCTTTTGTGGTCCCCTATTTTCAGAGAAGGGAACTCAGACTTTGAGCATTTGTGTCACAGGCTTAACATCACAGGGGCCAAAGGACACCAGTCTGGGATCGTTGGGACCAGCTTCCTAGGCAGCTCCATACTGCTTCCCCAAGAGTGGGCTGTGGACTCAGCCTCAGTTTCTTTCTCCCTAAAATGGGAACGGTAAGATTTGTCTTTCCTACCAGGGTGGTTATAAGACAGGAGTGAGGCACAGATGTGAAAAGAACAGGGCTGTGAGGCAGCACGCAAATGTTTGAGCTTTTATTTCTATGGCTGAAAATGATGAGTCTCAGGGACCCACCACCTCACAATCTTCTGTTTGTGGTCCGACCTCTTATAATGTGTAGGACAGTTTTTGGTGATGGCAGCCAATGGGATGGTAGTAGTGATATTTCATTTCCTAATGGATGAGTGTAAAAAAAGTAGGAACAAGAAAACAGGAAAGGGATCTAAGAAAACAAGCGCAATATGGCGGCCAGGAGAGAGAGGACAAGATGTTGAAGAATCAACCCTGCTCAGGTATGTTCCCTCTTACGTCCTAGCCTGATGTCCATTTGGTCATCCTCATCCAGTCAGATTCTGTCAAGTTCATTCCCCCAAAGAGCCCTCACATCCGACTTCTCTCCTTGCTCTCTGTTACTACTGATGTGGTTCAAGTGACCATCACCACTCACCTTGACTTTGTCATGGCTTTCTACCTACTCTCCATGCCTCAAATCTGACCTTTTCCCTTCATCCTGCTGTCAGAAATCTTCAAAGACTCTACCATCCCCTGAAAAATAAAATCTAAATTCTGAGCATGAGTCACTACCCTCAATGACCCAGACCCTGCCAGGACCCGCAGAGTCAGACAAGCTATTATCTCTTGGGCCTATGTTCTAGCCACACTGAACTATGGGCCACCGCCCATGCATGACATTTCCTCTGTGCTTTTACGATTCGGGAGGTGGGAAGATGTCCTTTCCTTCCTTTTCCAGCAAACTCCTCTGCATCCTGCAAGGTCCAACTCATGAGTTGTCCTTCTGTGTATTTTGATGGCACTCTATTCAAATTATCCAATAGTATTGTCATTATTCGACACCTATCATTCTTCCTGTTTCTTACCTGTAGGAACTATTTATTAGTCTCTATAAATCCCCTGTCTTGATGTCTGGCACGTAGAAGGCACTTGGGAGAAGTTGTCTGAAAGGATGAATGAACCACTAAGATTGGGGTTGGGTTTGTGCAAGATGATTGGTTCTTCCTCTTCATTCACTCAGCTCACTGGTTCTGTTCTGCAAATTTTCCTGAGTTTTCCAACAGCTATAGAGATTGTATTCATGCCTCATGATGTGGTATGGCTATTTCTGATTCTTCCCGAGTTGGGGAAGTGGGTGGTATGTAAAATACCTTTAAACAAGCAAGCAAAAAAATGCTTTTTTTAAATTTGAAGTTTATATCCAAGCAAACACTTTCATTGAACTCTGAAGAGTCTTGGAAAAGAGTTTGGTTCAGCACAAGGTTTGAACAAAATCTCTGCCAGCAAATTAATTTAGGGAAATGATCCCCCACACCTCCCTTTTTCTATTCTTCTCATTGGTTTAATGAAAAGGATTGGAATGTCGTTGACAACACTGTGTTATCCAAAGGAGCAAGATTCAGAGCTATTCTTTCCATCAAAAAGAAACAATATAAACCCTGAGAGCAGACGCATATTTCTGCTATTTTTTCATGAAAACCTATTTCAGTTCAGTGGGTTAACCACAGCTATTTGGAGATACACTGTATTAAGTACAGCCCCAAAGCCAAAATGTCATAGATATTTTAATTGTTCTAATTCCTATTCATATATATATATATATATACACACACACACATATATATATATATGTATGTATTTGCTCTGAATTTTCCTCACCAACCAGCATACATAATAATAAAAAAATAGAAACAGATTTAACTTTTAATTTTTACTAGGCTGATTACAAATGGGAATTAAATCGTGTGTGGTTAAAAGCGATAGCAACAACTTCAGCCAAGTTAAAATGAATAACTTCCACAGAAAGCTTCTCCTTAGACATATTTCTTGGGCTTAGCCAGAGTTCTAGATAAAACCAATTTATTTTCTGGGAAGTTACTATGCTAGCAACAGTTATCGGGTTCAGTGATTCCCAGACACCAAGCCCCAAATTAGTGGAGGGCAGGAGGCACCTGGATCTCAAAAGGAGATTTTCAAAAGATTTTCCCGGAGCCCACCCAGATCCATCCTGATTTGATGTGTCTGAAGGGAGCCTGGAGACCTATAGTTTTGCAAAGCCCCCACTGATTTTGATGCAAAGTTGGGTCTGGGGCCACTCCCACCCCATTCCTCAGCTTGCACAGATGTAACTTAAGGTCACACCTTCCTCGTTGGTCATTCTCGAGTGGCCACCCTGTCCAGGGACCCAGAAGGTGTGTGGCAATGGCCCGCATGCTGGCGTTCCATGCCAAGACCCACAGGCTACATGAAAATGTGTTTGCCACTCAGAGAGCTGGGCTTTGGTGTCCATGGTTCAGTCAGCAGCCTGTTCACGTGTAAGTGATTTGTCACAGTCACTCTGGAGTTATTCTATTGTGCAAGAGAACTGGAATGGTCTAAGTAAAACCGCCCCTCAGCAGCCTCTGCTCTCACGAATCCTGAAGTTTTTCTCAGATCGGGGTGGGAAGGATTGAGTCTTTCAAGCTAGAATCTTCTCTTCATCTGGTGCAGATCTGGCCCACACATCTAAATGCAAGGGCCTAAGCTACCAGGTTAGCAGACACCAGAGACCTCAGCCTGTTGGGCAAGCTGCAAGTCAGAGCCCGACTGATGGATAAACTCACTGGGGAAGCGCCTCAAGGGTGAATGGGGGTGCAGTTACTTTAGAAGTAAGGGCTGGACCCTTTTATTTTGCAAGCTGGATCTAGCAGAAACTTAGCAAGTTATCAGGGCGCGGCTGTGTCCAAGGCAGCAGGTGTGACCACCAGACATGAAATCATTTCCTTCCATTTGAATCTTTAAGCATCTTAGAGGTCCTTCTTTGTCATCAGATATATATATATAACAGATTTTAAAGAACATTTTAAACATTTAAATTATCTCATCCACAAAAATGGGGAAAAAAAGGTTTAAAAAAAAAAGCATTCCAACTGAATGTACTATTCCCATCTAGGCAGAAAAAGTAAGTTAATTTTGGGAAAAGGTAGCTTTAATCTTTATTTTCATTTTTCTTTAAGTTATAAGTTGGAATGGGTAGATAGATATTTGTATTTCTGCGTTTTAATAGTTCCTTGATTTCTTATTCTAAAATGAATTTCGCCAGAGGAAAGACAATTATAGATAGAATACGAGGTAGCACGAGTCCAAGGGTCCAGGAGATTTACTCTAGGGGTAGCGGTCGTTTCAAAACCTCAACAAATCTTACAGTTTCACCCTTACCCCAGACATTTATTGTATCTAGAGTTTTATGGAGTCAAATCCAAGAAGCACTGTCCTTCAAGGTGAAATGAACTTTAGCAAGGCCCTTATCCAGCCCTGTGTTGACAGATGAGGCATCAAGGCCCCGAGCGGCTGTGTCCTGTCTCACGCCACACAGATGTGAGTGGCCATGCTGGCTTGTAACACTGGGATCCTGAGAATGCACTCGTTGCGTGGCCCTTGATTTTCAGCTGTGAATGGCTAAGCCTGGCATGAGAGATTAAGACCCTTGGACCAAAGGAAACAATTGTGCAGCTTGCATGTGTTTTCCCAATGCTGACAATGAACTTGGGTATGGCAGAGTCCTGTTTCAGAATCTCCAGTTTCTCCCCAGTCTCAAGAATCAGCAATATTTAAAAGAGGCAACTTTCCTGTACCATGTTCAAGGCAAAGGAAGAATCTGGATGGCCAGCTCATGGTCCGTCCTTCTCTTTGGTAGATATCAAGAACAGTGCCCATGAGGATTCATTCCCTCGGTCTGGTCACTACCTAGTTCCCCACTTGTCCTTCAGCTTAGAGAACACCCCCTAGGTCTATCTTTCCACTCTGAGGACACCTGTGGACTCCTGCACCGAGCAGCTGCAATGGAATATAGGCAGTCACGGTCTTTCTGGTTTTCCTCTCTCTTCCTACTCTTTTCCTCCTTCTTTCTGACAGTTTGCCCCAGTCCCAGATATCGGAAGCCTAAGGTGTACTGAATGAGTCCCACACTACATGTTAGTAGCTGGAGGCTTCTCTCCACTTCACCCCATACTGGGTACATTGGCAGCACAATCGATCAGCAACAGGAGACCTTGCCATCTGGGTTTCCTTTCATTGCTATTTCGGTAAGCATTCCACTGATCATGCAGTTCTTTTCTTTCTTTTTTTTTAAGTTTCTTTCTGTGGCTGCATTAGCACAATGTTCCTCTAGGCTATGGTATGATATTCTTTCCTTTTCCCTCCCAGCGATTTATCTGTGAGGGTTGCTCTGATGGGCAGACATTATCCTGGTATTGGGGTCCAAGCCATGACAACAATGTGTGGGTTCTCCGCTGACCCCAAAGAGAATTCACTCTAGAAACAAGCTTTCAAAATATTAGTTCTTGCTGGTGGCACTCACAGATTATTATTACACACTTATCTGAGTATTAATACAAATGTAATTTTTATGGTGGAGAGTTCCAAAAATCTTTTGGCATACCAAGAGCCATTGCCCTGACCTCCACCGGCCTCACCAGCAAGCTCTGGTTAGGGGAGAGCTGTTGAAGAAAATCCTGTGTGTGAATGTGTGTGGCCAACCACGACTAGAGACGCTCAGATGCTTGCTAAATTAGGATATGCCCTTAATGCTCTCCCTGCGGCAGTTAAAAAATGGTTAGCAAAAAGCGCTCAGATGCTGTTGTGAGAGTTTGGTCACCCAAAGTACTCCAGGAGGCAGTGGGAGTCTGAGAGCTGGCTGGCCGGGGAGGCCAGGCTCCATCCATCACCTTCAGAGCAAGCGTCCTGGTTAGGCGTGCATTCCGGGTGGGCTCCACCGGGCAAACAGGCATTCCATTTGCATTTCTTTGTTGCACTGTTTGCATTTTGCACGTCACCACCTGTGGGCTCAAAGGTAGAAGTTCATTAAAATATCCTCCAGCAGTCCTCCTTTCCAGGAGATAGGGTTTCCCTTTTCCCACAGGACTCTCCTCCCGGGCCCAACCTTGACGTCAGGGAAGCCCAGGCAGCTCTTTCTCTTCAAGACAAAGGAACTTTCCACTCAGAAGCTTCTCCTTTGTTTTCTGAGCCCCTTCTTCTCATTTATAGCAATCGTTTATATCTCCTTGGACATACCTATCCTACTCCGATAAGTCTTTTGATTAACTGTGTGGATTAGAGTTAAGCGCTTGATTCTAAATGCTGGACTCTATTCACATAAACTTTCAGATGGACAGTGGGTCTGGCCAGATCTCTGCAGATCCAAGCTCTGCATTTCAAAGCTGAACGTCTTTGTTCCCAAAGGCTTCTTTCTGGAGGCAATGAGCACTGACTCCCACGGAGAGGAGTATTTTTCTTTAATATTTCTATGTCACCCCCGGATACTTCTGGACCTATCTACGGATGGCACCCTGGGAAGGGGAGCCCCAGGCATAGTTCATCCTGTGTTTAGATGACCTTTTGAAATTGTCTTAAAAGGTTACTTGGTTCTCTGTATCAAGTTATTTTTACTTGCCACCCCAAACTAGTATAAAGGTGTAACAGTTAGAAACTTGATCACTGTTCCGTAATGATACTTTTGACCCTGACTCTAGCTTGAAAGGAAACATTTTTCAATAGGAATGGTAACTAAATTTTCTGAAACAAACATCGGGAAGCACTCTGTCAATGAGTCAAGGTATTGGAAGACGGTTCTGCTAGAGAGTATCTAAGATGAGTACAGTAACTACAAAAATATATGTTCTCATAACGAATGTTTTACCCTGACTGTATCCCAACTCCGCAAAAACTAAAACAGTATTCCAAACTTTTTCATTTTTTTAAAGTTAATTTTAAAATTGCCATTTAATTTTAGTAGCTAGTTAAATCCTCTCTAAAATTCTTGGGCATTCTACTTCAGCTCTGAGTCTCAGCTTCCCCCTCCACCCTTACGTAATTCGGGGATGATGATGACACCTGCCTCACAGGGTTTCTTGGGGACTATATAAGATAATATGTGACAGTGCTCTGAAGTGCAAATCTTAGTTGGGAGTGATTTATTTCCTTGGAGCATTAATTGTGAACAAGAAAACCACCATAATCACCATTCGCTTCTGCCCGCCAGTGAAATATTCATGCCATGAGTTAGGCTTTTACTGGAACTGTACCTTTCCTAAGGAAGTCTGGTGATATGTGTGTAAAGGAAGAGAGGTTCAGAAATGAAGCTGAGTCTGAGTGTTTTTATGCCTTGGAGAATTTGATTTTGTATTAGAGCACTAAGTCCTAGGAACCAGTGTTAAACTCACTAACTGCGTTGCTTGGACAAGCCGTTGAATTTGTCTGGCCTTCCTTCCCTTACCTGTAGAATGACCGTAGGGTAAACGTGGACCTTCCCAACCCCACTATGGTTTGATTTTTGCTGACCCGTTGTAGGGAGGAGGGTCACGATAGGAACAGCCACATGACTGACCCTTTCCCCATGCCAGGCTCTAAGCGCTTTACCTCTGTTGGCTCATCGAGCCTCACAACTGTCCTTGGCAAGTACGACTATTATGTTTATATCGAGGATGAGGAAAACTGAGGCAAGAGAGGTTATGTGACTTGGTAAATCAACACAGTGAAAGTGGTGGGGCCGAGGTATGCACCCAAGCTGCCTGGGTTCAGAACCAGGTGTTTCAACCACACCCTATGCTGAGATAAATTAGATAGAGATTAAATTTGTACTCCTTGGACTTATCCATTTAAACGAATCTATGAATGCATTCTTAAAAGAAAGGGAAACTTTTCCTGATAAAGCTGAAGTGCCCTGTGACCACCCCATTCCTATGCCAAGCCCTTCCCCAGAGGTAACCACTGAGAGACATTTGGTGTAAACTTGACATGCACTGTGGACGTACATGGCATGTTCGTGCATGTGTCTTAATCTATGTGCATCAGGCTTCGTGTATTGTTCTTCCACGGCTCTCTTCACTTCACATTACGTTTAAAAACATATGTTTAGGGGCGCCTGGGTGGCACAGTGGTTAAGCGTCTGCCTTCAGCTCAGGGCCTGATCCCGGCGTTGTGGGATCGAGCCCCACATCAGGCTCCTCTGCTATGAGCCTGCTTCTTCCTCTCCCACTCTCCCTGCTTGTGTTCCCTCTCTCGCTGGCTGTCTCTATCTTTGTCAAATAAATAAATAAAATCTTTAAAAAAAATAAAAATAAAAATAAAAACATATGTTTAAAAACTCCATAAAGGGAGTCAGTAAGTGTAGTTCATTCTATGGTAGGGCTACACAAAAGTATATTTACCCAGTATTGATGGTATCCTGTCATTGTGAGTCTGCAGTCATGATTACTAGTGAGAATGAGGATCTTTTCATGTACCAACTGAAGTGACCTTTTATATTTATTCTTCTGTGAACTACTTATTCATATCATTTGTCCAGTTTTCGATTGGCTTGTCTTTTTTCTTATTGATTTCTAGGAGCTCTTTACATATTGTGGATACTGATATTTGTCTGTTACATGTATTGCAAATACTTTCTCCTAGTCAGTTGGATGCATTTTAAAAAAATCCTATCTATTGAATGCTTACTATGTCCTAGCTTTGACATGCATTGCCACTAATTCTTGTAATATTGCAAATTATGTGTTACTCTCTCCCTCAGTTTCAGAGTAGAACAACATGAGATGTAAAAGATTAGCATCTAGCCGCAAGCCACACATAAATGGAAGCACCAGGATTTGAAGTTTGCCTAAATCCAGACCCAGTCTTACTACCACTCTTGACTTTGTCTATTCAAACAGCTTTACGTGACCAAATGCAAGGATTATTTTTTAAATATCGGGTCATTCTTAGACAATAAACACAAACTTTTGAATTCAGCCAGTAAGTTCCCCTATTTTCCATTACTGTTTTTTGGTGTGATGATTATGTAAGCAGGCCCTGGAAGTAGAAATGCAACCACAAATGCCTTGAAGGCAGGAGTCAGGTCTCACTCACGGCGCTATGCCAGAGCCCGCCACAGTGCCTGGCTTATGGAGGTGCTCGACCAAGTGAAAGGTACTGACCGTAGCAGGCAGAATCTGACTTGCCTGGTGTCACTGCCAGGGGAAGACTTGTGCTCGTCAGTGTCCACGGGGATGTCTTTCCACCGGTGCATCCCCACCCTGGACCCTGGGCTGAGATCTGTGTGAGGCAATCCCACTTCCTTTCTGCTCACCGTTCCTTCCAAATTCCAGAGGAGCCGCTGTCAGCCCACTTGCCAGCCTTTCACACTTGGCAAGCCTTCGTCAAAATCGGTGTCTTCAGGTCACAGAGCAAAGGGCAAGTAGACAGTGTTACTGAGTTTCTCTTCGAGAGCCCTTCTTCCAGAACGTGCCCCACCCGCCTCCTTGCAAGGTCCATTCGCGTTTCAGAGAGTGGCGCGGCCATCATCTTTATTGGCTCTCATGGATCCCTGGTCACCTTCCCCTGCCTTTCCAGATCAGTCTTGAAGGCCCTGCAGCCACCTTCTGCTTGGCTTATATACACTTAGGGTCTATCCCTGCTTGACGGACAGGTGTGCTCCCCTTGAGGCTGATTCTGGGCACTCTGGGTTTTCTCTTCTTGCTTATATCTGCATCTCCCCCCCCCCCCAGAAGCCCCTGTGCTAGAGAGAGTCTGTATGAGTTTAAGTAAGATTCTGGGCTTGGGACCTTCCTGGGAATCTTCTAGCAGTGTGCCATGTAGTAAAAAATGCCCGATACGTGGTAGGCTACATGATAAATCATAATGATCTCTCTGCCCCCTGCTCTGTATTCATCTTTCTAAAACCCTCTTTGGAAGCAGAGAGGTATTAAAAAAAATTCAATGTCACCTTCCCTACAAAATCTCCCCAAACTCAGCCTAGCCACTGCTCACCTATCAAAACGCATCACTTCCCTCCTCTGCCTTCTCACTGCAGCTTTTCCCCTTCCTGGTGCATTCAGCTGTTATCCTGTGACCTTAGGGTGAGGGATTCTTCTCTGTCTCCCACCTTAGACGGTAAGCTTCAGAGGGCCAGCTCCCCTCACTCACTAGGTATTCCCAGCACCCAGCACACCGGCAGGGAGTGCTCGTGCTGCTGACAGCATGAAGGGAGGACAGAAGGAAAAGGGAAGGCGGGGCAATGGGGCTGGGTTCTGGGGGGACGGAGCAGCTGCCCCCGGGCTAGTTGGGGGTGCTGGAGGAAGCAGCAGAGGGCGGGCGGGCAGAGGTTGGAGCGTGAGGGCGCATCAACCCTAGAGAAGCTCCGCCCCGATGCCTGGAAGGAGACTGGACCCCAGGTCCTGCCCTGCCACACTTGCGATTTCTCCTCCAATCCCAGGGCCATCGAGGAGACAGGATCGGCCAGGCCTCTCACAGCGGCTAGAGCTGGGATGGGAGGGGAGCCATGCGGCCGAGGAAGAGGGTGGGGAGGCAGCACCCAGCCGGGACTGGGGCCCAGGGACCTGGCCTGCGCGTCTGGGCCCTCGAGCCTCGTGGGGCTGCCCCGCGGGCTCCAGTGCAGGAGCCACGACCCCGGGAGGGAGGAGAATTCTGGATGCTCGCACACAAAGCCCTACTCACGGCCAGCTCGGCAGCAGACCAACCCAACTGGATGCTGAGAAACAGGAAACAAGCAAGCCATGAAGTAAACTGATCCGAGTGTTGAAAAGATAATTTGTCCAGAAACGGACCCCTGGTGAAGCCTCACTGTGTTATTTATTAGCTAAGGGCAGGAGTCTGTGCAAATGACGGTTGCTGGGCCCATTTCTGGGAGATCTTTAGGGCCATTACTGACTCAAATGTCAGGAACGAAGGCGCTTTCGTCTCTAGGATTTCCAGCTCCTTTTCTGGGAAGGGTTTTGGGATATGAAATCAGTCCACTTTGGGAAACCATCCCTGTGCTTAAATTTGGGGTGCCACAAAGGACAAGGAGAGGAGGGAAAGAGACAGTGCCCACAGGGGGGCTCACATCTTCCTGGGCGCTCAGGAGGGGCAGGACTTACTGGTGAAGTTTCCCTCTGGGGCAGCACCTGGGTCCCCACAGTCATGCTCCCAGCGCCCCTGAAGCCACAGCGGGGTGTTGGGCCTGAGCGAGGGAGAAGCCCTTCCTGGCCTGATTTCATGCCAGGGGAGAATTCAGCTCTCCCGTCCACAGGAGAAGCACCAGAGCCCCCCAGTCCCTAACGGCAGTGGCCGCCAGCAAGACAAGGACACCAGTAGACACAGGCTGGGGCCTTCAGACATGCAGAGCAGAGAACTAAGCACCGTGGAGCCGAGCTGCTGTTATTGCCCCATTGCTCCATGAGGCGTGATTCTACCAGCTCTAGGCCTCAGTTCCCTCATCTGCAAGAACAAGGAGACCCTAGAGCAGAACCCCCACGTCTGTCTTGAGACCAGTGGCACCACAAGCACTTGGGCTCATGTTAACAATGTCGGTGGCATCTTTGAAAAGATACCAAGAAACCCATAACGGGTCTGCTTCTGGAAAGAGGGCTGGAGACAGGAAAAGGCTTTGGAAGGAAATCTTCCAATACATAAATACTCTTCTTTTTTGGTTTTGTTTTTGACTTTTGACTTTTAAGCCTAACACATGCAAACAGCTGTTCAGTAATAACTAAAACAATTCATATTTAAAACAAGATGAAACACACGTACAGATTTCCAGGCCCAACCTCAGTCTAACTGAATCAAAATAGCCAGAGAGGAAACAACCGGGCAGTGCTCTTAACCAATTCTCCAAAGTGACTCTGATGCCAGGTTCAAGGTTCCCTGTCCCCAAGGACGCCTCTTCTCTTCTCACCCATGATCTCTATTTTACAGATAAGAAAACTAAGCTCCGAGAGGGGCAGGGATGGGACCAAGCCACACTGTTGCTTAGCAGCAGAACAGCAAGTAAAGCCAGTCTCCGAACACTGATACCCTCACCCTCACCCCGCTGCAGGCCCCCGTGTCTTCCCCCCTCAACTCCATTCCTCTACACAAGAAAGATTTTCCTGGTCTCAGATCCCTCGCCCTCCAAACCCTGCTTTCTTTAAGCTAATCTGGTAAACTGAGTGATGATGTGTTTAGTGGGTACTAATGGGCTAAAGCATTCTATTAAAAGACGCTGCTTGAACCCTTCTGGAAACATTTGCAATTAACGGCTATGTTTTACTTCTGTAAAGTAATATGGGGGATTCAGTATAACAAGTTTCCAAAAATCCTATCCCGGGTGACAGAGGAGAAAAAGCATCGGACTGAAGTCCTGAAATCTGGGTTGTAAGGTTTATCGTGTGGAAGTCACTTCTCTCTCTCTCTCTCTCTCCCTTTTTTTTTTTTTTTTTGGCTCATTTTCTACATCTGTGAAATGAAGATATTAGACTGAATAATCTCAAAGGTGCCCTTTAACTCTTAAAATGCCAATCCTGTCTAAATCTTCCTTCTCTTGCTAAATCCATGTTTTCTACAATAGGCACTGGAAAATACCATTGTCCCTTTGGAGAATGGTTTCCGGTGACCCTGAATATTTTGCAGCTCTGAGCATGAGGAGCACGGTTTTAGCCGTTTCAGGATCAGGTGTGGTGGCAAAGGGGAACATTCAGTACAAATTCCATCTTGGTCACAAGAAAGAAGAAGAGCTCGGGTTCACGAAAATGAAAGCCAACAAAAATTAAAGATGGGGGCGCCTGGGTGGCACAGCGGTTAAGCGTCTGCCTTCGGCTCAGGGCGTGATCCCGGCATTGTGGGATCGAGCCCCACATCAGGCTCTTCCGCTATGAGCCTGCTTCTTCCTCTCCCACTCCCCCCGCTTGTGTTCCCTCTCTCGCTGGCTGTCTCTCTCTCTGTCAAATAAATAAATAAAATCTTAAAAAAAAATTAAAGATGGAAGACAATCTGCTGGAGCTGGAGAGGACCCAGCACCGGGAGCTGTTTTTTAGCACGAACATGCCTGTTCTCTAGTGATTTCTTCTCCTACCGAGGGACGAGAGCCAGGTCTGTGTCTGAGACAGGGATGGTCAAGAAGAGATGCCCTATTTTGCATTCCCTTACAGGTCCCCTCCAACAGCTGGGATAAGAGGCCTTGGTCTAAGTTTTCTGGTACAACGCAAGCGTCCCGAGAGGTAATACTCACAGTCTCATCAGCCATCCACCCCTGAGTGCATATGGATTTATCAAATCTTTTCATGAGCAGGATTTTTCTTTATTGCAGTAGAATAGGATGACATACAATGTGCCATGTTAACCATGTCTAAGTGAATCGTTCTGGGGCAGTAAGGACATTCCTTATTGTGTTAGCAGCACCACCATCCATCTTCAGAGCACTTCATCCTTTCCAACTGAGACTTTAAACCCAATAAATAATAACTCCCCGTTTCCTCCTCCCCGTGCCCCATGCACCCCCTCTCCGCTTTCTGTCTCTATGGATTTCACCATTTGAGACATCCCATAGAAGTGGAAGCATGCATTATTGTTGTTTTGGGGCTGCTGTCACTTTGCATAATGTCCTTAAGTTTCATCCATGTTGGAACATGTGTCAGAATTTCCTTCCTTTTTAAGGCTGGATGATATACCATTGGATGGATATACACCCGTGAACACGGGTGTACAAATATCTGTTCAAGTCCCTGCTACGACCACATTTGTAAATAAGAGTGGGAAGACCGTATCTGGCATGTTGGGGCACTGAGACCAGCTCTGTACTGCAGGGTTTCTCCCAGCTTTCCATGGAGTCAGTCCTCTGCCCTCATCTCATCAGATCTGTCCACACCTTGGCATCCACCCCAGCAGATGGAAGTCCGTCCACCAGCGAACGCTCCCTCGTGGGGAGCTCTCTCCAACATCCCCAGACTCTCCTTCCTGACCACGGACAGCCTGGCCCAGCACAGTTTGGTGGCTGTGGGGACCTTCCTGACTCCTCAGCTGAGAACATGGTGTGACTCAAACTCATGTACAAGCACATCTTCCAAAGTCTTAATGACCTTCAAAATAGGAAAGAATTTAATTGGAGGGTATGGGAACTTCTCTCCTAGAGTAGGGCTTTAAAGGTTACCAAAACATTTCTGAACAATGTGTTGAATAGACAAGACTAAAATTGTGGTTTGGTTTCCTGAAAAGAATTCCTGACAAGCTAATTTGTTACAAAGCCCTTGATATCACTGAGCGTAAGTGGAAAAAAAATAAAGGACAAGTGTTTCCAATATGTATGTGGCTTTGCGCATTCGTTTTTTTGTTATCTTTGAGAGAGAAATGAAAAAAAAAACCACCCCAAATCCGAATCCTGGGTCATCCTGGCCCTTGGGATTGAGTGAGTTTCCAGGGTGGTTATTTTCGCTAGGTTTTTTAAGGTTATCGATTCTTCTTGTGGGCAAGCCTTGTAACTAGTTTGTAAGAATAACAGTTTCTTACAGGAATGAAACAGAACAAACAGGCAGAAGAAGAACGTGGTCTGGGGGTTTCTCAGTTCTGTTCTCTGCCGTGCTCCAGGCTTAGCTGATTTTACCAAGGCCCCTGCTCGGGGTTGGTTCTTGTTCTCAACATCCGGGCCAGAGCAGCCCCTAGTCCTCTGAAAGGGCCCCGTGGCAGGTCACACCGTGTAGCTGTGCAGAGAGGTGATGCCTTCCCACGGTGTTCTTCTGCTAGAGGCGTCACCATCACCTTCCTGAGAACCTTGGCTAGAATTGAAACATTCAAACAGACAGGTGATTCCCTCTCCCATGCCTAGGCGAGGACTCCACCGGGTTCCTTGAGCTCAGTAGTTCCGATAACCACAATAATAATATTGTAATAGAACGGTCAGTAGAGCAAACACTTATTCAGCAACAGGTGGCAAAGCCTCTTCTAAGTTAGTGTTTGCCTCCCTCATCAAGCTGTCCCAGCTTGCTACCTGTTGTTTTAAACAAATGGGAACCAGGACAACATCTTCTGTGTTAGGAAATCTCTAGACCACAGTGACAGGGCAGGAGGAGCAGAACTGACTGGACACAGAACCGTGAGTTTAAATGATTATATCCTGCCAACCTCCCAACATTCACCAAAGCTCCTGGTTCTAATCCCACCACTGAAAGCTAAATAGTACAGCCGTCCTGCCTGGCTTCTGCATAGGAGCCCAAAGCCACAGACATGCTGGACCAAACCCAAGGGACTGTGGAATTTACCATCTCTACAGGACTATAGCTCTCCTGAATACTGATTTGTTGATTCATTTTTATTAACTGCTACCAATTTTTTTGAGCTCTTACAATGGACATCACTAAGCATTTTACATGTATTTTCTTATTCCATTCTCACAACAACTGTGTGAGGTAGGTAATTTTTATTACCCCATTTGCCGGGTGAGGAAACTGAGATTAACTCATTTTCCAAGGGCGCACAGCTAGTGAGCAGTAGAATACTCTTGAATTCTCTTCCTTTGCCCATTGGAGAAGCTCTTCATGGTACTAACGTAACTGTTACTAACACTAACTCCAATTCCCGGAATTAGTGTGTGTCAGAGCTGAATTTAAAAGAGTAGACATGTGATGCCTGGACACCTATACACACACATACCCCCGTGGCCCCCAGCCTTTGTCTGACAAGCTCCTGACCCACCTCCCCTTGGCAGGCAGGGCATGGCCTTTCTTTCAGCTCACACAAGTAAGGGCTGGGACTGGACATGGCCGCAGGCTCTGAGAGTGTTCGCGGGCATTCCAGCTCCCTCGAGGCCACTAGGAAGCATGAGCTAATGGTATTAACAAGGGGCATCTGGAATTTATCCAATTTTACTTGCATCCTGTGTTGTTTATGAATGAACCTAGCTTGGGAAATGGAGCCTGGGATCTCAGCTGTTCAACAAACAGCCCCTTTGCTGGGGTTTAGCCAAGCTATGGGTTTTGTCCATTGCCACTTTGGCTTCCTTCACGGGATCCTTTGAGAGTTCTCACTCTAGGTCACCAACCAAGAGGAACTGGGAAACATTCTACATCATCCTTCCGTAAATTGGACATATCTGCTTGCAACTGGAAAGTGAGAGGTCTCCCCAGGGTCCTGGAATCACTGCATTTCGCTCCAGATGGGGTAGGGACAGGAGGAGTCTCTATCCTTTGCAGCTCGGGAGGGTTTGGGGTTGGAGTATTTTTTATGCTGCTCAGAATATAAAATATAAAGCCTACTGCGTGTCTCTGAAAACCAACTGGGGAAGACGCTCTGGAAAAGAGATGAGACAACTCAAGCCCGCTTGGTAAGTACCGTCTATTTCATGAGAAGGAGAGGAAGGACAGGGACCCACTCTTGAGGAACACACCAAAAAAGCAAGGCTCAAGGACCTTGAAACCATTAAGAGGCGCTCCTGCTCCTGCTCCAGCAGGAAGGGGGCCCAGGCCTGGGCTGGTTTCAGGTTACCCCTTGCTACATAGATAAATGGCCAAAGGAAACATTATCTAAGCACTTTCACATCAAAGCCTACATGGCAAGCTGGTCCTCCTTTTAATCTGGCCAATAACCAAGTGAGAATGAGACAATGTGCGTGTTTAGGAAGAGGGCTCGTGCGGTTCTGGAGCGGACTTTCCCATGCTCTCATTCCCAGCCGTCTCTGGCGAGGAGCACTTCTGTATAAGACGCTCGGGGCGGCACCTGCAGCCCCGCCAGAGCCTGCGGGCCTCGTAAGCACCCCACGCAGTGTCTGAACAATGTGTTGAATACACAGAACCGAAATCGGGGAACGGTGGGAGCTGCGTTCGTCCCCCTTGCTCCCAGCCAGCTCGAGGGATGCCTGTGTGACCCACCTCCAGGCCAGGAGTCCTCGCCTAGAGAGTCGGGTCTCCATGATGGCTTCAAAGCTGGGTGGGAAATGAGATTCTGGGGTCCTAGGAACCGATCAGCAAGGACACAGAGTCACTCTGTTAGGACGTTTTGTAGTTCAGAGCTGGGTGTGAGGCATGACATCTCGGAGCAACTGAAGAAATAGATAATCCCTGAGGTTTTAATGCCGGCACCGCGTTGCGAGGTGGGGGGGGGGCAGGAATGATCATCTGGATTCGATCCCACAGAGGAAGTGGAGGCCCCCCAAAGTGAAGTGATTTACCCAAAGACACACAACTTGCAAAGGCACTCCACGTGATTAGTGCTGATCCCTTTTCTTTCTTTTTTTTTTAAATGTGAATGTGCTTTTATTTTTTTTGTGAATTTAAAAAAAATTTTTTTATTATGTTACGTGAGTCACCATACAGTACATCCTTAGTTTTTGATGTAGTGTTCCATGATTCATTGTTTGTGTATAACACCCAGGGCTCCATGCAATACATGCCCTCCTTACTACCCATCACCAGCCTATCCCAATATAAGAAACATTATGGAGGGAGGGAAGGGAAGGAGACAGAGGGGAGGATAGTAGTTTCTTAGGGTCACGGGTAGGCAGGGGTGCCTCTACCCTGACCAGCTAACGGTGACCCCTGTGAACAGTGACAGGACTTGGTGGAACGTGTATTTTCCAGCCTTGTTCTGGCTGCATTAGTTTCCTACCTTTGTTTTCTTTTCTTATTTTTTCATCCTATTTTTAATTCATGTGATGTTGTTGTTTCTATTATTCCTGTTATAGTTTAAGCATTGTGATTGACTTTAAATATTTTGGGGATATTAGTCAACAACAATAAAAAAGCAACCTAGAAAAACTAAGAAGTGACTATATGAATACATGTGACTGGCAACGAGCATTTCCATTCTGCCCACCGCAGAGAATGCAGCCAATGTGGCAGAAAAGGGGCCTGGAGATTTTCCCCAGCAGTCCTGTGGTCCCTCCTCTCTGCATCTTCCCCAATTCTACCCACATTTTGACGCTTCCTTCAAGGCTGGTTTCCTCCTCCTGACCTCTGACAGCTCGAGTTTCTTCTAACTTAAGGCAGTGTGTCTTGACGGGGAGCTCACGTCCTCTCTTTCTCTAGGGCTCTGGAAATTCAAAATCCCCTAATGAAGGGCTCCTCAAGCCATCCCCGTCCTCTCAACCTCTCGGTTGCCTGCCCTTCTTGAGCTCTCTGCCTTGGGATTCTTGGGTGTTCCCTTAACAGGATTTCCTCCCAGTTCTCTGTCTACTGCCTCCATTTCTTTGGCTCAGCTCCTCCTTCTGAGCCTGGCTTTTCTTTTTATTCTGTGTTCTCTGTATAGACAGCCATCACTCTTATGGTCGTGTCCCAGTCCAGTCACCTGAGCCAGGTTCCAATCTCTTATCTCCAGCTGCCTATGGGTCTCTCCTGATATCCCTTCATTACCCCCAAAATTACATGTCCAAACTGTGTCTTCGGTTTCTTGGTTCCACTTCTGTGGCCGTGGCACTGCCATTTCCTTCTCAGCCAGGCTTGAGGATGTACTCATTTACTTTTCATTCTTTCATATTCACTCACCGAGTCGCCACTGATTTGACTCCCTGCTCTCCATCCTGTGACCCTGCCAGGATCGCACCAAACTCCTCCCGTCATCAGTCTGCTTCTCCTGCCATCCACTCCTCTGTACAACAGTAGGCTATAAATGCTGCCTCGTCATTGTCCTGTCCCCAAACCCCTGGGGACCCCCCTACTTTCTATTATGGTACCAGGGAGCTGTGGCTGACCCCTGGGGCCATCTGCACTGTAACACGTGCCTGCAAGTGGTGCCTGCCCCATCTCATGATCACGTGACCGCACCCCACCTCACCTCTGGGCCTCTGCAGGTTACTCTTTCCCCGGAGGGCCTGCTTCCTGCTCCGTTGCCTGTTGGAATTACATTCACTCCTCAAGCCCGGTTCAAAACCCACCTCTTCTGCTAGCTACTCAGGCTGTTCTCTTTTCTTGGGCATCTCCCTGTTATACGGTATAGTCCAGTGTAGTCACTGTTTCTTTCTGTTCCTTAGTTCCTACGTGATAATATTCTTGCCCTTTATTTTCTAAAATATTGTGGAAAAGCATGAGATCATCAGTATGAAGGCACTGAGGGAGTTTTGGAGGAAAAGGTAGAGTGGAAATCTCAGGGGTTAATAGTAAAAAAAAACCCACAAATATATAGTGCTGATGGCAAATGACCGAGTGTCTGTGTTAGCTTCATGAGTGACATTTGTGACATTTGTAATGCCGTCATTTGCCTTCATGTCAGCACCATAAAGGGATGAGGCTTGAGGGCATTTCTGCTTTGAAGGACCGCCTTCACCTTACCTTCACCTTCACCTTACGCGGGGTTCCTGTGATCTGTAAGCTCTACAAGCCACCTGCCAGAGGACTTTTCCATGATTACTCTACGCCCATCTCATTCTCTTTTCTTCCTGGTGGCGCAAGGTAACGGACAAGGGGTAGAATCGCAGGGAGCCCACATCCGCTGCAGAGTGCATCCCAGCACCCTGGGGACCCCGTGCCCCAGGCTCACTTTGTTCCTCCGAGGGACGAGGCATCGGTGGTCAGAGAGCTGTGTGTCTCTCTCTGAGTCTAATTCCCTTTGTGGCCAACTCATCAGTTTTTGTTTTGTCTCCCTGGGATCAGGACCTGGGAGGAGAACCCAAGCACTGGAAGGAGGGGGTGTGCCGGTCTGGAGGGTGGACACCACTCCCCAGAAGCTCAACTCTGAGACCGCGGAGAGAGCAAACAAGCCCTGGCCTGGAATACAGTCACCACTTACAACTTCCTTTTCGCACCTGCGAAAATAGAGCATCAGGTTGTCGGCTTTGACTTCATCTCACCGCGGTAAATAAAAGCAAGGCTCCTGCCTAGTGCCGTCAGCAATGCGAGCTCCGTCGTGTAGCCCACGACTTGGAGGACAGGCCCCAAATCCTCTTTCACGTTTTAGCTTTCATGGAGGCTATTTTGAATTAAAATAGTCGTTTCATAGATTTCATACATGACTCTACTTGTTTGCCATGTAAAACTGTATGTGTACATAAATTTTAAATAGTGTCAGAAAACAAGGGCGTTGTTTACTGCATTCTGTAAAAATACTCTCCCAGACTTCTGCTCAGTAACCAGAGAAAACAACACAGCTGAGAAACCCAGCAGCTGAGAGAAGGACCCACGTGTACTCAGTAGGACTCGAAGATTTATAAACACAGCCACATAATCCCAAAGCGTACACAATATAAATGCTTTATTGCTAGCACAGAGGTTTCTTTTTAAGTAAATTAAAAGAAATAAATCTTCATTTCACATTCTATATTGCAGTTGAAGGGTAACTAGCTGGTTAATGGATATGTTCACTTGGACACACGCTAGAAGAGGAAAGCATGACACGGACATGGAAGAACTCAGAAACGTGGCATCTCTTGAGGCATCGGGCCACTGAATGCACTGTCGTTCGTAAATAACAGCAAACGGAGATTTCTTTTCGACATCATGAATAGACGAGACTCATAAATAGAAAACTGGTGTGGTTAGAAAGTGGAAACCCATTACATACAGAAGGCTATATACGCATTGCCATATCCCATGTACTCTAGGTTATGTTTGGTACTTTTAAATAAATGGTCTTCATCTAGGTTACAGACTGGATTGCATTCAGCAACTGGAAAAAGGGAAGCAGGAAAGGAAGCCGACACTGTCCATCAGCTGGTGGATGCGCTGGAAAGCAGAAGAAGAAGTGTGTGGCTGCAGGAGAGGGAGAGGGGCTGTGTTGTGCCTCCCCCCGGGGAGGCCCGTCGGGAGGCCGGGAGGGAAAACCATGTGTGGACGAGCCACTGGGCGTGGCGGCGGGGCCCTGGTGGAGCATGGCAATCGTGGCACACTGCAAGTCTGCGAATGGAAACGGAACCTCCAGGCTTGGCCGGATTTTCCAAGGTTACTGCCAGTGCATTTAGGGCACGATAGGCCAAAGTAACACCCAGAGTACTGGGAGGAGTGGTGCTGGTGCAGTGGGGGCTGGGGGGCAGAAGGCGCTGTGGAGTCCAACTGCAGAGATAATTCCCTTCGTAAGAACTGTCAGCCAGTATTGGAAATGAACTTATTTCTCCAAGGCCCCCAGCATTACCTTGTACCAAATTCTTGAGCCGACTCAATTCGTTTTAGGGTTGTTAAGAGAAGCTTTGGAAAAAGATCTTATCAGTCTATGAAAAACAATCCCCCCCCAGCCTTATTCCAGAATCACCCAGAAGGAAGGACACACACACACCCCCACACACCCTAAAACCAAACAGCAAGCTCAGAAGCTGTGAACTACATGTGATGATCTCTGGGTTTGCATCTTCCTGATCTTTCACTTGTGTCTTTCACGGATGTAAGAAAGCCAGACTGGGTCAGGAACACCCGAATTCCTAGCTCTCAGTACATCTGTAGTGTACCAGCTCCTGGCAGTTTCGGTCTGGTCTGGCTCTAACTAAAACCATTTCATGTTTTGCTTTGAAGAAGTGGATAACATGAAATGGTAATTTGGCTGCAAAACCTTGGAAAATTGTTCCCGGCCCAAACATCTGCCCCAAATGAGCTCAGCTGAGATCTCCCTGGAGGGGTGGGAGGGGTTGGGGGGTGAGGAGGAAGAGCCTGGAAGGGGGAAAATGGAGACAATGGAAGGATGACCTTTCCTCAGGAGGAAAGTTCCTTGTGACAAAAGGCATCAGCCCATCGCTCCAGAAAGAGAGACGGGATGCATCCAACAGCGACTCCTCCGGCCTTCGTCCCGCTCCCCCACGATTTGGTGTCATTAAAGTGATCCTTTACAGAGTGCCAGGAAACCGTGCCCACACGGTCTGCTTTCGTTATGCGGTGACTGGCCCGCTTTCGTTATGCGGTGACTGGCCCGGCCTACAGTGTCATTATTTAAATCTTTAAATAAGGACCGAGTATGGACTTTGGATTCCTGAGAGCCCGGCCCCCCAGGGAAAGCAGACAGGGAGGGTCCTGTGGGCTGGCCTCCACCTTCCTCCTTGGCCTTCTTAGGAGTTCTTCTGAGGGATCTTTACCGTCACCGTCTTCACCTCGGAGTACTCTCGCAAGCCGAACTCCCCCCTGAAAGGCAGAAATAAGCAGAGTCAGACACCAGAGGCCCAGGCAGCCTGGCTGAGTGACGGCAAGAGGCCCGAGAAGGGGCCATTTAGCACCTGCTAGCAGCAGGCCCTGGGGTTTCCACGTAGAAAAGTCTACCGAGTGGACAGCCCAGCCCTCCTCTGAGGAGCACAGAGAGCTGTCATGTCACGAGCAGTGGCTGTTTCTTAAAGGCAACGGCTGATATGTCTTCACAATATGGCACAGGAAGGGGCGGCATCCCCACCGACTCAGAGAAACAGGCATGCGCGCTAGCCTGAACCAGCAGTCACACAGACCCTGAACCATGCCCCTGGGTGGGCACTGCGGACAGCAGCTGGCCCAGGCCCAGGCCCCTGTGTCTCTACACGGGCAGCAATGGCTCTGGAAGACAATGGTGTGCTTTCCTCCTCTAAAACCCACGCCTGCCACCGGACACCCCCTGTTGTGTCTGTGTTACAGTCGCTCTCCTAGACATCATGTCTACTTTAGCTGAAAGAAAAGCCTGAGATTTCCAGGCTGGGATCCCCTGGATGTCCTAAATTCCTTTCAACTGGTCCTTAGACTTAACAAACGCAAGTGGGTCCCCAAACGCCTAGGCAGGGAAGAGCACAGATCACCAGCAACGCCTTAAAAACAGTCCTGATGGGTGCTGCCCAGAGTCAGGGGAAAAGGGGAGGAAACCAAAGCAACTGACCGCAAAGTAAGTGGCAAGTAAGCTGGCCCCCAAGACTCTGGGTAAACATTTATGGGGTGGGGGCTGGGGCCCCCGTCTCTGTGGGCCCAGGAGACACGCCCTTCCCCGCCCTCTGCACACACAGGACGGGTCTCCAACCACTGCCCTCAGGGGGCCCGGGTGCAGCCAAGCCTGGCTCCTGCCAGGCTCCTTTCCCTCCCCTCTCCGTCCTCTCTCCTCAGCTCACCTCATTGTCGTTGCCCCTTCCCTTTTCTTTCTTTCATTGTGAAGTCAAGCACATTCCCCTACTTTCCTCTTTTAAAAACTGAACTTTTTTCCCTCTATTCTTTATAAAGCCACGCGTCCTGAGGCTTTCCCTGGCTCTCTCAGTAGGAGGAGCCGCTCCCGCCTCCGTGATCGCAGAGCACCGTGCGCTCCCGCTACCCCAGCGCTGTCACAGGGAACTGCTGCCTGAGCGGCCTCTCCCCGCACCGAGTTGCAGCTTACTGGCCCTGCTTGTTGCCCTCCACTGAACCGGAGTAGCGCCCCCAGCATCAGGCTCCACCGGCACTGGGGGAAGGAAGGGAGAGAGGGAGGGCTTTTTCCCACCCCCCTTCCCCAGTTCCACCCAGGGGATCTACCACCTCTGCCAGGAAAAAATAAAAGAATGCCTAGAGATTTATCGGATTAAGTAAATATTTATAAAGGCAGCCTTTTAAAAACAGTCATGTACGGGGCGCCTGGGTGGCACAGTCGGTTAACCAGCCAACTCTTGGTTTTGGGTACGGTCGTGATCTGGGTCGTGAGCTCGAGCCCTGTGTCGGGCTCTACACTCAGTGTGGAGTCTGCTTGGGAATCTCTCTCCCTCTGCCCCTCCCCTGCTCAATCTCTCTAAAAATAAATAAATCTTTAAAAAAGACCCAGGACAGTCATGTATAAAAGATATGATGTTACAGTAACTGGGCTTTATGGTCAAGACCTGCTGTAAGTGATACATTCTGCTTCCTTCCAGGAACCCCATGCCCTGCACGAGGCTCCAATCACTTTGCCAGCAGCAGCTCTGAGCGCCAAGGTCACCTGAGTTGTCATGCCCACGCCCTCCCCGCCGGGACGTCAGAGGCAGCCAAGGAGAGACCAGGGCATGTGTGTTCTCTTATCTGTGTTGGCCATCTTGCTTACCGGAACAAGAATAAATTTGGGGCTGTCCCACTCAATAGAAGATTCCCTCATTAGCTCCTTCCAGGCCCTGAGTCTTTATTACCAGCTCAGCTCTGGCTCTTCCTGGACTTTTTCCTGCCCTTGGGCAATTCTGAAAGTGTCTCTTCATCACGGACATCATCTGCCTCCTGTTTGAACTGAGGCTACTCCCTTCTTGTTTCCTGGCTTGTGCACACACATGGGGCCGACCCTGAGCCATCTCCTCCCACTCAGATCTCGAAGTCGCTTGTGAGAAGTGGAAGGAAGCCGACGGAGTCAGAGCGTGGTGATGTGGTTGTTTTCGAGTGTGATTATTGGGGTCCCCTGATCTTTGGTGCACATGCGATGGAAAATCACCCCGGGCGGGAGGACTTCCTCCCCTGCATCCCACACAGCCATGTGCCACCACGGCCCACACACAGCCTGCTCTGAGGATGAGGAGCGGCCTCAAATCTGCCACAGAAACCACCCTGGGGCTGGGCATCAGCAGGCAGGCCCACTTAGCTCTGCCATTAACTGGCTGTAGGACTCCGGGCGAGCCACTCCCATCCTCCTGGTGCCCCGTCATCTCTCAGGCCTCAGGAAATGTAGATCGTCCTTGGAGCTTGCTTTTGTTGCGGATTCCTGACCATCCCCACCAAAGACTGCCTCGGTAGGTCTAGAGAGAAGCCCAGGAAATTGTGATGGTGATTATTTGGGCCACCCTTGGAGAAGCACTGCTGGAAAGTCTCTGAGGGCCCCCAATTTAGAATCTTCTGCTATTTCACCATCTCATTCCAGGGGCTTTCTCTCCAGCCTGACTTAATCCAGTTAAATCCCACAATTACGGGAGAACCGCACTACGGTGCAAAGCAGACACGCCGCTCCTGCTGCAGCCCGATCTCTCTGTACAGTCGCCTGCAGAATTCCACAGGGCGTCAGGGCAGACGTGCACTCAGACGCCTGTGTTCCCGCTTCTGAGCCAGACTGGTTATGTTCCCTACCATGAACCAAACCCGGTGTATCTACAGGCAAGTGAGATGTTAGATTTCGGTGCCTCTCAGCCAGTCATTATAGAAAATCACTCAAAACAGAGGGATTTCTGTGTAGGGTGTGTACTTCCCTCCTCTTTTCTTTGCCTTACAGCAACATTTCTCAGAGCAGAGTGTCTCCAGAGCACCTGCACCAGAGTCATTCCAGAAGCCTGTTAACAAAGCAGATCCTCAGCCTCAGCCCAGATTTACTAAAGCCAAACCTCTGAGAGTGGGCGCCCGGACAGGCATGCTCGCAAGCCCTCCTGCCGGACCACAGGTGACTTCCTGTGCACAGGCACGCACTGCGCGAACACACGGGCACACGCATGCACTGCGCGAACACACGGGCACACAGGCACGCTCTGCGCGAACACACGGGCACATAGGTATGCTCTGCGCATACACACGGGCACACAGGTATGCTCTGCGCATACACACGGGGACACAGGTACGCTCTGCGCGTACACACGGANGGCACATAGGTATGCTCTGCGCATACACACGGGCACACAGGTATGCTCTGCGCATACACACGGGGACACAGGCACGCACTGCGCGTACACACGGGCACACAGGTACGCTCTGCGCGAACACACGGGGACACAGGCACGCACTGCGCGTACACACGGGCACACAGGCACGCACTGCGCGAACACACGGGGACACAGGCACGCTCTGCGCGAACACACGGGGACACAGGCACGCACTGCGCGAACACACGGGCACACAGGCACGCACTGCGCGAACACGGGCACACAGGCACGCTCTGCGTGTACACATGCATGCACATACACACGGGCACACAGGCACGCACTGTGCGAACACAGGCACACAGGTATGCTCTGCGCGTACACACGGGCACACAGGCACGCACTGCACGAACACACGGGCACACAGGCACGCACTGCGCGTACACATGGGGACACAGGCACGCTCTGCNGGCACACAGGTATGCTCTGCGCGTACACACGGGCACACAGGCACGCACTGCACGAACACACGGGCACACAGGTATGCTCTGCGCGAACACACGGGCACACAGGCACGCTCTGCGTGTACACACGGGCACACAGGCACGCACTGCGCGTACACATGGGGACACAGGCACGCTCTGTGCGTACACATGCATGCACATACACGCGGGCACACAGGCACGCTCTACGTGTACACACAGGGACACAGGCACGCTCTGCGAGTACACACGGGCACACAGGCACGCTCTGTGCGTACACATGGGCACACAGGCATTCATGCACATACACATGGGCACACATGTATGCTCTGCATGTACATATGAGCACACATGCATGCATGCATGTGCATGCAAACTTGGGAAGCCCTTATTTAGAATATTCTAATAATGCTTCTCATCTTCAAAGCCTGTGTTTTTAAAATGCTGAGGTTCACAGCTTTCTTTCCATGTGCTCAGTCTGTGACATTTATTTTATAGCTTGTCTCAGGGAAACTTAAATAAGGAGTAAGGGAGGGGATGGGAGGAGTGAAACAGGGGGAACTGGCTGCAGGGCAGGACTGAGGTGAGCCGTCCCCCTCTCTGACCCTGGGAATCAGAGGCCAGCCCGTCGGGCAACCTGTAGAGGGCAGCCCTCCACAGCGTTCTGTGGGAGAGACCTCCGGAGCTCTCACAAGGCGCCTTGGAGCTTGTTTCCAAAAAGGGCTACTTCTCTTCCCTGTGCCTCTTGGAGGTGGGCAAAGGGGTACCAGGGACCAGAGCCACATGGAGTTTGCAACGCCAGGAGATAAACAATACCGTCTAGAGGAAAGTAAGGGGAGTTTCTGGGATTGCAGTAAGTGAGAAGAGTGGGGGACCAGGATAAGGCAGATTCTTGTATTTGAAGCCTTTGCGACCACTTGAGGTCATTTAAGGAAGAAAAAACATGTTTGGGGAGCAAGAAGGGACAAAGAATCATATAATTTCGACAAGATGAAGTGAATTTCATCAAAGAACACTGTTCCCTAATTTTTTTTTAACTGCGCTGCGAAGGCCAATCACTATAGCACTGACGAGACAAGCGGAGAAAGGCTGCTTTTCAGTCTCTTGGGCACTGTTCTCCGTGTGGTTCTGACACAGCCAAACTGTCTCCTGGACCGTCTTTCCAGGCAAGGAGAAGGTTTCTAATGGGAAAAGACTGGACCTGGACAATGTCACAAGCCCGAATCCTGTCCTCGCTGAGGGTCCAGGGCGAGTCTGAGACAAGGTCCATCAACCAGTAATTATTTATTCTCCTTTATGCCCATGATTCACCCTCTTAATGACCTGTAACAAAACAGTCGGCGTGAGCAGCGTTCCCAGAGCCAGTGATTGTCCCAACATACCAGAGACCAGGACAGCACACAGAAGCAAGACACAGAATATCAAGTTAAATGCATCCTGAAAGGTGGGAGCAGGAAGTTAAGGCCAAGCGCAAGTTAGGAAGAGACAGCTGGAGTACATGAAGACTTTATAAAAGCTGAAAATAATACTAATAACTGAACAAATAGGATCCAGACTGGTTTTGGGTTCTGGCTGGGAAGCAAGTGGGAAGTACTAAAGGCCAGAAGCAAGACTCAAGCCAGAGTGATCTCTCCCTGGCATCCCCAGGGACAGAACGCAGGTTGATGGTATGAGCCGAAATTCAGGAAACGTTCTGCCCCACTTCCAAAGTAAGTCATTTATTAGGAAAAAGAAGGATCACCTACATAATATTCATCTACTTGACCACTCAGGACGATAGCAGCTAACATTTCTGGAGGTTTGCCAGACACTGCTGGATATCTGGAACAGTGAATCCTGCCATTTTATCCTCACAGCAACCTTTTAGGGGTAGGTACTATAATTATTCCCATTTTAGAGATGAGGAAACAGAGGCTTAGTGAGATTAAGTTAATTTGTCCAAGGTTGCATAGGTATTAAGTGGTAGGGCCAGGATACATATCTGAAGCCATGTGATTCTATAAACTCTGCTCTTAGCCTCACCGCTATGCTCAATTTACAGTTTAATGGCTAAGAGCTAGAAATTACCAGCTAAAGTATCTGAAACATGTAAATCCTCTGCACTGGTCTTATGGGTTCGCTGTACTTTGTCCCAAACACCATACTTATTTCTCCCACAATGCCTCTACTCACTCTTTCTCCACTCCTACCTTGCTTTGCCCACCAACCCTGCAAATTATTCTCCTCTCTCCATCTACCCAAATAAATGTTCCTCTCCTTTAATGGCCAATTCAAATCCCTATATGTGATCTTCCCTAAAGGTTTTCCAGGCTTACTAGAGCTCACAATGATCTCCCCCATCCCTGAACTCCTCTACGACATCATAATCTTCTCTGGAATTCTAATTTTTAATGTTGTATATTTCATTTATCCAGCAAGATCTCAAGTGCTTTGATGAGCCGCATCTTCCCCCACAGGGCAAGCACTCAATAGTTTAGCAGACCATGAACTGGCACTGGCTCACAGAAGGATACATTCAATAATGGCAGAGGGAATGGACATAAGGATGTTTCCTCTTGAGAGTCACAGGATTTAAGAAACATGGAACCAGCTCCCTTCAAGAGTAGGAAAACTGGTTTGTTTAGGTTTTTTTTTTTAAGACTGAGTGAGTGTGAGTGGGGGCAGGAGGGAGGAAGAGCACAGGGAGCTGGAGAGAGAAAGAATCACAAGCAGACTCCACGCTCGGTGAGGAACCCAATGCAGGG